>NC_080377.1:69556215-69876369 GCF_014773155.1 Arachis stenosperma | reverse complement strand
TGTCCTCTTCATTGAGGATGTCTTCTCTATGACCAATTCTGGTTGAATTGTATAGGTGACAGATGAATGAGGAAGGCTAAACTGATGAGCGATAATTTATACGCTTTTTGGCATTGTTTTTAGTATGTTTTTAGTATATTTTAGTTAGTTTTTAGTATACTTTTATTAGTTTTTAGTTAAAATTCACTTATCTGGGCTTTACTATGAGCTTGTGTGTTTTTTTGTGATTTCAGGTATTTTCTGGCTGAAATTGAGGGTCCTGAGCAAAAATCTGATTCAGAGGCTGAAAAGGACTGCAGATGCTGTTGGATTCTGACCTCCCTGCACTTGAAGTGGATTTTCTGGAGCTACAGAAGCTCAATTGGCGCGCTCTCAACGGCGTTGGAAAGTAGACATCCTAGGCTTTCCAGCAATGTATAATAGTCTATACTTTGCCCGAGATTTGATGGCCCAAACCGGCGTTGCAAATCAGCTTCAGAATTCCCAGCGTTTAACGCTGGAACTGGCATAAAAATTGGAGTTAAACGCCCAAACTGACATGAAAGCTGGCGTTTAACTCCAGAAAAGTCTCTACACATGAAAGCTTCAATGCTCAGCCAAGCACACACTAAGTGGACCCAGAAGTGGATTTTTACGTCATTTACTCATTTATGTATACCCTAGGTTACTAGTTTACTATTAATAGGATCTTTTGACATTGTATCTGTACCTGATGACACTTTACACGTTTCTTTGTGTACTTCTTACGGCATGAGTCTCTAAACCCCATGGTTGGGGGTGACGAGCTCTGCTGTGTCTTGATGGATTAATGCAATTACTACTATTTTTCATTCAATCATGCTTGCTTCCATTCTAAGATATCACTTGTTCCTAAACCTGATGAATGTGATGATCCGTGACACTCATCATCATTCTCAACTATGAACGTGTGCCTGACAACCACCTCCGTTCTACCTTAGATTGACTAGATATCTCTTGGATTCCTTAATCAGAATCTTCGTGGTATAAGCTAGAATTGATGGCGGCATTCAAGAGAATCCAGAAGGTCTAAACCTTGTCTGTGGTATTCTGAGTAGGATTCAAAGATTGAATGACTGTGACGAGCTTCAAACTCCTGAGGGCTGGGCGTTAGTGACAGACGCAAAAGAATCACTGGATTCTATTCCAACCCGATTGAGAACCGACAGATGATTAGCCGTGCTGTGACAGAGTGCGTTGAACATTTTCACTGAGAGGATGGGAGGTAGCCATTAACAACGGTGAAACCCTACATACAGCTTGCCATGGAAGGACCTTGCGTGCTTGAAGAAGAAGACAGTAGGAAAACAGAGATTCAGAAGATAGAGCATCTCCAAAACCTCAACCTGTTCTCCATTACTGCAAAACAAGTACTTATTTCATGTTCTTTTACTTTTCACCATCAATCCTGATAATTATTGATATCCTGACTAAGAGTTACAAGATAACCATAGCTTGCTTCAAGCTGACAATCTCCGTGGGATCGACCCTTACTCACGTAAGGTATTACTTGGAAGACCCAGTGCACTTGCTGGTTAGTTGTGCGGAATTGCAAAAGTGTGATTGCAATTTCGTGCACCAAGTTTTTGGCGTCGTTGTTGGGGATTGTTCGAGTTTGGACAACTGACGGCTTATCTTGTTGCTTAGATTAGGACTGTTTTATTTTTGTTGGTTTAGAGTCTTTTAGTTGAGTCTAGTCTCATATTTTAAGTTTGGTGTCAATTTCATGCTTTTGTTTTCTTTCAGTTTTCCGAATTTGCATGTTCTTAGTCCTTTCTAGGTCTTTAAAAATTCTAAGTTTGGTGTCTTCTTTGTGTTTTTCCTTTAAAATTTTCGAAAATTAGTGTTTGATTTTCTAAAAATTTAAGTTGGTGTCATTTTGTTGTTTTCTCTTTCCTCATTTCAAAAATCAAATCTTTTTCAAAATAATTTTCAATCATATCTTTTTTTTATTGGTAATTTCAAAATCTTTTTAATTAACTAATTGATTCAGTTTTCAATTTTCTTTGATCTTATCTTCTTTTAATTTTCGAAATTTTATTTTATTTTCCATTTATTTTATTTTATTTTTTTTCGGTCATCTAAAAAAAATATTTATATTTTACTTGTGAATTCATATCATATTCCCTTTATCCATCATGGACTCAAGTGGAATTGAGCAGTCCAAAAGGACTCTGGGGTCATATGCTAACCCCATCACAGCTGCATATGGGAGTAGCATCTGTATACCTCCCATCAAAGCAAGCAGCTTTGAGCTAAATCCTCAACTCATTATCATGGTGCAGCAAAATTGCCAGTATTTCGGTCTTCCACAGGAAGAACCTACTAAGTTTCTGGCACAGTTCTTACAAATTGCTGACACAGTGCGTGATAGAGAGGTAGATCAGGATGTCTACAGACTATTACTGTTTCCATTTGCTGTAAAAGATCAAGCTAAGAGGTGGTTGAATAACCAACCTACAGCAAGCATAAAGACATGGAAACAGTTATCAGACAAATTCCTGAATCAATTTTACCCTCCAAAGAGGATGACACAGCTAAGGCTGGACATCCAAGGCTTTAAACAAGAGGATAATGAATCCCTTTATAATGCCTGGGAGAGGTATAGAGGTATGCTAAGAAAATGCCCCTCTGTAATGTTTTCAGAGTGGGTACAGTTAGACATCTTCTACTATGGGCTTACAGAAAAAGCTCAGATGTCTTTAGATCACTCAGCTGGTGGATCTATACATATGAGGAAGACGATTGAAGAGGCTCAAGAGCTTATAGATACTGTTGCTAGAAATCAATATTTGTACTCTAGCAATGAGTTCTCTACAAAAGAAGAAGTTATGGCAGTAGCCACTGATCCTAATCCTCAAGAACAGATGGTTGAGCTTAATCAGCAATTACAACTGATGACAAAACAGTTAGCAGAATTTAAAGAGATGCTCCAAGAAACTAAAATTGCTAACAAGAACATAGAACTGCAGTTGAATCAGGCAAAACAGCAGATATCTAAACAGATAACAGAAGAATGTCAAGCAGTTCAACTGAGGAGTGGGAAGACATTGAATAACACTGCTCAAAGTAGCAAAAAGCCAAATAAGGAACAATTGACAGAGGATAACCAAACCACTGTCCAAAATCCCTCTGAGGACAGTAAGAGCCCAGAGAGGAATACTTTTGGCATTCAAACGCCAGAAAAGGGAGGAAAGCTGGCGTTAAACGCCCATTCCCTGCCCAGTTCTGGCGTTCAAACGCCAGAAAAGGGAGAAAAGTTGGCGTTAAACGCCCAATCTTCACCCAATCCTGGCGTTCAGACGTCAAGGGAGGATCAGACACCTGAGAGTGCTGACAGTAATCCCTCTAAAAAGGCTTCTTCAACCACTTCTGTAAGGAATAAACCTGCAGCAATTAAGGTTGAAGAATATAAAGCCAAGATGCCTTATCCTCAGAAACTCCGCCAAGCGGAACAGGATAAGCAATTTGCCCGCTTTGCAGACTATCTAAGGACTCTTGAAATAAAGATTCCGTTTGCGGAGGCACTTGAGCAGATACCTTCTTATGCTAAGTTCATGAAAGAGATCTTAAGTCATAAGAAGGATTGGAGAGAAACTGAAAAAGTATTTCTCACTGAAGAATGCACTGCAGTCATTCTGAAAAGCTTACCAGAAAAGCTTCAAGATCCAGGAAGCTTTATGATACCATACACATTAGAAGGTGCTTGCACCAAGACAGCCCTATGTGATCTTGGACCAAGCATCAATCTAATACCTGCATCCATTATCAGAAAGCTTGGGTTGACTGAAGAAGTCAAACCAACCCGGATATGCCTCCAACTTGCTGATGGGTCCATTAAACACCCATCAAGCATAATAGAGGACATAATTGTCAAAGTTGGGCCATTCGCCTTTTCAACTGACTTTGTGGTGTTGGAAATGGAGGAGCACAAGAGTGCAACTCTCATTCTAGGAAGACCTTTCCTAGCAACTGGACGAACTCTCATTGATGTACAAAAAGGGGAAGTAACCCTGAGAGTCAATGAGGATGAGTTCAAGTTGAATGTTGTAAAAGTTATATAGCATCCAGACACACCAAATGACTGCATGGGCGCTGACATTATTGACTCTTTGGTGGAAGAGATCAATATGACTGAAAGCCTAGAATCAGAGCTTGAGGACATCTTCAAGGATGCTCAACCTGATCAAGAAGAACCAGAGGAAACAAAAGAACTTTTGAAAATTCCTCAGGAGGAGAATAAGCCTCCCAAACCTGAACTCAAACCACTACCACCATCCCTGAAGTATGTATTTCTGGGAGAGGGTGACACTTTTCCAGTGATTATAAGCTCTGCTTTAAATCCACAGGAAGAGGAAGCACTGATTCAAGTGCTAAGGACACACAAGACAGCTCTTGGGTGGTCCATAAGTGATCTTAAGGGCATTAGCCCAGCTAGATGCATGCACAAAATCCTGTTGGAGGATAACGCCAAACCAGTGGTCTAACCACAAAGGAGGCTAAATCCAGCCATGAAGGAGGTGGTGCAGAAAGAGGTCACTAAATTACTAGAGGCTGGGATTATTTATCCTATTTCTGATAGCCCCTGGGTGAGCCCTGTCCAAGTTATCCTCAAAAAGGGAGGCATGACAGTGGTTCATAATGAAAAAAATGAACTGGTTCCTACAAGAACAGTCACAGGGTGGCGTATGTGTATTGACTACAGAAGGCTCAATACAGCCACCAGAAAGGATCATTTTCCTTTAACATTCATAGACCAAATGCTAGAAAGACTAGCTGGTCATGATTATTACTGCTTTTTGGATGGCTATTCAGGTTACAACCAAATTGCAGTAGATCCTCAGGACCAAGAGAAAACAGCATTTACTTGCCCTTCTGGCGTGTTTGCCTACAGGAGGATGCCTTTTGGTCTGTGTAATGCTCCTGCAACCTTTCAGAGATGCATGCTATCCATCTTCTCTGATATGGTGGAGAAATTCCTGGAAGTCTTCATGGATGACTTCTCAGTATATGGAGACTCATTCAGCTCCTGTCTTAACCACCTAGCACTTGTCCTGAAAAGGTGCCAAGAGACTAACCTGGTTTTAAACTGGGAGAAATGTCACTTTATGGTGACTGAAGGAATTGTCCTTGGACACAAAATTTCAAGCAGGGGAATAGAGGTGGATAAGGCAAAGGTAGAGGTAATTGAAAAATTACCACCACCTGTCAATGTTAAGGCAATCAGAAGCTTTCTGGGGCATGCAGGATTTTACAGGAGGTTTATAAAGGATTTTTTCGAAAATTGCAAAACCTTTGAGCAACCTGCTAGCTGCTGACACACCAATTGTGTTTGACACACAGTGTCTGCAGGCATTTGAGACCCTGAAAGCCAAGCTGGTAACAGCACCAGTCATCTCTGCACCAGACTGGACATTGCCATTTGATCTAATGTATGATGCCAGTGACCATGCCATTGGTGCAGTGTTGGGACAGAGGCATAACAAGCTTCTGCACGTCATTTATTATGCCAGCCGTGTTCTAAATAATGCACAGAAGAATTACACAACCACAGAAAAAGAGTTACTTGCAGTGGTCTATGCCATTGACAAGTTTAGATCCTATTTAGTGGGATCCAAGGTGATTGTGTACACTGACCATGCTGCTCTTAAGTACTTACTCACAAAGCAGGATTCAAAATGCAGGCTTATAAGATGGGTGTTGCTTCTGCAAGAGTTTGATATAGAAATAATAGACAGAAAAGGGACAGAGAACCAAGTAGCTGATCATCTGTTCCGAATAGAACCAGTTGCTGGGGCGTCCCTCCCTTCTACTGAGATCTCTGAGACTTTCCCAGATGAGCAACTCTTTGCCATCCAGGAAGCTCCATGGTTTGCAGATATTGCAAATTATAAAGCTGTCAGGTTCATACCACAGGAGTACAGCAGAGTGCAAAGAAATAAATTAATTTCAGACGCCAAGTACTACCTATGGGATGAGCCATATCTCTTCAAGAGATGTGCAGACGGAATGATCCGCAGATGTGTACCCAGAGAAGAAGCACAAAGGATCCTGTGGCATTGCCATGGATCACAGTATGGGGGACATTTTGGAGGTGAGCGAACAGTCACTAAGGTCCTCCAATGTGGCTTCTACTGGCCTACTCTCTATAGAGATGCCCGAGAGTTTGTGCGTAACTGTGACAGCTGTCAAAGAGCTGGTAACTTACCTCATGGATACGCCATGCCTCAACAAGGGATCTTAGAGATTGAGTTGTTTGATGTATGGGGAATTGACTTTATGGGTCCATTCCCACCATCATACTCAAACACTTACATTCTGGTGGCAGTGGACTATGTATCTAAATGGGTAGAAGCAATTGCTACACCCAATAATGATACTAAAATCGTGTTGAAATTCCTCCAGAAACACATCTTCAGCAGATTTGGTGTTCCCAGAGTCATAATCAGTGATGGGGGTACTCATTTCTGCAATAAACAACTTTACTCCGCTATGGTCCGATATGGAATTAGCCACAAAGTGGCTACCCCGTATCATCAATAGACAAATGGGCAAGCTGAAGTCTCTAACAGAGAGCTAAAAAGAATCCTAGAGCGGACTGTAATGGCCCAAAGAAAGGATTGGGCAAGGAGCTTGGATGATGCTCTGTGGGCATACAGAACAGCATTTAAGACCCCAATAGGAACCTCACCATACCAACTTGTGTATGGCAAGGCCTGTCATCTGCCCGTGGAACTGGAACATAAAGCCTACTGGGCAACCAGATTCCTAAACCTGGATGCTAAGTTAGGCTGGTGAAAAGAGATTACTCCAGCTAAATGAGCTAAATGAATTTAGACTCAGTGCCTTTGAAAATGCAAAGATTTATAAGGAAAAGGCAAAGAAGTGGCATGACAAGAAGCTGTCATCCAGAGTCTTTGAGCCAGGACAAAAAGTTCTGCTCTTCAACTCTAGGCTCAGATTGTTCCCAGGAAAACTTAAATCCCGGTGGAGGGGTCTGTATGTGATTACAAGAGTGTCACCATATGGATATGTTGAGCTTCAGGATATTGACTCTGACAAAAAGTTCATTGTTAATAGACAGAGGATCGAGCATTATCTTGAAAGCAATTTTGAGCAGGAATGCTCAAAACTGAGGCTGGAATGATCCTCAGTAAAGGTCCAGCTAAAGACAATAAAGAAGCGCTTGCTGGGAGGCAACCCAGTCATTAGCAGGTTATATGTTTTGTTTCTACAAGCGCAATTATCAAAATTGAAGGAATTCACAGAGTTACAGAAGGATTCAGTGCAAAAAGCAGAGAAAAAGAGCTTACTGGCGAAAAAACGCCAGTAAGGGGTACTTTGGGCGTTAAACGCCAGAATGGGCACCATTCTGGGCGTTTAACGCCAGTAAAGGTGCCATTTTGGGCGTTAAACGCCAGAATGGGCACCATTATGGGCGTTTAACGCCAGGTGTGCAGCATCCTGGGCGTTTAACAAAACGCCCAGATGACAAAGGGGATTCTGGCATTTAACGCCAGCCAGGGTACCTGGCTGGGCGTTAAACGCCCACAATGGCTAGCAAATGGGCGTTAAATGCCAGAATGGATGCCATTCTGGGCGTTTAACGCCAGAAAGGTGGGGGACTGAGATTTTGCTTTCCGATTAAATTTTTTTTTAAACTTTCTTTTTTTGACACATACTTTTCTACATAAACACATTTCAAACTTTCATCATTCACCTTCAAATCTTCAAAAATTAAAATCATTCTTCAAATCTCTCTCAAATCCTTCCCAAATCTTGTTCAAAAAAACTCAACTTTCTCTCAAATTCTTTCCATATCTTCTCAAATCTCCTTCCAATTTTTCGAAATCTCTTCCCCCCTTATAAATACACGTTCGGCCACCCTAATTTCCCACACCATTCGAATTTGCTCTTCTCCTCTCTATCCTCTTTCCTTTCTTTTGCTTGAGGACAAGCAAACCTCTAAGTTTG
Organism: Arachis stenosperma; assembly: GCF_014773155.1. Taxonomy (NCBI): domain Eukaryota; kingdom Viridiplantae; phylum Streptophyta; class Magnoliopsida; order Fabales; family Fabaceae; genus Arachis; species Arachis stenosperma. The sequence continues at coordinate 69,868,377 of NC_080377.1, read as the reverse complement.
GTGTGCTTTTCCGTGATCACTAAGCCAAGATTTATCAAGATCATGGCTCCTAAGGGAAAACAAACCAATTTAAGAGGAAAGAAAGAGAATAATCCAAAGAATCTTTGGAATCAAGAGAAGTTCTTAACCAAAGAACATGAAGACCATTATCATAAAATAATGGGTCTGAGGTCAGTGATCCCGGAAGTCAAATTCGATCTGAAAGAAGATGAATATCCTGGAATCCAAGAGCAAATTCGAAACAGAGGATGGGAAGTTCTAACCAATCCTGAGATAAAGGTTGGAAGAAATATGGTTCAGAAATTCTACTCAAATCTGTGGCTGACAGATAAGCAGAGAATGACTGGAACTGCTTTCCATACTTACAGAACCATGGTCAGAGGGAAAGTTATCTACTTTCATCTGGACAAAATAAGAGAAATCTTCAAATTGCCTCAACTGCAAGATGATCCTGAATCCTTTAATAGGAGAATGGTGAGAGCAGATAAAGGGTTGGATCAAGTTCTAGAGGACATATGCCTCCCTGGAACTAAGTGGATAACTAATTCAAAGGGTGTCCCAAACCAACTCAAGAGGGGAGACCTCAAACCAATTGCAAGAGGTTGGCTAGACTTTATTGGGCGTTCCATATTGCCCACTAGCAACCGTTCTGAGGTTACTATCAAGAGAGCAGTGATGATTCATTGCATTATGCTTGGAAAAGAAGTGGAGGTTCATCATCTGATTGCTTGTGAGATCTACACAATTGCAAATAAGAATTCCACTGAAGCCAAACTGGCTTACCCAAGCTTGATCTTCTTGCTCTGTAAAGAGGCTGGGGTAAAGATGGGAGTAGATGAATTCATACCCATTGAACATCCAATCACCAAGAAGTCAATGGAAGGACAAATGCAAGAACCCTCTATCAAAAAGAGGGCGCAGGAGTTCCTCCCTGAATTTCATGAAATTGACTACTGGGCCAGCCTAGAAGCATCTATCACCAAGTTGCAAGAAACTATGGAGCAACTTAAGGAAGAACAGCAGAATCAGAACTGCATGCTTTGCAAATTGCTGAAGGAACAAGAGAAGCAAGGGCGTGAACTTCAAGAATTGAAACGCCAAAAATTCACCCCTCAATTTGAGGGAGCATCCACTTCTCAAAATCAAGGTTGTTGAGTCCTAACTCTGTGAAAACCTCTATCATTAGGAGCCTATTTAAATTTTTGTTTTCTATTTTTTACTAGTCTCATCTTATATCTATTTTTGAGTCTTGTTCTTAATTCATAATTAATAAAATTTAAAATTCATGTCTTAAAGCTATGAATGTCCTATGAATCCATCACCTCTCTTAAATGAAAAGTGCTTTAATCACAAAAGAACAAGAAGTACAGGATTTCGAATTTATCTTTGAAACTAGTTGAGTTAGTTTGATGTGGTGACAATACTTTTTTTTTCTGAATGAATGCTTGAACAGTGCATATGTGTTTTGAATTTGTTGTTCTAAGAATGTTAAAATTGTTGGCTCTTGAAAGAATGAAGGAAAAGGAGAACTGTTATTGAGGATCTGAAAAATCATCAAATTGATTCTTGAAGCAAGAAAAAGCAGTGAATTCAAAAAAAAAACGAAAAGAAAAGAAAAAAAATATAAAGTTGTGATCCAAGGCAAAAAGAGTGTGCTTAAGAACCCTGGACACCTCTAATTGGGGACTCTAGCAAAGCTGGGTCACAATCTGAAAAGGTTCACCCAAGTATGTGTCTGTGGCATGTATGTATCCGGTGGTAATACTGGAAGACAGAGTGCTTTGGGCCACAGCCAAGACTCATACACTAGCTATGTTCAAGAATCATTATACTTAACAAGGAAAATCAATAACACTATCTGAGTTCTGAGTTCCTATAGATGCCAATCATTCTGAACTTCAAAGGATAAAGTGAGATGCCAAAACTGTTCGGAAGCAAAAAGCGACTAGTCCCGCTCATCTAATTGGAGCTAAGTTTCCTTGATATTTTGAAGTCTATAGTATATTCTCTTCTTTTTATCCTACTTTGATTTTCAGTTGCTTGGGGACAAGCAACAATTTAAGTTTGGTGTTGTGATGAGCGGATAATTTATACGCTTTTTGGCATTGTTTTTAGTATGTTTTTAGTATATTTTAGTTAGTTTTTAGTATATTTTAATTAGTTTTTAGTTAAAATTCACTTTTCTGGGCTTTACTATGAGCTTGTGTGTTTTTCTGTGATTTCAGGTATTTTCTGGCTGAAATTGAGGGTCCTGAGCAAAAATCTGATTTAGAGGCTGAAAAGGACTGCAGATGCTGTTGGATTCTGACCTCCCTACACTCGAAGTGTATTTTCAGGAGCTACAGAAGCCCAATTGGCGCGCTCTCAACGGCGTTGGAAAGTAGACATCCTTGGCTTTCCAGCAATATATAATAGTCTATACTTTGCCTGAGATTTGATGGCCCAAACCGACGTTGTAAATCAGCTTCAGAATTCCCAGCGTTTAACGCTGGAACTGGCATAAAAATTGGAGTTAAACGCCCAAACTGGCATGAAAGCTGGCGTTTAACTCCAGAAAAAGTCTCTACACATGAAAGCTTCAATGCTCAGCCCAAGCACACACTAAGTGGACCCAAAAGTGGATTTTTACGTCATTTACTCATTTCTGTATACCCTAGGTTACTAGTTTACTATTAATAGGATCTTTTGACATTGTATCTGTACCTGACGACACTTTACACGTTTCTTTGTGTACATCTTACGGCATGAGTCTCTAAACCCCATGGTTGGGGGTGAGGAGATCTGCTGTGTCTTGATGTATTAATGCAATTACTACTGTTTTTCATTCAATCATGCTTGCTTCCATTCTAAGATATCACTTGTTCCTAAACCTGATGAATGTGATGATACGTGACACTCATCATCATTCTCAACTATGAACGTGTGCCTGACAACCACCTCCGTTCTACCTTAGATTGAGTAGATATCTCTTGGATTCCTTAATCAGAATCTTCGTGGTATAAGCTAGAATTGATGGCGGCATTCAAGAGAATCCGGAAGGTCTAAACCTTGTCTGTGGTATTCTGAGTAGGATTCAAGGATTGAATGACTGTGACGAGCTTCAAACTCCTGAGGGCTGGGCGTTAGTGACAGACGCAAAAGAATCACTGGATTCTATTCCAACCCGATTGAGAACTGACAGATGATTAGCCGTGCTGTGACAGAGTGCGTTGAACATTTTCACTGAGAGGATGGGAGGTAGCCATTGACAATGGTGAAACCCTACATACAGCTTGCCATGGAAGGACCTTGCGTGCTTGAAGAAGAAGATAGTAGGAAAACAGAGATTCAGAAGATAGAGCATCTCCAAAACCTCAACCTGTTCTCCATTACTGCAAAACAAGTACTTATTTCATGTTCTTTTACTTTTCACCATCAATCCTGATAATTATTGATATCCTGACTAAGAGTTACAAGATAACCATAGCTTGCTTCAAGCCGACAATCTCCGTGGGATCGACCCTTACTCACGTAGGGTATTACTTGGACGACCCAGTGCACTTGCTGGTTAGTTGTGCGGAATTGCAAAAGTGTGATTGCAATTTCATGCACCACTAACCTTGCTGATGAGCGGATAATTTATACGCTTTTTGGCATTGTTTTTAGGTAATTTTTAGTAGGATCTAGCTACTTTTAGGGATGTTTTCATTAGTTTTTATGCTAAATTCACATTTCTGGACTTTACTATCAGTTTGTGTGTTTTTCGGTGATTTCAGATATTTTCTGGCTGAAATTGAGGGACCTTAGCAAAACTCTGATAAAAGGCTAACAAAGGACTGCTGATGCTGTTGGAATCTGACCTCCCTGCAGTCAAAATAGATTTTCTGGAGCTACAAAACTCCAAATGGCGCGATCTCAACGGAGTTGGAAATTAGACATCCAGAGCTTTCTATCAATATATAACAGTCCATACTTTGTTCGAGATTAGATGATGCAAACTGGCGCTAAACGCCAGTTCCATGTTGCATTCTGGAGTCAAACCCCAGAAACACGTCACGAACCAGAGTTGAACGCCAAAAACACGTTACAACTTGGCGTTCAACTCCAAGAGAAGCCTCTGCACGTGTAAAGCTCAAGCTCAACCCAAGCACACACCAAGTGGGCCCCGGAAGTGGATTTCTGCATTAATTACTTACTTCTGTAAACCCTAGTAGCTAGTCTAGTATAAATAGAACTTTTTACTATTGTACTGGTGTCTTTTTGACCACATCTTTGGGCGCCTAGTCCTTAGACCAGGTCTTTCTCCCTATTTTCGAATTCATATCACATTTTTGGGGGCTGGCCATTCGGCCATGCCTGGACCACTATCACTTATGTATTTTCAACGGTGGAGTTTCTACACACCATAGATTAAGGGTGTGGAGCTCTGCTGTACCTCGAGTTTTAATGCAATTACTACTATTTTCTATTCAATTCAGTTTATTCCTGTTCTAAGATATTCGTTGCACTTCACCATGATGAATGTGATAATCCGTGACACTTATCATCATTCTCACCTATGAACGCGTGACTAACAACCACCTCCGTTCTACCTTAGACCGAGCGCATATCTCTTGGATTCCTTAATCAGAATCTTCATGGTATAAGCTTGAATTGATGGCGGTATTGATGAGAATCCGGAAGGTCTAAACCTTGTCTGTGGTATTCCGAGTAGGATTCAGGGATTGAATGACTGTGACGAGCTTCAAACTCGTGATTGTTGGGCGTGATGACAAACGCAAAAGAATCAATGGATTCTATTCCGACATGATCGAGAACCGACAGATGATTAGCCGTGCTGTGACAGAGCATTTGGACCATTTTCACTGAGAGGATGGGATGTAGCCATTGACAACGGTGATGCCCTACATACAGCTTGCCATGGAAAGGAGAAAGAAGGATTGAAGGAAGGCAGTAGGAAAGCAGAGATCCAACAGAGACAAAGCATCTCCACTCCATACACTTATCTGAAATTCTCACCAATGATTTACATAAGTATTTCTATCTTTATTTTCTATTTATTTATTATTATTATTATTCAAAAACTCCCTAACCATTTATTATCCGCCTAACTGAGATTTACAAGATGACCATAGCTTGCTTCATACCAACAATCTCCATGGGATCGACCCTTACTCACGTAAGGTATTACTTGGACGACCCAGTGCACTTGCTGGTTAGTTGTGTTGAGTTGTGACAAAGTGTGATTCACGTTTGAGAGCGCTACCAAGTTTATTGATGCCATTATTGATGATCACAATTTCGTGCACCACATGCCAAAGTGGAGGGTTTGTCAGCCACCTTGTATAGTTCTAGAGGTATGATCTCATGAACTTCCACTTCCTCTCCAATCATGATACTATGAATCATGATAGCCCGGTCCACAGTTACTTCGGACCGGTTGCTAGTAGGAATAAAAAATCCATCGATGAATTCCAACCATCCTCTAACCATGGGTTTGAGGTCAATCCTTCTCAGTTGAACCTGGCTTGCCTTTGGAGTCTCTCTTCCATTAGGCTCCTTCCATACAGATATCCATGAGGACTTAATGCACGAAAACTTATCTCTCAACAAATTTTTCTTTGGCATGTATACCAAATTATCGTCAAGTAAAAACTCACAATAGAATGAGGTCGAATCCCACAGGGATTGATTGGTCAAGCAACTTTAGTTGGAAAAATGTGCTAGTTGAGCTAAACAGAAATTGAGTTGATAGTTGCAAAAAATTAAATGGCGGGAAAGTAAATTGCAGAAAGTAAAGTGCAGAATCTTAAATGGGGATTTGGGGAAATGGGCATGAAAATAAATGGCATAAAGTAAAGAGAATGGGTAAGATCAGAAATAGGGGATTCATTGGGCTTAGGAGATGTTGCATTCTCCGGATCAAGTTCATTCTCATCTCTTCCTCAATCAATGCATTCATTGATCTCCTTGGCAATCTTAGGTCATTAGATCCCAATTCCTTGGCAACCCAATCTCTCTAAGCTTGAACAATTGCCCAATTCCTTGATTTAATTACTCATGGGAAAAGATGAAGTATGGTCACTGATTATACCACATGTATTTCCAAATCAAAGTGTTGGAAGGATTATATGTCACTGTATCCGTCCAAACCCTAATTTGGTCCAATATGAGAAAGCATTTATAGCATGATCTCCTCATCCCTTTTTCAAGGCTCAGAGGAGATCCTATTATGGAGAGTTTCTTTTCCAAGACAACTAACCAATTGAATTAAGATCGAAGGCTTTCTAGTAAATCAAGAGAAAATAAAGAGGAAGAAGAATGAAAACTATAATTGATCCATCAAATTACAACAGAGCTCCCTAACCCAATGAAAGAGGGTTTAGTTATTCATAGCTCTAGAAATAGAAAATTGTAGAGAATACTACATTCTCCAACAAACTAGAAAGTGCAGAAAAGTAAATATACAGAGTGTAGTTCTCAAAAATGCCCAACTTCTCTCTGGTTCAAAACTACTCCTATATATACTACTCTTCTTGATCTTCTAGTCAGTTCTTCAAGTCTTGGATATGGGCCTTTGATCTTGAGTTGAAGCAGTTACAATCTTCAGTGGGCTCAACTATGCTTGCAGAAAAAGTGTGAGTTAAGCATGGGTGGACGTTAATTAGGACGTTAGGGGTGTTAACGTTAAGTGAAATGTGGGTTCGAGAACGTTAGTGACGATCACCTTTTTCACTAACGTTCCAAACCAAAATGATCCACATTAACTTCAACGTTAGTGGCACTAACGTGACCACTAACGTTGCCTCTGGTCCTTCGCAAATGTTATTGGCATTCACCTTTTTCAATAACATTGCCTCTTAGTCCTTCGCAAACATTATTGGCATTCACCTTTTCCAATAACGTTACTCTTTGCCTCTTTTCCCCACGTTAGTGATCCACATTAGTGTAACTAACGTGGCCCTTAATGTGGGCATGCCTAAGCTTCGAGAGTGCTAGTGACAGTTACCTTTGTCACTAATGCTCCAAACGCCCCTCTTTCCCACGTTAGTGCCTCACGTTAATTGCATTAACATGACCACTAACGTGGTGGTGATTGCCATCTCCAACGTTAGTGACAAAGGTGAGTGTCACTAACGTTGGCCTATCATGTTTAGCTCCACATTACTCTTCACATTTGTGGTCTTAACATGACCACTAACGTGGGCACCATTGGATTAGTCCAACGTTAGTGACAACGGTGAGTGTCACTAACGTTGGCGATTGCTTTCTCCTCCCATGTTAGAGTTCATGTTAATTGGATTAACATGACTCTTGACGTGGCTAAATGTGCCTTTTTGGAACGTTAGTGGTATTCACTTTTACCACTAACATTGAAGCTCTCCTTCTCCTCTACGTTAGCTACCACGTTAATGTAATTAACGTGGCAACTAACGTGGGCTATGATGGCTTCGAAGGCGTTATTGGCGATCACTTTTTCCATTAACGCTACATGCTTGTCCCCATTCCACGTTAGTGGTCACGTTAATTAGATTAATGTGGCTCCTTCTTGCTTCCTTTGTCCTAAAATCAAGCAATTAAAGTGCATTAAAGCTCTGTTCCAAGGCATGAGATCATGCATTATCCATTTTATCATTAAATTCTTGCATAATTCTCATGAAACCATGTAAAGTTCACAATGTTTGCTTGAATCAAGGTATAAGTGTATTTTTATCCAAAACTTTCTTATTTACTACAAAAATGTATGAAACTACCCTAAAACAATAAAGAAAAGGTCAGTGAAACTGGCCAAGATGCAGTGTCATCACAACACCAAACTTAAAGCTTGTTTGTCCCTAACCAAGTACTGAAACATAGGAAAAATGAATAAAAAAACAAGATCAACAGATCATTATTATAGAAGTCAAATTCCTAGTTTATGGGGTTTCATGCATAGCAACTTAGGTTCATTCCTTCACTGGTGTTCAGGTTTTTATCATGCCCTTGATTACTTGCTTGATTACATCCTATGAGACTCCTTATTTATTGATCCTCCCTTCCTTTCTAGGGTTTATTGTATTCTTTTTAGGCTAAGTGCTTTGTGAGAGGGCGACTCTTTAAAATAAGCTTTCAGCCAACACTCCCGAACCAGTTGGTTCAACGTGCTAGGTGTTGAGACACCCCTAAGGACTTACTCCCTCAAGTCTCTTTCCCCCATACATGCACACCACAGGCATATGGTTTGTTACTTTCTGTCTTGAGACCTTGGTGTCCAGCACCTCTTTGGGTTACTAAGTGCTCTGTAACAAAGGCTGCTCTTGACAATGGACTTTCAGCTGATAATCCCGGGTTAGTTAACCCAAGTTACCAAGTGATAAGGCACCCCTGAGAGCTTATTCATCCAAGCATATCCCTTGCACAGGAACACCACAGACACATGCCTCAAGATTCAAACCCTTGGTGCCTAGCCTTATTTCTTATTGTTTTTCTTTCCTTTTCAAACTCTTGTTGTTCTTTCTCTTTTCTTATTAGGATCTTGTTGTTTGGCTAGTCTCAAAGGATGTGTTTCAAGCATGTGATTTAGAGCATATGGTTGCCTGTATATCTTGTTGGTGAACCAACTTAGCTAATTCATTACCATACCACAAACTTGAGAACTCACTTCACAAGATAAATCCCACTCTTGTTTTTCATAACATTTTCTTTTAATCAGCTTAAAAGACAAGCATACATTTAAGCAAGATGAAAAATGAAAGCTAGGGACTTAGACCAATACACTTAGACTTAAACAATGAAATTTTAAAGGCAGAATTGAAAGTTCCTAAGCTACTATGGAAGCATGTTCTATTTCATACATGATTTTCCTTATTTAAAACTTGAAAAAGATAGAATGAAGAGGAAACTCCACCACCTTTTACTTATTGGAATGCTCATGTCCCTTTGTTTCCTTTGTCTTGGGATCCTTCTTGATTGCTCGAATCCCCATTTGCTTTGCGTTTCCCTATCAGCTTTTTCCAGAAACCAGCATCTTCCATCTTCTTTTTCAATGCTTCCTTCTGTTGTTACACCTTCCACTCCTCTTGTTCTGTTAGGTCTTTGCAAACTATATCATATCTTGGGATGGCAGAGTGCAAATTGTGTGTATGCGCAGCTACATAAGTCAACTTGGCCTGAGTGTTGATGAGCGGATAATTTGTACGCTTTTTGGCATTGTTTTTAGTATGTTTTTAGTACGATCTAGTTAGTTTTTAGTATATTTTTATTAGTTTTTAGTTAAAATTCACTTTTCTGGACTTTACTATGAGTTTGTGTGTTTTTCTGTGATTTCAGGTATTTTATTCTGACCTCCCTGCACTCGAAGTGGATTTTCTGGGGCTACAGAAGCCCAATTGGCGCGCTCTCAACGGCGTTGGAAAGTAGACATCCTGGGCTTTCCAGCAATGTTTAATAGTCCATACTTTGCCCGAGATTTGATGGCCCAAACTGGCGTTGCAAATCAGCCTCAGAATTTCCAGCGTTTAATGCCGGAACTGGCATAAAAATTGGAGTTAAACACCCAAACTGGCATGAAAGCTGGCGTTTAACTCCAGAAAAAGTCTCTACACATGAAGGCTTCAATGCTCAGCCCAAGCACACACTAAGTGGACCCAGAAGTGGATTTTTACGTCATTTACTCATTTCTGTATACCCTAGGTTACTAGCTTACTATTAATAGGATCTTTTGACATTGTATCTGTACCTCATGACACTCTACACGTTTCTCTGTGTACTTCTTACGGCATGAGTCTCTAAACCCCATGGTTGGGGGTGAGGAGCTCTGCTGTGTCTTGATGGATTAATGCAATTACTACTATTTTTCATTCAATCATGCTTGCTTCCATTCTAAGATATCACTTGTTCCTAAACCTGATGAATGTGATGATATGTGACACTCATCATCATTCTCAACTATGAACGTGTGCCTGACAACTACCTCCGTTCTACTTTAGATTGAGTAGATATCTCTTGGATTCCTTAATCAGAATCTTCGTGGTATAAGCTAAAATTGATGGCGGCATTTAAGAGAATCCGAAAGGTCTAAACCTTGTCTGTGGTATTCTGAGTAGGATTCAAGGATTGAATGACTGTGACGAGCTTCAAACTCCTGAAGGCTGGGCGTTAGTGACAGACGCAAAAAAATCAATTGATTCTATTCTAACCTGATTGAGAACCGACAGATGATTAGCCGTGCTGTGACAGAGTGCGTTGAACATTTTCACTGAAAGGATGGGAGGTAGCCATTGACAACGGTGAAACTCTACATACAGCTTGCCAAGGAAGGAGCCTTGCGTGCTTGAAGAAGAAGATAGTAGGAAAGCAGAGATTCAGAAGATAGAGCATCTCCAAAACCTCAACCTATTCTCCATTACTGCAAAACAAGTATTTATTTCATGTTCTTTACTTTTCACAATCAAACCTGATAATTATTGATATCCTGACTAAGAGTTACAAGATAACCATAGCTTGCTTCAAGCCGACAATCTCCGTGGGATCGACCCTTACTCACGTATGGTATTACTTGGACGACCCAGTGCACTTGCTGGTTAGTTGTGCGGGATTGCAAAGTGTGATTGCAATTTCGTGCACCAAGTTTTTGGCGCCGTTGCCGGGGATTGTTCGAGTTTGGACAACTGACGGCTTATCTTGTTGCTTAGATTAGGACTGTTTTATTTTTGTTGGTTTAGAGTCTTTTAGTTGAGTCTAGTTTCATATTTTAAGTTTGGTGTCAATTGCATGCTTTTTCTTTTCTTTTAATTTTCGAATTTGCATGTCCTTAGTCCCTTTTTGATCCTTAAAAATTCTAAGTTTGGTGTCCTCTTTGTGTTTTCCTTTAAAATTTTCGAAAATTAGTGTTTGATTTTCTAAAAATTTTAAGTTTGGTGTCATTTTGTTGTTTTTCTCTCTCCTCATTTCAAAAATCAAATCTTTTTCAAAATAATTTTCAATCATATCTTTTCAATTGCTAATTTCAAAATCTTTTTAATTAACTAATTGATTCAGTTTTCAATTTGCTTTGATCTTATTTTCTTTTAGTTTTCGAAATTTGATTTTATTTTCCATTTATTTTATTTTATTATTTTCGGTCAAAAAAAAAGAAAAAATTTTTATCTACTTGCAATCCATATCATTTCCCTTTATCCATCATGGACCTAAGTGGAATTGAACAGTCCAGAAGGACTCTGGGGTCATACGCTAACCCCATTACAGCTGCATATGGGAGTAGCATCTGTACACCTCACATCAAAGCAAGCAGCTTTGAGCTAAATCCTCAACTCATTATCATAGTGCAGCAAAACTGCCAGTATTCCGGTCTTCCACAAGAAGAACCTACTGAGTTTCTGGCACAGTTCTTGCAAATTACTGACACAGTACGTGATAAAGAGGTGGATCAGGATGTCTACAGACTATTACTGTTTCCATTTGCTGTAAAAGAGCAAGCTAAGAGGTGGTTGAATAACCAACCTACAGCAAGCATAAAGACATGGAAACATTTATCAGACAAATTCCTGAATCACTTTTACCCTCCAAAGAGGATGACACAGCTAAGGCTGGACATCCAAGGCTTTAAACAAGAGGATAACGAATCCCTTTATAATGCCTGAGAGAGGTATAGAGGTATGCTAAGAAAATGCCCCTCTGAAATGTTTTCAGAGTGGGTACAGTTAGACATTTTCTACTATAAGCTTACAGAAAAAGCTCAGATGTCTTTAGATCACTCAGCTGGTGGATCTATACACATGAGGAAGACGATTGAAGAGGCTCAAGAGCTTATAGATACTGTTGCTAGAAATCAATATTTGTACTCTAGCAATGAGTTCTCTCCAAAAGAGGAAGTCATGGCAGTAGCCACTGATCCTAATCCTCAAGAACAGATGATTGAGCTTAATCAACAATTACACCTGATGACAAAACAGTTAGCAGAATTTAAAGAGATGCTCCATGAAACTAAAATTGCTAACGAGAACATAGAACTGTAGTTAAATCAAGCAAAATAGCAGATATCTAAACAAATAACAGAAGAATGTCAAGCAGTTCAACTGAGGAGTGGGAAGACATTAAATGGCACTGCTCAAAGTAGCAAAAAGCCAAATAAGGAACAATTGACAGACGATAACCAAACCACTGTCCAAAATCCCTCTGAGGACAGTAAGAGCCTGGAGAGGAGTACTTTTGGCATTCAAACGCCAGAAAGGGGAGGAAGGCTGGCGTTAAACGCCCATTCCCTGCCCAGTTCTGGCGTTCAAACGCAAGAAAAGGGAGAGAAGTTGGCGTTAAACGCCCAATCTTCACCCATTCCTGGCTTTTAGATGTCAATGGAAGATCAGACACCTGAGAGTACTGACAGTAATCCCTCTAAAAAGGCTTCTCCAACCACTTCCGTAAGGAATAAACCTGCAGCAACTAAGGATGAAGAATATAAAGCCAAGATGCCTTATCCTCAGAAACTCTGCCAAGCGGAACAGGATAAGCAATTTGCCCGCTTTGCAGACTATCTAAGGACTCTTGAAATAAAGATTCCGTTTGCAGAGGCCCTTGAGCAAATACCTTCTTATGCTAAGTTCATGAAAGAGATCTTAAGTCATAAGAAGGATTGGAGAGAAACTGAAAAAGTATTTCTCACTAAAGAATGCAGTGCAGACATTCTGAAAAGCTTACCAGAAAAGCTTCAAGATCCAGGAAGCTTTATGATACCATGCACATTAGAAGGTGCTTGCACCAAGACAGCCCTATGTGATCTTGGAGCAAGCATCAATCTAATACCTGCATCCACTATCAGAAAGCTTGGGTTGATTGAAGAAGTCAAACCAACCCGGATATGCCTCCAACTTGCTGATGGCTCCATTAAACATCCATCAGGCATAATAGAGGACATGATTGTCAAGGTTGGGCCATTCGCCTTTCCAACTGACTTTGTGGTGCTGGAAATGGAGGAGCACAAGAGTGCAACTCTCATTCTAGGAAGACCTTTCCTAGCAACTGGACGAACTCTCATTGATGTACAAAAAGGGGAAGTAACCCTGAGAGTCAATGAGGATGAGTTCAAGTTGAATGCTGTAAAAGCTATGCAGCACCCAGACACACCAAATGACTGCATGGGCGCTGACATTATTGACTCTTTGGTGGAAGAGATCAATATGACTGAAAGCCTAGAATCAGAGCTTGAGGACATCTTCAAGGATGCTCAACCTGATCAAGAAGAACCAGAGGAAACAAAAGAACTTTTGAAAATTCCTCAGGAGGAGAATAAGCATCCCAAATCTGAACTCAAACCACTACCACCATCCCTGAAGTATGCATTTCTGGGAGAGGGTGACACTTTTCCAATGATTATAAGCTCTGCTTTAAATCCACAGGAAGAGGAAGCACTGATTCAAGTGCTAAGGACACACAAGACAGCTCTTGGGTGGTCCATAAGTGATCTTAAGGGCATTAGCCCAGCTAGATGCATGCACAAGATCCTGTTGGAGGATAATGCCAAACCAGTGGTCCAACCACAAAGGAGGCTAAATCCAGCCATGAAGGAGGTGGTGCAGAAAGAGGTCACTAAATTACTAGAGGCTGGGATTATTTATCCTATTTCTGATAGCCCCTGGGTGAGCCCTGTCCAAGTTGTCCCCAAAAAGGCAGGCATGACAGTGGTTCATAATGAAAAAAATGAACTGGTTCCTACAAGAACAGTCACAGGGTGGCGTATGTGTATTGACTACAGAAGGCTCAATACAGCCACCAGAAAGGATCATTTTCCTTTACCATTCATAGACCAAATGCTAGAAAGACTAGCTGGTCATGATTATTACTGCTTTTTGGATGGCTATTCAGGTTACAACCAAATTGCAGTAGATCCTTAGGACCAAGAGAAAACAGCATTTACTTGCCCTTCTGGCGTGTTTGCCTACAGGAGGATGCCTTTTGGTCTGTGTAATGCTCCTGCAAACTTTCAGAGATGCATGCTATCCATCTTCTCTGATATGGTGGAGAAATTCCTGGAAGTCTTCATGGATGACTTCTCAGTATATGGAGACTCATTCAGCTCCTGTCTTAAGCACCTAGCACTTGTCCTGAAAAGGTGCCAAGAGACTAATCTGGTTTTAAACTGGGAGAAATGTCACTTTATGGTGACTGAAGGAATTGTCCTTGGGCACAAAATTTCAAGCAAGGGAATAGAGGTGGATAAGGCAAAGGTAGAGGTTATTGAAAAATTACCACCACCTGCCAATGTTAAAGCAATCAGAAGCTTTCTGGGGCATGCAGGATTCTACAAAAGGTTCATAAAGGATTTTTCGAAAATTGCAAAACCTTTGAGCAACCTGCTAGCTACTGACACCCCATTTGTGTTTGACACACAGTGTCTGCAGGCATTTAAGACCCTGAAAGCCAAGCTGGTCACAGCACCAGTCATCTCTGCACCAGATTGGACATTACCATTCGAACTAATGTGTGATGCCAGTGACCATGCCATTGGTGTAGTGTTGGGACAGAGGCATAACAAGCTTCTACACGTCATTTATTATGCCAACCGTGTTCTAAATGATGCACAGAAGAATTACACAACCACAGAAAAAGAGTTACTTGCAGTGGTCTATGCCATTGACAAGTTTAGCTCCTATCTAGTGGGATCCAAAGTGATTGTGTACACTGACCATGCTGCTCTTAAATAATTACTCACAAAGCAGGATTCAAAACCCAGGCTTATAAGATGGGTGTTGCTTCTGCAAGAGTTTGATATAGAAATAAGAGACAAAAAAGGGACAGAGAACCAGGTAGCTGATCATCTGTCCCGAATAGAACCAGTAGCTGGGGCGTCCCTCCCTTCTACTGAGATTTCTGAGACTTTCCCAGATGAGCAACTCTTTGCCATCCAGGAAGCTCCATGGTTTGCAGATATTGCAAATTATAAAGCTGTGAGGTTCATACCACAGGAGTACAGCAGAGTGCAAAGAAAGAAATTAATTTCAGATGCCAAGTACTACCTATAGGATGAGCCATATCTCTTTAAGAGATGTGCAGATGGAATGATCCACAGATATGTACCCAGAAAAGAAGCACAGAGGATCCTGTGGCATTGCCATGGATCACAGTATGGGGGACATTTTGGAAGTAAGCGAACAGCCACTAAGGTCCTCCAATGTGGCTTCTACTGGCCTACTCTCTATAGAGATGCCCGAGAGTTTGTGCGTAACTGTGACAGCTGCCAAAGAGCTGGTAACTTACCTCATGGATACGCCATGCCTCAACAAGGGATCTTAGAGATTGAGTTGTTTGATGTATGGGGAATTGACTTTATGGGTCCATTCCCACCATCATACTCAAACACTTACATTCTGGTGGCA
The DNA here is from genome assembly GCF_014773155.1 of Arachis stenosperma. Taxonomy (NCBI): domain Eukaryota; kingdom Viridiplantae; phylum Streptophyta; class Magnoliopsida; order Fabales; family Fabaceae; genus Arachis; species Arachis stenosperma. The sequence goes on along the minus strand of NC_080377.1, from coordinate 69,853,048 downwards.
GTGGACTATGTATCTAAGTGGGTAGAAGCAATTGCTACACACACTAATGATACTAAGACCGTGCTGAAATTCCTCCAGAAACACATCTTCAGCAGATTTGGTGTTCCCAGAGTCATAATCAGTGATGGGGGCACTCATTTCTGCAATAAACAACTGTACTCTGCTATGGTCCGATATGGAATTAGCCACAAAGTGGCTACCCCGTATCATCTACAGACAAATGGGCAAGCTGAAGTCTCTAACAGAGAGCTAAAAAGAATCCTAGAACGGACTGTGATGGCCCGAAGAAAGGATTGGGCAAGGAGCTTGGATGATGCTCTGTGGGCATACAGAACAGCATTTAAGACCCCAATAGGAACCTCACCATACCAACTTGTGTATGGCAAGGCCTGTCATTTGCCCGTGGAACTGGAACATAAAGCCTACTGGGCAACCAGATTCCTAAACATGGATGCTAAGTTAGCTGGTAAAAAGAGATTACTCCAGCTAAATGAGCTAGATGAATTCAGACTCAGTGCCTTTGAAAATGCAAAGATTTATAAGGAAAAGGCAAAGAAGTGGCATGACAAGAAGTTGTCATCCAGAGTCTTTAAGCCAGGACAAAAAGTTATGCTCTTCAACTCTAGGCTCAGATTGTTCCCAAGAAAACTTAAATCCCGGTGGAGGGGTCCGTATGTGATTACAGGAGTGTCACCATATGGATATGTTGAGCTTCAGGATATTGATTCTGACAAAAAGTTCATTGTTAATGGACAGAGGATCAAGCATTATCTTGAAAGCAATTTTGAGCAAGAATGCTCAAAACTGAGGCTGGAATGATCCTCAGTAAAGGTCCAGCTAAAGACAATAAAGAAGCGCTTGCTGGGAGGCAACCCAGTCATTAGCAGGTTATATGTTTTATTTCTACAGAGGCAATTATCAAAATTGAAGGAATTCACAGAGTTACAGAAGGATTCAGTGCAAAAAGCAGAGAAAAAGAGCTTACTGGCGAAAAAATGCCAGTAAGGGGTATTTTGGGCGTTGAACGCCAGAATGGGCACCATTCTGGGCGTTTAACGCCAGTAAGGGTGCCATTTTGGGTGTTAAACGCCAGAATGGGCACCATTCTGGGCTTTTAACGCAAGGTGTGCAGCATCCTGGGTGTTTAACAAAACGCCCAGTGACAAAGGGGATTCTGGCATTTAACGCCAGCCAGGGTACCTGGCTGGGCGTTAAACGCCCACAATGGCTAGCAAATGGGCGTTAAACCCCAGAATGGATACCATTCTGGGCGTTTAACGCCAGAAAGGTGGGGGACAGAGATTTTGCACTCTAATTAATTTTTTTTTAAACTTTCCTTTTTTGAACCATACTTTTCTACACAAACACATTTCAAACTTTCATCATTCATCTTCAAATCTTCAAAAATTAAAATCATTCTTCAAATCTCTCTCAAATCCTTCCCAAATCTTGTTCAAAAATTCAACTTTCTCTCAATTTCTTTCCATATCTTCTCAAATCTCCTTCCAAATTTTTGAAATCTCTCCTCCCCCCTTATAAATACACGTTCGGCCTCCCTATTCCCCCACACCATTCGAATTTGCTCTTCTCCTCTCTCTCCTCTTTCCTTTCTTTTGCTTGAGGACAAGCAAACCTCTAAGTTTGGTGTGCTTTTCCGTGATCACTAAAGCCAAGATTTATCAAGATCATGGCTCCTAAGGGAAAACAAACCAATTTAAGAAGAAAGAAAGAGAATAACCCAAAGAATCTTTGGAATCAAGAGAAGTTCTTAACCAAAGAACATGAAGACCATTATCATATAATAATGGGTCTGAGGTCAGTGATCCCGTAAGTCAAATTCGATCTGAAAGAAGATGAATATCCGGGGATCCAAGAGCAAATTCAAAACAGAGGATGGGAAGTTCTAACCAATCCTGAGATAAAGGTTGGAAGAAATATAGTTCAGGAATTCTACTCAAATCTGTGGCTGACAGATAAGCAGAGAATGACTGGAACTGCTTTTCATACTTACAGAACCATGGTCAGAGGGAAAGTTATCTACTTCCATCTGGACAAAATAAGAGAAATCTTCAAATTGCCTCAACTGCAAGATGATCCTGAATCCTTTAATAGGAGAATGGTGAGAGCAGATAAAGGGTTGGATCAAGTTCTAGAGGACATATGCCTCCCTGGAACTAAGTGGATAACAAATTCAAAGGGTATCCCAAACCAACTCAAGAGGGGAGACCTCAAACCAATTGCAAGAGGTTGGCTAGACTTTATTGGGCGTTCCATATTGCCCACTAGCAACCGTTCTGAGGTCACTATCAAGAGAGCAGTGATGATTCATTGCATTATGCTTGGAAAAAAAGTGGAGGTTCATCATCTGATTGCTTGTGAGATCTACACAATTGCAAATAAGAATTCCACTGAAGCTAAACTGGCTTACCCAAGCTTAATCTCCTTGCTCTGTAAAGAGGCTGGGGTGAAGATGGGAGTAGATGAATTCATACCCATTGAACATCCAATCACCAAGAAGTCAATGGAAGGACAAATGCAAGACAACTCTATCAAGAGGAGGGCGCAGGAATTCCTCCCTGAATTCCCTAAAATTGACTACTGGACCAGCCTAGAAGCATCTATCACCAAGTTACAAGAAACTATGGAGCAACTTAAGGAAGAACAGCAAAATCAGAACTGCATGCTCTGCAAATTGCTGAAGGAACAAGAGAAGCAGGGGCGTGAACTTCAAGAGTTGAAACGCCAAAAGCTCTCCCCTCAAGTTGAGGGAGCATCCACTTCTCAAAATCAAGGTTGTTGAGTCCTAACTCTGTGATAACCTCTATCATTAGGAGCCTATTTAAATTTTTGTTTTCTATTCCTACTAGTCTTATCTTATATCTATTTTTGAGTCTTATTCTTAATTCATAATTAATAAAATTTAAAGTTCATGCCTTAAAGCTATGAATGTCCTATGAATCCATCACCCCTCTTAAATGAAAAATGCTTTAATCACAAAAGAACAAGAAGTACAGGATTTCGAATTCATCTTTGAAACTAGTTGAATTAGTTTGATGTGGTGACAATGCTTTTTGTTTTCTGAATGAATGCTTGAACAGTGCATATGTCTTTTGAATTTGTTGTTTTAAGAATGTTAAAATTGTTGGCTCTTGAAAGAATGAAGGAAAAGGAGAATTGTTATTGAGGATCTGAAAAATCATCAAATTGATTCTTGAAGCAAGAAAAAGCAATGAATTCAAAAAAAAACGAAAAAAAAAGAAAAAGAAAGCAATAAAGTTGTGATCCAAGGCAAAAAGAGTGTGCTTAGGAACCCTGGACACCTCTAATTGGGGACTCTAGCAAAGCTAGGTCACAATCTGAAAAGGTTCACCCAATTATGTGTCTGTGGCATGTATGTATCCGGTGGTAATACTGGAGGACAGAGTGCTTTGGGCCACAGCCAAGACTCATACAATAGCTATGTTCAAGAATCATCATACTTAACTAGGAGAATCAATAACACTATCTGAGTTCTGAGTTCCTATAGATGCCAATCATTCTGAACTTCAAAGGATAAAGTGAGATGCCAAAACTGTTCAGAAGCAAAAAGCTACTAGTCCTGCTCATCTAATTGGAGCTTAGTTTCTTTGATATTTTGGAGTCTATAGTATATTCTCTTCTTTTTATCTTATTTGATTTTCAGTTGCTTGAGGACAAGCAACAATTTAAGTTTGGTGTTGTGATGAGCGGATAATTTGTACGCTTCTTGGCATTGTTTTTAGTATGTTTTTAGTACGATCTAGTTAGATTTTAGTATATTTTTATTAGTTTTTAGTTAAAATTCACTTTTCTGGACTTTACTATGAGTTTGTGTGTTTTTCTGTGATTTCAGGTATTTTCTGGCTGAAATTGAGGGACCTGAGCAAAAATCTGATTCAGAGACTAAAAAGGACTGCAGATGCTGTTGGATTCTGACCTCCCTACACTCGAAGTGGATTTTCTGGAGCTACAGAAGCCCAATTGGCGCGCTCTCAACGGCGTTGGAAATTAGACATCCTGGGCTTTCCAGCAATGTATAATAATCCATACTTTGCCCGAGATTTGATGGCCCAAACCGGCGTTGCAAATCAGCCTCAGAATTCCCAGCGTTTAACGCCGGAACTGGCATAAAAATTGGAGTTAAACGCCCAAACTGGCATGAAAGCTAGCGTTTAACTCCAGAAAAAGTCTCTACACATGAAGGCTTCAATGCTCAGCCCAAGCACACACTAAGTGGACCCAGAAGTTGATTTTTCCGTCATTTACTCATTTCTGTATACCCTAGGTTACTAGCTTACTATTAATAGGATCTGTTGACATTGTATCTGTACCTCATGACACTCTACACATTTCTCTGTGTACTTCTTATGGCATGAGTCTCTAAACCCCATGGTTGGGGGTGAGGAGCTCTGCTGTGTCTTGATGGATTAATGCAATTACTACTGTTTTTCATTCAATCATGCTTGCTTCCATTCTAAGATATCACTTTTTCCTAAACCTGATGAATGTGATGATATGTGACACTCATCATCATTCTCAACTATGAACGTGTGCCTGACAACCACCTCCGTTCTACCTTAGATTGAGTAGATATCTCTTGGATTCCTTAATCAGAATCTTCGTGGTATAAGCTAAAATTGATGGCGGCATTCAAGAGAATCCGGAAGGTCTAAACCTTGTCTGTGGTATTCTGAGTAGGATTCAAGGATTGAATGACTGTGACGAGCTTCAAACTCCTGAAGGCTGGGCGTTAGTGACAGACGTAAAAGAATCAATTGATTATATTCTAACCTGATTGAGAACCGACAGATGATTAGCCGTGTTGTGACAGAGTGCGTTGAACATTTTCACTGAGAGGATGGGAGGTAGCCCTTGACAATGGTGAAACTTTACATACAGCTTGCCATGGAAGAAGCCTTGCGTGCTTGAAGAAGAAGACAGTAGGAAAGCAGAGATTCAGAAGATAGAGCATCTCCAAAACCTCAACCTATTCTCCATTACTGCAAAACAAGTATTTATTTCATGTTCTTTACTTTTCACAATCAAACCTGATAATTATTGATATCCTGACTAAGAGTTACAAGATAACCATAGCTTGCTTCAAGCCGACAATCTCCGTGGGATCGACCCTTACTCACGTATGGTATTACTTGGACGACCCAGTGCACTTGCTGGTTAGTTGTGCGGGATTGCAATGTGTGATTGCAATTTCGTGCACCAAGTTTGGACAACTGACGGCTTATCTTGTTGCTTAGATTATGACTGTTTTATTTTTGTTGGTTTAGAGTCTTTTAGTTGAGTCTAGTTTCATATTTTAAGTTTGGTGTCAATTGCATGCTTTTGCTTTTCTCTTAATTTTCGAATTTGCATGTCCTTAGTCCCTTTTTGATCCTTAAAAATTCTAAGTTTGGTGTCCTCTTTGTGTTTTCCCTTAAAATTTTCGAAAATTAGTGTTTGATTTTCTAAAAATTTTAAGTTTGGTGTCATTTTGTTGTTTTTCTCTCTCCTCATTTCAAAAATCAAATCTTTTTCCAAATAATTTTCAATCATATCTTTTCAATTGCTAATTTCAAAATCTTTTTAATTAACTAATTGATTCAGTTTTCAATTTGCTTTGATCTTATTTTCTTTTAGTTTTCAAAATTTGATTTTATTTTCCATTTATTTTATTTTATTATTTTCGGTCAAAAAAAAAAGAAAAAAATTTTATCTACTTGCAATCCATATCATTTCCCTTTATCCATCATGGACCTAAGTGGAATTGAACAGTCCAGAAGGACTCTGGGGTCATACGCTAACCCCATTACAGCTGCATATGGGAGTAGCATCTGTACACCTCACATCAAAGCAAGCAGCTTTGAGCTAAATCCTCAACTCATTATCATAGTGCAGCAAAACTGCCAGTATTCCGGTCTTCCACAAGAAGAACCTACTGAGTTTCTGGCACAGTTCTTGCAAATTGCTGACACAGTACGTGATAAAGAGGTGGATCAGGATGTCTACAGACTATTACTGTTTCCATTTGCTGTAAAAGAGCAAGCCAAGAGGTGGTTGAATAACCAACCTACAGCAAGCATAAAGACATGGAAACAGTTATCAGACAAATTCCTGAATCACTTTTACCCTCCAAAGAGGATGACACAGCTAAGGCTGGACATCCAAGGCTTTAAACAAGAGGATAACGAATCCCTTTATAATGCCTGGGAGAGGTATAGAGGTATGCTAAGAAAATGCCCCTCTGAAATGTTTTCAGAGTGGGTACAGTTAGACATTTTCTACTATGAGCTTACAGAAAAAGCTCAGATGTCTTTAGATCACTCAGCTGGTGGATCTATACACATGAGGAAGACGATTGAAGAGGCTCAAGAGCTTATAGATACTGTTGCTAGAAATCAATATTTGTACTCTAGCAATGAGTTCTCTCCAAAAGAGGAAGTCACGGCAGTAGCCACTGATCCTAATCCTCAAGAACAGATGATTGAGCTTAATCAACAATTACACCTGATGACAAAACAGTTAGCAGAATTTAAAGAGATGCTCCATGAAACTAAAATTGCTAACGAGAACATAGAACTGTAGTTAAATCAAGCAAAACAGCAGATATCTAAACAAATAACAGAAGAATGTCAAGCAGTTCAACTGAGGAGTGGGAAGACATTAAATGGCACTGCTCAAAGTAGCAAAAAGCCAAATAAGGAACAATTGACAGACGATAACCAAACCACTGTCCAAAATCCCTCTGAGGACAGTAAGAGCCCGGAGAGGAGTACTTTTGGCATTCAAACGCCAGAAAGGGGAGGAAAGCTGGCGTTAAACGCCCATTCCCTGCCCAGTTCTGGCGTTCAAACGCCAGAAAAGGGAGAGAAGTTGGCGTTAAACGCCCAATCTTCACCCATTCCTGGCATTCAGACGTCAATGGAAGATCAGACACCTGAGAGTGCTGACAGTAATCCCTCTAAAAAGGCTTCTCCAACCACTTCTGTAAGGAATAAACCTGCAGCAACTAAGGTTGAAGAATATAAAGCCAAGATGCCTTATCCTTAGAAATTCCGCCAAGCGGAATAGGATAAGCAATTTGCCTGCTTTGCAGACTATCTAAGGACTCTTGAAATAAAGATTCCGTTTGCAGAGGCCCTTGAGCAAATACCTTCTTATGCTAAGTTCATGAAAGAGATCTTAAGTCATAAGAAGGATTGGAGAGAAACTGAAAAAGTATTTCTCACTAAAGAATGCAGTGCAGACATTCTGAAAAGCTTACCAGAAAAGCTTCAAGATCCAGGAAGCTTTATGATACCATGCACATTAGAAGGTGCTTGCACCAAGACAGCCCTATGTGATCTTGGAGCAAGCATCAATCTAATACCTGCATCCACTATCAGAAAGCTTGGGTTGATTGAAGAAGTCAAACCAACCCGGATATGCCTCCAACTTGCTGATGGCTCCATTAAACATCCATCAGGCATAATAGAGGACATGATTGTCAAGGTTGGGCCATTCGCCTTTCCAACTGACTTTGTGGTGCTGGAAATGGAGGAGCACAAGAGTGCAACTCTCATTCTAGGAAGACCTTTCCTAGCAACTGGACGAACTCTCATTGATGTACAAAAAGGGGAAGTAACCCTGAGAGTCAATGAGGATGAGTTCAAGTTGAATGCTGTAAAAGCTATGCAGCACCCAGACACACCAAATGACTGTATGGGCGCTGACATTATTGACTCTTTGGTGGAAGAGATCAATATGACTGAAAGCCTAGAATCAGAGCTTGAGGACATCTTCAAGGATGCTCAACCTGATCAAGAAGAACCAGAGGAAACAAAAGAACTTTTGAAAATTCCTCAGGAGGAGAATAAGCATCCCAAATCTGAACTCAAACCACTACCACCATCCCTGAAGTATGCATTTCTGGGAGAGGGTGACACTTTTCCAATGATTATAAGCTCTGCTTTAAATCCACAGGAAGAGGAAGCACTGATTCAAGTGCTAAGGACACACAAGACAGCTCTTGGGTGGTCCATAAGTGATCTTAAGGGCATTAGCCCAGCTAGATGCATGCACAAGATCCTGTTGGAGGATAATGCCAAACCAGTGGTCCAACCACAAAGGAGGCTAAATCCAGCCATGAAGGAGGTGGTGCAGAAAGAGGTCACTAAATTACTAGAGGCTGGGATTATTTATCCTATTTCTGATAGCCCCTGGGTGAGCCCTGTCTAAGTTGTCCCCAAAAAGGGAGGCATGACAGTGGTTCATAATGAAAAAAATGAACTGGTTCCTACAAGAACAGTCATAGGGTGGCGTATGTGTATTGACTACAGAAGGCTCAATACAGCCACCAGAAAGGATCATTTTCCTTTACCATTCATAGACCAAATGCTAGAAAGACTAGCTGGTCATGATTATTACTGCTTTTTGGATGGCTATTCAGGTTACAACCAAATTGCAGTAGATCCTCAGGACCAAGAGAAAACAGCATTTACTTGCCCTTCTGGCGTGTTTGCCTACAGGAGGATGCCTTTTGGTCTGTGTAATGCTCCTGCAAACTTTCAGAGATGCATGCTATCCATCTTCTCTGATATGGTGGAGAAATTCCTGGAAGTCTTCATGGATGACTTCTCAGTATATGGAGACTCATTCAGCTCCTGTCTTAAGCACCTAGCACTTGTCCTGAAAAGGTGCCAAGAGACTAACCTGGTTTTAAACTGGGAGAAATGTCACTTTATGGTGACTGAAGGAATTGTCCTTGGGCACAAAATTTCAAGCAAGGGAATAGAGGTGGATAAGGCAAAGGTAGAGGTTATTGAAAAATTACCACCACCTGCCAATGTTAAGGCAATCAGAAGCTTTCTGGGGCATGCAGGATTCTACAAAAGGTTCATAAAGGATTTTTCGAAAATTACAAAACCTTTGAGCAACCTGCTAGCTACTGACACCCCATTTGTGTTTGACACACAGTGTCTGCAGGCATTTAAGACCCTGAAAGCCAAGCTGGTCACAGCACCAGTCATCTCTGCACCAGATTGGACATTGCCATTCGAACTAATGTGTGATGCCAGTGACCATGCCATTGGTGTAGTGTTGGGACAGAGGCATAACAAGCTTCTGCACGTCATTTATTATGCCAACCGTGTTCTAAATGATGCACAGAAGAATTACACAACCACAGAAAAAGAGTTACTTGCAGTGGTCTATGCCATTGACAAGTTTAGCTCCTATCTAGTGGGATCCAAAGTGATTGTGTACACTGACCATGCTGCTCTTAAATACTTACTCACAAAGCAGGATTCAAAACCCAGGCTTATAAGATGGGTGTTGCTTCTGCAAGAGTTTGATATAGAAATAAGAGACAAAAAAGGGACAGAGAACCAGGTAGCTGATCATCTGTCCCGAATAGAACCAGTAGCTGGGACGTCCCTCCCTTCTACTGAGATTTCTGAGACTTTCCCAGATGAGCAACTCTTTGCCATCCAGGAAGCTCCATGGTTTGCAGATATTGCAAATTATAAAGCTGTGAGGTTCATACCACAGGAGTACAGCAGAGTGCAAAGAAAGAAATTAATTTTAGATGCCAAGTACTACCTATAGGATGAGCCATATCTCTTTAAGAGATGTGCAGATGGAATGATCCACAGATGTGTACCCAGAAAAGAAGCACAGAGGATCCTGTGGCATTGCCATGGATCACAGTATGGGGGACATTTTGGAAGTGAGCGAACAGCCACTAAGGTCCTCCAATGTGGCTTCTACTGGCCTACTCTCTATAGAGATGCCCGAGAGTTTGTGCGTAACTGTGACAGCTGCCAAAGAGCTGGTAACTTACCTCATGGATACGCCATGCCTCAACAAGGGATCTTAGAGATTGAGTTGTTTGATGTATGGGGAATTGACTTTATGGGTCCATTCCCACCATCATACTCAAACACTTACATTCTGGTGGCAGTGGACTATGTATCTAAGTGGGTAGAAGCAATTGCTACACCCACTAATGATACTAAGACCGTGCTGAAATTCCTCCAGAAACACATCTTCAGCAGATTTGGTGTTCCCAGAGTCATAATCAGTGATGGGGGCACTCATTTCTGCAATAAACAACTGTACTCTGCTATGGTCCGATATGGAATTAGCCACAAAGTGGCTACCCCGTATCATCTACAGACAAATGGGCAAGCTGAAGTCTCTAACAGAGAGCTAAAAAGAATCCTAGAACGGACTGTGATGGCCCGAAGAAAGGATTGGGCAAGGAGCTTGGATGATGCTCTGTGGGCATACAGAACAGCATTTAAGACCCCAATAGGAACCTCACCATACCAACTTGTGTATGGCAAGGCCTGTCATTTGCCCGTGGAACTGGAACATAAAACCTACTGGGCAACCAGATTCCTAAACATGGATGCTAAGTTAGCTGGTGAAAAGAGATTACTCCAGCTAAATGAGCAAGATGAATTCAGACTCAGTGCCTTTGAAAATGCAAAGATTTATAAGGAAAAGGCAAAGAAGTGGCATGACAAGAAGTTGTCATCCAGAGTCTTTGAGCCAGGACAAAAAGATCTGCTCTTCAACTCTAGGCTCAGATTGTTCCCAGGAAAACTTAAATCCCGGTGGAGGGGTCCGTATGTGATTACAGGAGTGTCACCATATGGATATGTTGAGCTTCAGGATATTGATTCTGACAAAAAGTTCAATGTTAATGGACAGAGGATCAAGCATTATCTTGAAAGCAATTTTGAGCAGGAATGCTCAAAACTGAGGCTGGAATGATCCTCAGTAAAGGTCCAGCTAAAGACAATAAAGAAGCGCTTGCTGGGAGGCAACCCAGTCATTAGCAGGTGGTGGATGAAATTGTGATCCTTATGTTCTTTATACTTGTATGAGTATACCCTTAGGGCACTGTTTATTTTCACAACTCCGTTCAACTAGCCAGCAAGTGTACTGGGTCGTCCAAGTAATAAACCTTACGTGAGTAAGGGTCGAATCCACAGAGATTGTTGGTATGAAGCAAGCTATAGCCACCTTGTAAATCTCAGTCAGGCAGATTAAATATTGATTTATGGGTTTCGAAAATAGAAATAAGAAAATAAATAATAAAAAGGATAGAAGACTTATGCAGATTCATTGGTAGGAATTTCAGATAAGCAGAATGGAGATGCTGTAGAGCTCACGGATGCCTGCCTTCCCACTGCTTCTACTCAATCCTTCTTACTCCTTTCCATGGCAAGCTGTGTATAGGGGTTCACCATCAGCTGTGGCTACTTTCATCCTCTCGGGAAAATATCCTATGCGGCTGTCACTCGCACAGCTAATCAGTCTGGAGGCATCACCCATGGTTGATGGCTACATCCCATCCTCGCAGTGAAAGCTAATGCTCACGCACTCTGTCACAGTACGGCCAATCACCGGTTGGTTCCCGCTCCTACTGGAATAGAATCCCTTGATTCTTTTGCGTCTGTCACTAACGCCCAGCAGGTTGCAAGTTTGAAGCACGTCACAGTCATTCATTACCGGAATCCTACTCGGAATACCACAGACAAGGTGAGACTTTCCGGATTCCCAGGATCCTACTCGGAACACCACAGACAAGGTTGGACTTTCCGGATCCTCATAAATGCCGCCATCTATCTAGCTTATACCACGAAGATTCTGTTGGGGAATCTAAGAGATACACATTCAAGCCTTGTTGCATGCAGAACGGAAGTGGTTGTCAATCACGCGTGTTCATAAGTGAGAATGACAATGAGGGTTATTTACTCATCACATTCATCATGTTCTTGGGTACGAATGAATATCTTGGAATAAGAATAAGATAGAGACCGAATAAAAGAAAATAGAACTTCATTAATACTTGAGGTACAGCAGAGCTCCACACCCTTAATCTATGGTGTGCAGAAACTCCACCGTTGAAAATACATAAGTGAAAGAGGTTCAGGCATGGCCGAATGGCCAGCCCCCTAAACCGTGATCAATGATCTCCTAGGATGAAGAATAAAACAAAACTGAGACCAAAGATGTCTAATACATTAGTAATTCATCCTATATATACTAAACTAGCTACTAGGGTTTACATGAGTAAGTAATTGATGCATAAATCCACTTCCGGGGCCCACTTGGTGTGTGCTTGGGCTGAGCTTGATCAATACACGAGCTGAGGCTTCTCTTGGAGTTGACTCCGAGTTATGACGTGTATTGGGCGTTCAACTCCGGATCATGACGTTTTTCTGGCGTTTAACTCCAGACAGCAGCATGAACTTGGCGTTCAACGCCAAGTTACGTCGTCATTCTTCGAATAAAGTATGGACTATTATATATTGCCGGAAAGCCCTGGATGTCTACTTTCCAACGCCGTTGAGAGCGCGCCATTTGGAGTTCTGTAGCTCCAGAAAATCCATCTCGAGTGCAGGGAGGTCAGAATCCAACAGCATCAGCAGTCCTTTTGTCAGCCTTTTTCAGAGTTTTGCTCAAATCCCTCAATTTCAGTCAGAATTTACCTGAAATCACAGAAAAACACACAAACTCATAGTAAAGTCCAGAAATGTGAATTTAACATAAAAACTAAGGAAAACATCCCTAAAAGTAGCTTAAACTCATTAAAAACTATGTAAAAACTATGCCAAAAAGCGTATAAACTATCCGCTCATCACAACACCAAACTTAAATTGTTGCTTGTCCCCAAGCAACTGAAAACTAAATAGGATAAAAAGAAGAGAATATACTATAAAGTCAGAAATATCAATGAATATTAATTATAATTAAATGAGCGGGACTTGTAGCTTTTTTGCTTCTGAACAGTTTTGGCATCTCACTTTTTCCTTTGAAGCTCAGAGTGATTGGCATCTCTAGGAACTTAGAATTTTGGATTGTGTTATTGAATTTCCTAATTTAAGCATGTTGATTCTTGAACACAGCTACTTATGAGTCTTGGCTGTGGCCCTAAGCACTTTGTTTTCCAGTATTACCACCGGATACACAAATGCCACAGACACATAACTGGGTGAACCTTTTCAGATTGTGACTCAGCTTTGCTAGAGTCCCCAGTTAGTGGTGTCCAGAGCTCTTAAGCACACTCTTTTGCTTTAGATCACGACTTTAACCATTCAGTCTCAAGCTTTTCACTTGGACCTTCATGACACAAGCACATGGTTAGGGACAGCTTGATTTAGCCGCTTAGACCTGGATTTAATTTCCTTGGGCCCTCCTATCCATTGATGCTCAAAGCCTTGGATCCTTGCTTAAAATTTTTGCCATTTTTTTTTTCACTGCTTTTTCTTGCTTCAAGAATCAAATTCATGGTTTTCCAGATCATCAATAACATTTCTCTTTGTTCATCATTCTTTCAAGAGCCAATAATTTTAACACTCATAAACAACAAGATCCAAAGACATATGCACTGTTCAAGCATTCATTCAGAAAACAAAAATCATTGTCACCACATCAAGATAATTAAATTAAATTCAGTAATAATTTCAAAAATTATGTACTTCTTGTTCTTTTGAATTAAAACATTTTTTCTTTTAAGAGAGGTGAAGGACTAATGGATTTTATTCATAGCCTTAAGGCATGGTTACATACTAATGATCATGAAATAAAGACACAAAACATAGATAAACATAATTTTAAAAACTGAAAACAGAAAGAAATAAAGAACAAGGAATGAATCCACCTTTTAGTGGCGTCTTCTTCTTGAAGGACCCATGATGTTCTTCAACTCTTCTATGTCCCTTCCTTGCTTTTGTTGCTCCTCCCTCATTGCCCTTTGATCTTCTCTTATTTCTTGGAGAATGATGGAGTGCTCATGATGTTCCACCCTTAATTGTTCAGCATTATGGCTCAAATCTTCTAAAGAGGTACTGAGTTGCTCCCAGTAGTTATTGGGAGGAAAGTGCATTCCTTGAGGCATTTGTTGATGATGAACTTCCTCATGTTCTCCTTGAGGGCCGTAAGGAACTTTTCTTGATTGCTCCATCCTTTTCTTGGTGATGGGCTTGTCTTCTTCAATGGAGACATCTCCTTCTATGATAACTCCAGCTGAGTAACATAGATGGCATATAAGGTGGGGGAAGGCTAGCCGTGCCATGTGTGAAGGCTTGTCAGCTATTTCGTAGAGTTCATTGGAGATGACTTCATGAACCTCTACTTCCTCTCCAATCATGATGCTATGAATCATGATGGCCCGATCCACAGTAACTTCAGATCGGTTGCTTGTAGGGATGATGGATCTTTGGATGAACTCCAACCATCCTCTAGCTACAGGCTTGAGGTCCAGTCTTCTTAGTTGGACTGGCTTGCCTTTGGAGTCTATTCTCCATTGGGCGCCTTCCACACAAATGTCCCTAAGGACTTGGTCCAACCTTTGGTTAAAGTTGACCCTTCTTGTGTAGGGGCGTTCATCACCTTGCATCATGGGTAAGTGAAACGCCAACCTCACATTTTTCGGACTAAAATCCAAGTATTTCCCCCTAACCATTGTGAGATAATTCTTTGGGCTCGGGTTCATACTTTGATCATGGTTCCTAGTGATCCATGCATTGGCATAGAACTCTTGAACCATCAATATTCCAACTTGTTGCATGGGGTTGGTTATGACTTCCCACCCTCTTCTTTGAATTTCATGTCGAATTTCCGGATACTCATTCTTTTTGAGCTTGAAAGGGACCTCAGGGATCACCTTCTTCTTTACCACAACATCATAGAAGTGGTCTTGATGGCTCTTGGAGATGAATCTTTCCATCTCCCATGACTCGGAGGTGGAAGCTTTTGCTTTCCCTTTCCCTTTTCTTGAGGAAACTCCGGCCTTAGGTGCCATTGGTAATGGAAAAACAAAAAAGCTTATGCTTTTACCACACCAAACTTAAAATTTGCTCGTCCTCGAGCAAGAAAAGAAAAGAAAAGTAGAAGAAGAAGAAGAGGATATGGTGGAGAGGGGGAGAAGTGGTTTCGGCTATGTGGGTGAAGAAGGGGTTTGTGTTGTGTGAAAATGAAGAAGAATGGGAGGGTATTTATAGGGAGAGGGGAGGGTTAGTGTTCGGCCATTTTGGGTGGGAATGGGTGGGAAATTGAATTTGAATTTTATGAGGGTAGGTGGGGTTTATGGGGAAGAGGAGGTTGATGTGAAGGGTGAATGGGGTAATTGGGAAGAGGAATTGAGGTGATTGATGAAGAAGATGTTGGGAAGTGTGACATTGGGGAAGAGTAATCACATTCACAAAAACTAGGATTAGAAGGTAAGGTGTGAATATGTTAGGTGGGGATCCTGTGGGGTCCACAGATCCTGAGGTGAAAACAAATACCATTCCTTCACCATATAGGCATGTAACATGCCTTCATGCATCATCCTGGCGTTCAAACGCCCATTGGTGCATGTTCTGGGCGTTCAACGCCCATGTAATGCATGTTTCTGGCGTTGAATGCCAGTTTCATGCTTGTTCCTGGCGTTCAGCACCAGTTTGTCCTCTCTGTGCACCATCCTGGCGTTTAACGCCAGGTTGTTGCTTGTTTTGGGCGTTCAGCGCCAGAATGGTGCTCTGTTCTGGCGTTGAACGCCGGCCAGATGCACCTTACTGGCGTTGAACGCCAGTCTGCGCTACCTCCAGGGTGAAAATTTTTTTCTTCTGTTTTTGACTCTGTTTTTAATTTTTTTGATTTTTTTCGTGGCTCCTCATGATCATGTACCTAATTAAACATAAAAATAACAAAGAAACAAAATAAAATAAAATTAGATAAATAAAATTGGGTTGCCTCCCAACAAGCGCTTCTTTAATGTCAGTAGCTTGACAGTGGCTCTCATGGAGCCACAAGGTGATCAGGTCAACTTAAGTGTGGTATTCCCAACACCAAACTTAGAGTTTGGATATGGGGTTTGTACACCAAACTTAGAGTTTGGTTGTGGCCTCACAACACCAAACTTAGAGTTTGACTGTGTGGGCTCTTCTTGACTCTGAACTGAGAGAAGTTCTTCATGCTTACTCTCTTTTGTCACAGAGGGATGGCCATGTGCCTGAAACACAAGGTAGTCCCCATTCAATTGAAGGACTAACTCACCTCTGTTGACATCTATCACAGCTCCTGCTGTGGCTAGGAAAGGTCTTCCTAGGATGATGCATTCATCATCTTCCTTCCTAGTGTCTAGGATTATGAAATCAGTAGGGATGTAAAGGCCTTCAACCTTTACTAGCACGTCCTCTACTATTCCATAAGCTTGTCTCATGGACTTGTCTGCCAATTGTAATGAGAACAAGGCAGGTTGTACCTCAATGATCTCCAGCTTCTCCATTACAGAGAGTGGCATAAGATTTATCCCTGACCCAAGATCACATAGAGCTTTTTCAAAGCTCATGGTGCCAATGGTGCAAGGTATTAAGAATTTGCCAGGATCTTGTTTCTTTTGAGGTAGAGTCCTCTGAATCCAAGTATCTAGTTCACTAATGAGCAAGGGAGGTTCACTTTCCCAAGTCTCATTACCAAACAGCTTGGCATTCAGCTTCATGATAGCTACTAAGTATTGAGCAACTTGCTCTCCAGTCACATCTTCATTCCCTTCAGAGGATGAATATTCTTCAGAGCTCATGAATGGCAGAAGGAGATTTAAAGGAATCTCTATGGTCTCTAGATGAGCCTCAGATTCCTCTGGATCCTTAATAGGAAACTCCTTCTTGCTTGAGGAACGTCCCAGGAGGTCTTCCTCACTGGTATTTTCGTCCTCCTCCTCCTTTGTGCATTCGGCCACTTTGATTAAATCAATGGCCTTGCACTCTCCTTTTGGATTTTCTTCTGTATTGCTTGGGAGAGTACTGGGAGGAGTGTCAATGACTTTCTTACTCAGCTGGCCCACTTGTGCCTCCAGATTTCTAATAGAGGATCTTGTTTCATTCATGAAACTAAAAGTGGCCTTTGACAGATCAGAGACTATATTTGCTAAATTAGAATTGTTTTGTTCAGAATTCTCTGTCTATTGCTGAGAAGATGATGGATATGGCTTGCTATTGCCTAGCCTATTACGTCCACCATTGTTAAAACCTTGTTGAGGTTTTTGTTGATCCTTCCAGGAGAAATTTGGATGATTTCTCCATGATGAGTTATAGGTGTTTCCATAAGGTTCACCTAAGTAATTAACCTCTGCCATGGCAGGGTTCTCAGGATCATAAGCTTCTTCAGAAGCTGCCTCTCTAGTACTGTTGGATGCATGTTGCAATCCATTCAGATTTTGAGAGATCATGTTGACCTGTTGAGTCAACACTTTGTTCTGAGCCAATATGGCATTCAGAGCATCAATTTCAAGAACTCCTTTCTTCTGAGGTACCCCATTATTCACGGAATTCCTCTCAGAGGTGTACATGAACTGGTTGTTTGCAACCATGTCAATGAGTTCCTGAGCCTCTTTAGGCATTTTCTTCAGGTGAATAGATCCACCTGCAGAATGGTCCAATGACATTTTCGAAAATTCAGAGAGACCATAATAGAATATATCTAATATGGTCCATTCTGAAAACATGTCAGATGGACATCTTTTGGTCAGCTGCTTGTATCTTTCCTAAGCTTCATAGAGGGATTCACCATCTTTTTGTTTGAAGGTTTGAACATCCACTCTCAGCTTGCTCAGCTTTTGAGGAGGAAAGAACTTATCTAAGAATGCAGTGACAAGCTTATCCCATGAGTCCAGGCTATCCTTGGGTTGTGAATCCAACCATACTCTAGCTCTGTCTCTTACAGCAAAAGGGAAAAGCAAGAGTCTGTAGACTTCAGGATTAACTCCATTTGTCTTTACAGTGTCACAGATCTGCAAGAACTCAGTTAAAAACTGGTAAGGATCTTCAGATGGAAGTCCATAAAACTTGCAGTTTTGTTGCATTAAAGCAACTAGTTGAGGCTTAAGCTCAAAGTTATTGGCTCCAATGGCAGGAATGGAGATGCTTCTTCCATCAAACTTGGACGTTGGCTTTGTGAAGTCACCAAGCATTCTCCTTGCATTATTATTATTTTCTTCTGCCATCTCTTTCTCTTGTTCGAAAATTTCTAGAAGGTCTCTTCTGATTGTTGTAATTTAGCTTCTTTTAATTTTCTCTTCAGAGTCCTTTCAGGTTCTGGATCAATTTCAACAAGAGTGCCTTTATCCCTCTTCCTGCTCATATGAAAGAGAAGAAAACAAGAAAAGGAGAGGAATCCTCTATGTCACAGTATAGAGATTCCTTTATGTTAGTAGAAAAAGAAAGGGGGTAGAAGAATGAAGAAGGAGGTTCGGTTTTTAGATGGAGAGAGGTGAAGAGAAGTGTTAGTAATTAATTAATTAAATAGAAGAAGAAAAGAGGAGGGAGAATTCGAAAATAATTTTGAAAAAGAATTAGTGATTTTCGAAAATTAGAGATAATGTAATTGAAATCAAAATTTGAAACAATTAGTTAATTAAAAAGAATTTTTGAAAAAGAGAGAGATATTTTCGAAAATAGAAGAGAGAGGTAGTTAGGTGGTTTTGAAAAAGATAAGAAACAAACAAAAAGTTAGTTAGTTGATTGAAAAAGATTTGAAATCAAAATTTAAAAAGATAAGAAGTTAGATAAGATATTTTGAAATCAAATTGTGAAAAAGATAAAGTTTTTGAAAAAGATAAGATAAAAAGATAAAAAGATTTTTAAGAAAAAGATATTTTGAAAAAGATTTAATTCTTAAAATGACTTAACTAACAAGAAACTACAAGATAAGATTCTAGAATTTAAAGATTGAACCTTTCTTAACAAGAAAGTAACAAACCTCAAATTTTTGAACCAGTCACATTAATTATTAGTTAATTTTCGAAAAATTTGATATAAAAGATAAGAAAAAGATTTTGAAAATATTTTGAAAAAGATTTTTGAAATTTTCGAAAATTAAGAAAAAATGAAAAAGATATGATTTTTGAAAAAGATTTTGAAAAGATAAGATTTTTTAAAATTGAAATTTTGACTTGATTTGTAAGAAACAACCAATTTTGAAAATTTTTGACCAAGTCAACCCAAAATTTCGAAAATTGGAGGGAAATAAGGAAAAGATATTTTTTTGATTTTTAAATTTTTAAGGAAAAACACAAAAAAATGACCCAAAACATGAAAATTTTAGATCAAGACACAAGATGCATGCAAGAATGCTATGAATGTCAAGATGAACACCAAGAACACTTTGAAGATCATGATGAACATCAAGAACATATTTTTGAAAAATTTTTGATGCAAAGAAAACATGCAAGACACCAAACTTAGAAATTTTTAATGCATGGAAAATATGAATGCAAAAATGCACAAGAAAAACAAGAAAAGACACAAAACAAGAAATCATCAAGATCAAACAAGAGGACTTATCAAGAACAACTTGAAGATCATGAAGAACACTATGAATGCATGAGATTTTCGAAAAAAATGCAAGAAAAATTTTAAAAGCATGCAATTGACACCAAACTTAAAAATTGACTCAAGACTCAAACAAGAAACACAAAATATTTTTGATTTTTATGATTTTCTATTTTTTTTTGTATTTTTTATTAATTTTTTTCGAAAATAATGTGAAGAAAAACGAAAAATAAAAGAAAATTTTTTTTAAAAGATTTTTGAAAAGAAAATTACCTAATCTGAGCAACAAGATGAACCGTCAGTTGTCCATACTCGAACAATCCTAGAGTCCCCAATTAGAGGTGTCCAGGGTTCTTAAGCACACTCTTTTTGCCTTGGATCACAACTTTATTTCTTTCTTTTTCTCTTTCTTTTTCTTTTTCTCTCTGTTTTTTTTTCGTTTTTTTTTTTGAATCACTACTTTTTCTTGCTTCAAGAATCAATCTGATGATTTTTCAGATCCTCAGTAACATGTCTCTTTTTTCATCATTCTTTCAAGAGCCAACATTCATGAACCACAAATTCAAAAGACATATGCACTGTTTAAGCATACATTCAGAAAACAAAAGCATTGCCACCACATCAAAATAATTAAACTGTTATAAAATTCAAAATTCATGCAATTCTTTTCTTTTTCAATTAAGAATAATTTTTTATTCAAGAGAGGTGATGGATTCATAGGACATTCATAACTTTTAGGCATAGACACTAAGACACTAATGATCACAAGACACAAACACAGATAAACATAAGCACTAAAATTCGAAAAACAGGAAAATAAAGAACAAAGAAATTAAAGAACGGGTCCACCTTAGTGATGGCGGCTTGTTCTTCCTCTTGAAGATCCTATGGAGTGCTTGAGCTCCTCAATGTCTCTTCCTTGTCTTTGTTGTTCCTCTCTCATGATTCTTTGATCTTCTCTAATTTCATGAAGGAGGACGGAGTGTTCTTGGTGCTCCACCCTTAGTTGTCCCATGTTGGAACTCAATTCTCCTAGGGAGGTGTTCAGTTGCTCCCAATAGTTTTGTGGAGGAAAGTGCATCCCTTGAGGTATCTCAGGGATTTGATGATGAGAGGGGTCTCTTGTTTGCTCCATCCTCTTCTTAGTGATGGGCTTGTCCTCATCAATGGAGATGTCTCCCTCTATGTCAACTCCAACTGAATAGCAGATGTGACAAATGAGATGAGGAAAGGCAATGCTTTTACCACACCAAACTTAAAAGGTTTGCTCGTCCTCGAGCAAAAGAAGAAAGAAGAGAGTAGAAGAAGAAGAAATGAGAAAGAAGGGAATGGCTTTGCGTTCGGCCAAAAAGGGGAAGTAGTGGTGTTTAGGTTGTGTGAAGATGAAGGAGTGAAGATGGGTTTATATAGGAGTGGGGGGGCTCATGGTTCGGTCATGTATGGGTGGGTTTGGGAGGGAAAGTGGTTTGAATTTGAAGGGTGAGGTAGGTGGGGTTTTATGAAGGATGGATGTGAGTGGTGAAGAGAAAGATGGGATTTGATAGGTGAAGGGTTTTTGGGGAAGAGGTGTTGAGGTGATTGGTGAATGGGTGAAGAAAAGAGAGAGTGGTAGGGTAGGTGGGGATCCTGTGGGGTCCACAGATCCTGAGGTGTCAAGGAAAAGTCATCCCTGCACCAAATGTCATGCAAAAATGCGTTTTGAGCCAATTCTGGCGTTAAACGCCGGGTTGGTGCCCATTTCTGGCGTTTAACGCCAAGTGCTTGCCCTTTTCTGGTGTTTAACGCCAGTCTGGTGCCCCTTTCTGGCGTTAAACGCCCAGAATGGTGCCAGACTGGGCGTTAAACGCCCATCTGCTAGCCTTACTGGCGTTTAAACGCCAGTAGGTTCTTCCTCCAGGGTGTGCTGTTTTTCTTCCTATTTTTCTTTCTGTTTTTACTTTTTCAATTGATTTTGTGACTTCTCATGATCATCAACCTACAGAAAACATAAAATAACAAAAGAAAATAGATAAAATATAACATTGGGTTGCCTCCCAACAAGCGCTTCTTTAATGTCAGTAGCTTGACAGAGGACTCTCATGGAGCCTCACAGGTGCTCAGAGCAATGTTGGAACCTCCCAACACCAAACTTAGAGTTTGGTTTTGGCCTCCCAACACCAAACTTAGAGTTTGACTGTGGGGGCTCTGTTTGGCTCTGTTTTGAGAGAAGCTCTTCATGCTTCCTCTCCATGGTGACAGGGGGATATCCTTGAGCCTTAAACACAAAGGATTCTTCATTCACTTGAATGATCAATTCTCCTCTATCAACATCAATCACAGCCTTTGCTGTGGCTAGGAAGGGTCTGCCAAGGATGATGGATTCATCCATGCACTTCCCAGTCTCAAGGACTATGAAATCAGCAGGGATGTAATGGTCTTCAACCTTTACCAGAACATCCTCTACAAGTCCATAAGCTTGTTTTCTTGAGTTGTCTGCCATCTCTAGTGAGATTTTTACATCTTGCACCTCAAAGATCCCTAGCTTCTCCATTACAGAGAGAGGCATGAGGTTTACACTTGACCCTAGGTCACACAAGGCCTTCTTGAAGGTCATGGTGCCTATGGTACAAGGTATTGAAAACTTCCCAGGATCCTGTCTCTTTTGAGGTAATTTCTGCCTAGACAAGTCATCTAATTCTTTGGTGAGCAAAGGGGGTTCATCCTCCCAAGTCTCATTACCAAATAACTTGTCATTTAGCTTCATGATTGCTCCAAGGTATTTAGCAACTTGCTCTTCAGTGACATACTCATCCTTTTCAGAGGAAGAATACTCATCAGAGCTCATGAATGGCAGAAGTAAGTCCAATGGAATCTCTATGGTCTCATTTTGAGCCTCAGATTCCCATGGTTCCTCATTGGGGAACTCATTGGAGGCCAGTGGACGTCCATTGAGGTCTTCCTCAGTGGCGTTCACTGCCTCTTCCTCCTCTCCAAATTTGGTCATGTTGATGGCTTTGCACTCTCCTTTTGGATTTTCTTCTGTATTGCTTGGAAGAGTACTAGGAGGGAGTTCAGTAATTTTCTTGCTCAGCTGACCCACTTGTGCCTCCAAGTTTCTAATGGAGGACCTTGTTTCAGTCATGAAACTTTGAGTGGTTTTCATTAGATCAGAGACCATGGTTGCTAAGTCAGAGGTGTTCTGCTTAGAACTCTCTGTCTGTTGCTGAGAAGATGATGGAAAAGGCTTGCTATTGCTAAACCTATTTCTTCCACCATTATTGTTATTGAAACCTTGTTGAGGTCTCTGTTGATCCTTCCATGAGAAATTTGGATGATTTCTCCATGAAGGATTATAGGTGTTTCCATAGGGTTCTCCCATGTAATTCACCTCTTCCATTGAAGGGTTCTCAGGATCATAAGCTTCTTCCTCAGATGAAGCTTCCTTAGTACTACCTGGTGCATTTTGCATTCCAGACAGACTTTGAGAAATCATATTGACTTGTTGAGTCAATATTTTGTTCTGAGCCAATATGGCATTCAGAGTGTCGATCTCAAGAACTCCTTTCTTCTGACTAGTCCCATTGTTCACAGGATTCCTTTCAGAAG
Source organism: Arachis stenosperma (assembly GCF_014773155.1). Lineage (NCBI taxonomy): Eukaryota > Viridiplantae > Streptophyta > Magnoliopsida > Fabales > Fabaceae > Arachis > Arachis stenosperma. Next base: position 69,830,144 of record NC_080377.1, on the reverse strand, counting down.
TGTACATGAATTGGTTATTTGCAACCATTTCAATTAGTTCTTGAGCTTCTGTAGGCGTCTTCTTCAGATGAAGAGATCCTCCAGCAGAGCTATCCAAAGACATCTTGGACAGTTCAGAGAGACCATCATAGAAAATACCTATGATGCTCCATTCAGAAAGCATGTCAGAGGGACACTTTCTGATTAATTGTTTGTATCTTTCCCAAGCTTTATAGAGGGATTCTCCTTCCTTCTGTCTGAAGGTTTGGACTTCCACTCTAAGCTTACTCAATTTTTGAGGTGGAAAGAACTTTGCCAAGAAGGCATTGACTAGCTTTTCCCAAGAGTTCAGGCTTTCTTTAGGTTGTGAGTCCAACCATGTCCTAGCTCTGTCTCTTACAGCAAAAGGGAATAGCATAAGTCTGTAGACCTCAGGGTCAACCCCATTAGTCTTGACAGTGTCACAGATTTGCAAGAATTCAGCTAAGAACTGATGAGGATCTTTCAATGGAAGTCCATGGAACTTGCAATTCTGTTGCATTAGAGAAACTAATTGAGGCTTAAGCTCAAAGTTGTTTGCTCCAATGGCAGGGATAGAGATGCTTCTCCCATAGAAGTCGGGAGTAGGTGCAGTAAAGTCACCCAGCAACCTCCTTGCATTGTTGGCATTGTTGTTGTTTTTGGCTGCCATGGGTTCTTCCTCTTTGAAGATTTCTGTAAGGTCCTCTACAGAGAGTTGTGCCTTGGCTTCTCTTAGCTTTCGCTTCAAGGTCCTTTCAGGTTCAGGATCAGCCTCAACAAGAATGCTTTTGTCCTTGCTCCTGCTCATAAGAAAGAGAAGAGAACAAGAAAATGTGGAATCCTCTATGTCACAGTATAGAGATTCCTTGAGGTGTCAGAGGAAAAGAAAAATAGAAGGCAAAGGTAGAAAATTCGAACTTATCAAGAGAGATGGAGTTCGAATTGTGCATTAAAATATAGTGTTAGTCCATAAATAGAAGGATGTGAGAAGAAGGGAAGTAGTATTCGAAAATTAAGTAAAGGATTTTGAAAACCTTTTGAAAAACACTAATTGATTTTTGAAAATAAAAGTGGGAAAGAAATCAAGTGATTTTTGAAAAAGAATTTGAAATTTAGAAATCAAAAAGATTTGATTGAAAACTATTTTGAAAAAGATGTGGTTAATAAGATATGATTGGCTTTAAAAAGATGTGATTGAGAAGATATGATTTGAAAAACATTTTAAAAAGATTTGATTTTGAAAATTAATGACTTGGCTATCAAGAAAGGATATGATCCAAACATTAGACCTTTCTCAACAGAAAAGGCAACATACTTGAAATGTTGAATCAAATCATTAATTGATAGCAAGTATCTTTGAAAATGGAAAGAAATTGATTTTGAAAAAGATTTGATTGAGAAGATATGATTTGAAAAAGATTTGATTTTGAAAAACTTTGAAAACTTGAAAAAATTTTGCATTAAAAACAAAATCTTCCCTCTTGTGCCATCCTGGCGTTAAACGCCCAGAATGGTGCACATTCTGGCGTTTAACGCCCAAACCACTACCCTTTTGGGCGTTAAACGCCCAGCCAGGCACCCTGGCTGGCGTTTAAACGCCAGTCTGTCTTCTTCACTGGGCATTTTGAACGCCCAGCTTTTTCTGTGCAGTTCCTCTGCTGTATGTTCTGAATCTTCAATTCCTTGTATTATTGACTTGAAAAGACACAAATTAAAAATATTTTTGGATTTTTAATAATTAGGAATAATCAAAAAGCAACTAAAATCAAATAACAATGCATGCAAGACACCAAACTTAGCAGTTTGTATACTACTGACACTAACAAAATGAGAATGCATATGAGACACATAAACACTCAAGTCAATAGAATTCAAAGATCAGAGCAATGGCATCATCAAGAATAACTTGAAGATCGATTAAGACACATGAATGAATGCAAAAAGAACAGAAACATGCAATTGACACCAAACTTAAAATGAGACTCTAGACTCAAACAAGAAATTTTTGGATTTTATGATTTTGTAATTTTTTTGAATTTTTTTTTGAAAATTAATTGGAAAAAGAAAATAAAGGTATCAAAATTCTTAGTGAGAATTCTAGGAATCATGCAATGTTTAGTCTAAGACTCCGGTCCAGGAATTAGACATGGCTTCACAGCCAGCCAAGCTTTCAAAGAAAAGCTTCGGTCCAAAACACTAGACATGGCCAATGGCCAGCCAAGCCTTAGCAGATCACTGCTCCAACAGCAAGCTTGATAGAAATCAACAAGCTCTTGTGATGATAAGTTGAAACCTCGGTCCAATAAAATTAGACATGGCTTCACAGCCAGCCAGACTTCAACAGATCATCATGAAACTCTAGAATTCATTCTTAAGAACTCTGAAGAAAAAATACCTAATCTAAGCAACAAGATGAACCGTCAGTTGTCCATACTCGAACAATCCCCGGCAACGGCACCAAAAACTTGGTGGACGAAATTGTGATCACTACAACTCAAATAATCCCCGGTAATGAATCCAAAAACTTGGTGTTCAATACCATGGCATAAACACAACTTCGCACAACTAACCAGCAAGTGTACTGGGTCGTCCAAGTAATAAACCTTACGCGAGTAAGGGTCGATCCCACAGAGATTGTTGGTATGAAGCAAGCTATGGTCACCTTGTAAATCTTAATCAGGCAAACTCAAATGGGTATGGGTGATATACGAATAAAACATAAAGATAAAGATAGAGATACTTATGTAATTCATTGGTGGGAATTTCAGATAAGCGTATGAAGGTGCTTGGTCCTTTCCGTCTCTCTGCTTTCCTACTGTCTTCATCCAATCCTTCTTACTCCTTTCCATGGCAAGCTTATGCAAGGGTTTCACCGTTGTCAGTGGCTACCTCCCATCCTCTTAGTGGAAATGTTCAACGCACCCTGTCACGGCACGGCTATCCATCTGTCGGTTCTCAATCAGGCCGGAATAGAATCCAGTGATTCTTTTGCGTCTGTCACTAACGCCCAACCCTCAGGAGTTTGAAGCTCGTCACAGTCATTCAATCATTGAATCCTACTCAGAATACCACAGACAAGGTTAGACCTTCCGGATTCTCTTGAATGCCGCCATCAGTTCTAGCCTATACCACGAAGACTCTGATCGCACGGAATGGCTGGCTCGGTTGTCAGGCGAGCGCTCGGTTGTCAGGCGATCAACCATGCGTCGTGTATCAGGAATCCAAGAGATATCCACCCAATCTAAGGTAGAACGGAGGTGGTTTTCAGGCACACGTTCATAGGTGAGAATGATGATGAGTGTCACGGATCATCACATTCATCAAGTTGAAGAACAAGTGATATCTTAGAACAAGAACAAGCTGAATTGAATAGAAGAATAATAGTAATTGCATTAATACTCGAGGTACAGCAGAGCTCCACACCTTAATCTATGGTGTGTAGAAACTCCACCGTTGAAAATACATAAGAACAAGGTCTAGGCATGGCCGTGAGGCCAGCCTCCCAATGATCTAAGAACTAGATGTCCGAAGATGATAATACAATAGTAAAAGGTCCTACTTATAGAGAACTAGTAGCCTAGGGTTTACAAAGATGAGTAATTGACATAAAAATCCACTTCCGGGCCCACTTGGTGTGTGCTTGGGCTGAGCATTGAAGAATTTTCGTGTAGAGACTCTTCTTGGAGTTAAACGCCAGCTTTTGTGCCAGTTTGGGCGTTTAACTCCCATTCTTGTGCCAGTTCCGGCGTTTAACACTGGAAATTCTGAGGGTGACTTTGAACGCCGGTTTGGGCCATCAAATCTTGGGCAAAGTATGGACTATCATATATTGCTGGAAAGCCCAGAATGTCTACTTTCCAACGCCGTTGAGAACGTGCCAATTGGGTTTCTGTAGCTCCAGAAAATCCACTTCGAGCGCAGGAAGGTCAGAATCCAACAGCATCTACAGTCCTTTTCAGTCTCTGAATCAGATTTTTGCTCAGGTTCCTCAATTTCAGCCAGAAAATACCTGAAATCACAGAAAAACACAAAAACTCATAGTAAAGTCCAGAAAAGTGAATTTTAACTAAAAACTAATAAAAATATACTAAAAACTAACTAAATCCTACTAAAAACATACTAAAAACAATGCCAAAAAGCGTACAAATTATCCGCTCATCATTTGCCCACCCTTCAGTGAACTCTTTTTAGTCAGCAGCTCCTTTATGTACTTGATGTATGAGGGCATCTGCTGAAGAGCCTTAATGAACGGTATGTTCACATGAAGGGATGCAAACATGTCGAGGAACCTTGAATATACTCTCCTTGCTACACCACCCTTGAGCCTTTGGGGAAAAGGTGCATATGGTTCAGAGTCTCCTTTTTCTTTAGCTCCTCCTTGTGTGTAGGATTGAGTGCTTGATTTCTCTCTTCATGTTTTTCCTTTGGATTGTCTTGAAAGTTTTTTGTTTGTGTGTTTGCTTCTTCCACACTCCTCTCATCACTTAGAGTGATCATCTTGCATTCTTCCCATCTTACATTCTTTGTTTCTCCTCTTGGGTTCTTCTCTGTGTCACTTGGGAAACTATTGAGATAGATATTCCACTTGGGACTTCAGCCTCTTGATGGTGTCTCCCTAGTTTTTGATATTAGCTTGCACTTCATCCTTGAACACTCTGTTGTCTTGGACTTCCTTACATATGCCTTCAAGTAGGGTCTCAATTCTGGAGAGTCTATCTTCGGTTGGTGATGGTGGGTTGAGGTTAGGAGTTTGAGAGTGGTCATGTTGGTTTTGATATGGATGTTGAGAAGGGTGATTAGGTGGGTGTTGATATGATCTCTGTGAGGGATGTTGGTGAGTTGTATTGTTGTTGGGATTGTGGTTGTGGCATCTCTGGTCTTGGCCTTGGTCTTGTTGATTTCCCCACCCAAAATTAGGGTGGTTTCTCCAACCAGAATTATATGTTTTGGAGTATGGATCATGGGTCTGCCTAGGTGAGTTTCCAACATAGTTGGCTTGTTCCCAGTCACCTTCTCCTATATTCACTCCTTCTTAAGCTGGTGATGAAGTGATTACTGCTGCAACTTGGTTCTCTTCCACCTTCTTGGTAAGATCAGCTAACTGCTTAGTGATCATCTTATTTTGAGCCAGCAGTACATCCATGTGGTTCAGCTCCATCACTCCTCGAGTGTTGCTCCTTTCAGAAGCATAGAAGTAGTCATTCTCAGGTACAATCTCAATGACATATATGGCTTCTTCAATGGTTTTCTTCTTGTTTAGAAAACCCCCTGATAAATGGTCTATGGCCTTCTTTGATTCGTAAGAAAGACCTTCGTAGAAAATGTGCAGTTGAACCCATTCGTTGAACATGTTTGGTGGGCACCTTCTTGTTAAGTCCTTAAATCTCTCCCATGCTTCATAGAGGGTTTCACCATCTTGTTTCCTAATGGTTTGTACCTCAACTCTCAACCTATTGATTCTTTGAGGAGGGTATAATCTTGCCAAAAATTTGTTCACCACTTCTTTCCAATTTGTTAAACTCTCCTTCGGGAAAGATTCCAGCCATTTTGATGCTTTGTCCCTGAGTGAAAAAGGGAACAAAAGCAGTCTATAGACATCCGGATGAACACCATTAGACTTCACAGTGTCGCATATTCTTAGGAAGGTGGTTAGATGTTGATTGGGGTCTTCTTGGGCACTTCCTCCGAATGAATAGTTGTTCTGAACAAGGGTGATGAGCTGGGGTTTTAATTCAAAGTTATTGGCATGTATGGTTGGCTTTTGGATACTACTTCCATAATTTCTTGGGTTTGGATTGATGTAAGAGCCTAGAACTCTTCTCTCTTGCCCAGCATGATTCACAGGGCCTTTTTTGGCATGGTTATGAGCTTCTTCTTCATGATTGTTTTCCAGGTTCTCCTCCATGTTTGTTTCAAAGTACTCCTCCTCTTCCACAGCACCAACGACTCTTTTTCCTCTTGCTTCCCTCCTTAATCTAAGGAAGGTCCTCTCAGGTTCAGAATCAAAGGAAGTTGAAGCTCCGCTTCTTCTCCCTGTCATACAACTAACAGAGAACACAACAAGAAATAAAATGAAGAGATTATTCTTGTTAGAGTGGTTGTTAGTATGAGTGGTGCAATTTATCAAACAGTTAGTGGATTAGTGAGCAAAATTTTAAATAACAACAAAAGAAAAGAAAATGAAGAGGGGAGATGGGGGAGAGGAAGAAAATAACTGATACTGAAGGTAAATGACTAGGTAAAATAAACAAGCAAAAGAAAATACTCAATCTAGTGATCTTTCAACTTAATCATTGTTGATACAAAATTAATCCCCGGCAACGGCGCCATAAACTTGATGCACGGAAACTTGTCTCTCAACAAATTTCCTTCGGCAAGTATACCGAATTGTCGTCAAGTAAAAACTCACAATAGAGTGAGGTCGAATCCCACAGGGATTGATTGGTCAAGCAACTTTAGTTGGAAAAATGTGCTAGTTGAGCTAAACAGAAATTGAGTTGATAGTTGCAGAAAATTAAATGGGGGGAAAGTAAATTGCAGAAAGTAAAGTGCAGAATCTTAAATAGGGATTTGGAGAAATGGGCATGAAAATAAATGACATAAAGTAAAAAGAATGGGTAAGATCAGAAATCGGGGATTCATTGGGCTTAGGAGATGTTGCATTCTCCGGATCAAGTTCATTCTCATCTCTTCCTCAATCAATACATTCAATGATCTCCTTGGCAATCTTAGGAGATTGGATCCCAATTCTTTGGCAACCCAATCTCTCTAAGCTTGAACAATTGCCCAATTCCTTGATTTAATTTCTCATGGGAAGAGATGAAGTATGGTCACTGATTATACCACATGTATTTCCAAATCAAAGTATTGGGAGGATTATATGTCACTGTATCCGTCCAAACCCCAATTTGGTCCAATATGAGAAAGCATTTCTAGCATGATCTCCTCATCCCTTTTCCAAGGCTCAGAGGAGATCCAATTATGGAGAGTTTCTTTTCCAAGATAACTAACCAATTGAATTAAGATCGAAAGCTTTCTAGTAAATCAAGAGAAAAGAAAGAGGAAGAAGAATGAAAACTATAATTGATCCATCAAATTTCAATAGAGCTCCCTAACCCAATGAAAGCGGGTTTAGTTGTTCATAGCTCTGGAAATGGAAAATGGTAGAGAATAGTACATTCTCCAACAAACTAGAAAGTGTAGAAAAGTAAATATACAGAGTGCAGTTCTCCAAAATGCCCAGCTTCTCTCTAGTTCAAAACTACTCCTATATATACTACTCTTCTTGATCTACTAGTCAGTTCTTCAAGTCTTGGATATAGGCCTTTGATCTTGATTTGAAGCAGTTATAATCTTCAGTGGGCTCAGCTTTGCTTGCAGAAAAAGTGTGAGTTAAGCATGGGTGGATGTTAGTTAGGACGTTAGGGGTGTTAATGTTAAGTGAAAATGTAGGTTCGAGAATGTTAGTGACGATCACCTTTTTCACTAACGTTCCAAACCAAAGTGATCCACGTTAACTTCAACGTTAGTGGCACTAACGTGACCACTAACGTTGCCTTTTGGTCCTTCACAAACGTTATTGGCATTCACCTTTTTCAATAACGTTGCCTCTTAGTCCTTCGCAAACGTTATTGGCATTCACCTTTTCCATTAACGTTGCTTTTTGCCTCTTTTCCCCCACATTAGTGATCCACGTTAGTGTAACTAATGTGGCCTTTAACGTGGGCATGCCTAAACTTCGAGAGCGTTAGTGACACTTACCTTTGTCACTAACGCTCCAAACACCCCTCCTTCCCACGTTAGTGCCTCACATTAATTGCATTAATGTGACCACTAACGTGGTGGTGATTGCCATCTCCAACGTTAGTGACAAAGGTGAGTGTCACTAACGTTGGACTATCATGCTTAGCTCCACGTTACTCTTTACGTTAGTGGTCTTAACGTGACCACTAACGTGGGCACCATTGGCTTAGTCCAACGTTAGTGACAAAGGTGAGTGTCACTAACATTGGTGATTGCTTTCTCCTCCCACGTTAGAGTTTACGTTAAATGGATTAACGTGACTCTTAACGTGGCTAAATGTGCCTTTTTGGAATGTTAGTGGTATTCACTTTTACCACTAACGTTGGAGCTCTCCTTCTCCTGTACGTTAGCTTGTCCTCATTCCACGTTAGTGGTCACATTAATTAGATTAACGTGGCTGCTAACGTGGCTCCTTCTTGCTTCTTTTGTCCTGAAATCAAGCAATTAAAGTACATCAAAGCTCTGTTCCAAGGCATGAGATCATGCATTATCCATTTTATCATTAAATTCCTGCATAATTCTCATGAAACCACGTAAAGTTCACAATGTTTGCTTGAATCAAGGTGTAAGTGTATTTTTATCCAAAACTTGATTATTTACTAAGAAAATGCATGAAACTACCCTAAAATAGTAAAGAAAAGGTCGGTGAAATTGGCCAAGATGCCCTGGCATCCGGACTTGGTCCAACCTTTGATCAATGTTGACCCTTCTTGTGAAAGGATGAAGATCTCCTTGCATCATTGGCAAGTTAAATGCCAACCTCACGGTTTCCGGACTGAAATCTAAGTTTTCTCTCCGAATCACTGTGAGCCAATTCTTTGGGTTCGGGTTCACACTTTGATCATGGTTCTTAGTGATCCATGCATTAGCATAGAACTCTTGAACCATTAAGATTCCGACTTGTTAGATGGGGTTGGTGAGAGCTTCCTAACCTCTTCTCCGAACTTCTCGTCGGATCTCTGGATATTCGCTCTTTTTAAGCTTGAAGGGGACCGTGGAGATCACATTTTTCTTGGCCATAACTTCGTAGAAGTGGTCTTGAGGACCTTTGAGATAAACCTTTCCATCTCCCATGACTCAGAGGTGGAAGCAATTGCCATCACTTTCCTCTTTCTAGAGGTTTCTCCGGTCTTAGGTGCCATTAATGATTATCGAAAAAACCAAAAAGCAACGCTTTTTCCCACACCAAACTTAAAAGGTTTGCTCATCCTCGAGCAAAAGAAGAAAGAAAGGAGAAGAAGAAGAATTGGAGGAGATAGAGGTGTGTGAAGGGTTCGGCCAAAGGGGTAGGAAGTGTTGGTGATATGTGAAAATAAAGGAGTGAAAAGGGGTATTTATAGGGTAAGAGAGAGAGGGAATCCATGTAAGAAGGGGTGGGTTTGGGAGGGAAATGGTTTTGAATTTGAATGGTGAGGTAGGTGGGGTTTATTTTGGGAAATAGTAGATGGATGTGAGTGGTGAAGAGATTATGGGAAAGAGGGTAGGATTTGATAGGTGAATGGTGTTTGGGGAAGAGTGTTATGGAAAGGTGTATAGAAGGGAAAGAGTGAGTTGGGGTAGGTAGGGATCTTGTGGGGTCCACAGATCCTGAGGTGTCAAGGATTTCTCATCCTGCACATTTCTGGTATTTAAACGCCCACTGTGTGCCATTTCTCATGTTAAATGCCAGGCTGATGTCCATTTCTGGTGTTAAACGCCAGTCTGGCTGCCAATTCTAGCGTTTAACGCCCAGAATACTACTAGACTGGATGTTAAATGCCCATTCTGTTACTCTTACTGGCGTTTAACACCAGCCAGACACCAGACACCCTTTTCTGGTGTTAAATGCCAGTCTGTGTGCCATTTCTGGTGTTTAACGCCCAGAATGATGCCAGATTGGGCGTTAAACTCCCATTTTGCTATCCTTATTGCCGTTTAAACGCCAGTAAGCCTGTCCTCCAAGGTGTGCTATTTTTTATGCTATTTTTTTATTCTGCTTTTAATTTTGCAGCTGTTTTTGTGATTTCACATGATCATCAACCTAAAGAAAACATATACTAACAATGGAAAAGTAATTAATATAGATAAATAAAATTGGGTTGCCTCCCAATAAGCGCTTCTTTAATATCAATAGCTTGACAGGAAGCTCTTACAGAGCTTCACAGATGCTCAGAGCATGGTTGTGGCCTCCCAACACCAAACTTAGCATCTGAATGTGGGGGCTCTGTCTGACTCTGTATTAAGAGAAGCTTTTCATGCTTCTTCTCCATGTTTACAGAAGAAGATCCTTGAGTCTTAAACATAAAGTAGTCCTCATTCAATTGAAGGACTAACTCTCCTCTGTCCACATCAATCACAGCTCTTGCTGTGGCTAGGAAGGGTCTTCCAAGGATGATGGATTCATCCTCATCCTTCCCAGTTTCTAGGATTATGAAGTCAGTAGGGATGTAAAGGCCTTCAATCACTAAGACATCCTCTACAAGTCTATAAGCTTGTTTCATTGATTTGTCTCCTATCTTTAGTGAGATTCTTGCAGCTTATACCTCAAAGATCCCTAGTTTCTCCATTACAGAGAGTGGCATGAGGTTGATACCTGACCCCAGGTCACACAGAGCCTTCTCAAAGGTCATGGTGCCTATGGTGCAAGGTATTAAGAATTTTCCGGGATCCGGTTTCTTCTGAGGTAATGTCTGCTGAATCCAAGTATTCAGTTCATTGATGAGCAATGGAGGTTCATTCTCCTAAGTCTCATTACTAAATAACTTGGCATTCAGCTTCATGATTGCTCCTAGATACTGAGCAACTTGCTCTTCAACAGTGTCTTCATCCTCTTTAGAGGAAGAATACTCATTAGAGCTCATGAATGGCAAAAGTAAGTTCAGTGGAATCTCTATGGTTTCTGTATGAGCCTCATATTCCATTGGTTCCTCAATAGGGAGCTCCTTATTGGTTAGTGGACATCCCTTGAGGTCTTCCTCACTTGGAATCACTGCCTTTTCACTCTCTCCATGTTCGGCCATTTTGGTTATAGTTATGGCCTTGCACACTCTTTTGGGATTCTCTTCTGTATTGCTTGGGAGAGTACTAGGAGGAGTTTCAGTGACTCTTTTACTCAGCTGACCCACTTATGCCTCCAAATTTCTGATGGAGGACCTTTGTTCATATCCTGGGTCGAGCTGTCCAACCCGGGATGTTCTACGGACAAAGCGACCGACCTCTTCAGGTCAGGACAATCCGACCTCTTCTCAAAGAGCTCGGCCAAATTGCCAGGAAAGCACAGAAAAGGGCCCAAATAGAGAAACACGACCCAAAATCCAAAGGCAGCCCAAGACTACAGAGAGAAGGGCAGTTCCCTTGAAGATACAAGGACCCCAGTCAAAGATAAGATAAGATAAGATAAGATAACTAACTTATCTCATCTAAAGAGGTCACTTTACACCATTATAAATACACTGGAGCACCCAAGTATAACTCATACTCTGATTCTACTCATTACCTGCTTAATACCCTTGCTAACTTAAGCATCGGAGTCCCTTGCAGGTACCCCCACCCTCCAGAGACGAAGGAATCAGCACCGCCACCAAGTCCAACAAGTCGGACACAGCAACTCTAACCAGTACAGAAGATCTCATCCGAGATCGACCTATAGTTTCAGGTAACCCTCGGAACATTGGCGCCGTTGCTGGGGAACTTGGAAGTCATCCCAACACCATGGCAGACGACCATGACAATGACCACACCTCAGATCTAGAGGAAAGAACGCCATATAAAAACACAGACACCACACCAAAAGATACTTCCCAAATTAACAACAAGAAGAACTCCCCAAACGAGGGAGCCATGGATGCATTTCAAGACCGGTTAAAATAACTTGAAGAAGAAGCCCTACGTCAACGAGAGGCCGACAAAGACCCACAAAGGGAAATAAGGCGACGCCGGGAATTGGAGAACAAACTCCTAAAACTTGAAGCCGATATCAAGACTAAAGCCAACCGATCCACTCCCGAAGATAGCTCCTGCAAGGAGCATGACCCATTCACCAAGGAGATCATGAAGATGAAAATCCCAAAAGACTTTAAACTCCCATACATGACCTTATACGATGGCACTACAGATCCCGGCCATCATCTCAGTAATTTCAGAAGCAGAATGTACCTCACCGACGCCTCAGATGCAGTTCGTTGCAAAGCCTTTCCAACTACTTTGACAAAAACGGCAATTAGATGGTTCGACAACCTCCCTCCTAGGTCCATCTCAAGTTTCGATGACATGGCTAAAAAATTCCTAGCCAGATGCTCCATCCAAAAAGATAAAGCTAAACATGCTCCGAGCTTACTAGGAATCAGACAAGGAGAACGGGAAACCCTTCGCAACTACATGGAAAGATTCAACAAGACATGCATGGACATACAGAACCTACCAACGAAAGATGCTATTATGGGCCTTATTAATGGCTTGCGAGAAGGGCCCCTTAGTCAATCTATATCAAAGAAATATCCCACATCTCCGAACGAGGTGCAGGAACGAGCGGAAAAGTACATCAACATGGAGGAAAACTCCCGATTAGGAGATACCTCGAAGGCCAAATTCACCCCCTGGGATAAAGACAAAGATTCCAGAAAGAAGGAAGATCGACATGGAGAGAAAATAAAAAAATACCACAATTACACCCCTCTTCGGGTATCTCGACACGGAAAAAATACCACCAGCTCCGCCACTTAAATGCAAAAAGGAGGAGGAAACCGGGCTGAATATTGTGAATACCATCAGATCCGCGGGCACTCCACTAATGAGTGTTTTGACTTAAAAATGTCATCGAAAAGCTCGTACGAGAAGGAAAGCTAGATCAATATCTGGCCACCCATGATGATGAGCAAAGAAAAGGAAGAAGAGCAGAAGATGTCAGACCAACTGCGCAATCATCTCGAACGCCAGAAAGACATGTCCACATGATACATGGCAGATTTGCCGAGGGAGGAATCTCCAAATCATATCGCAAAAGACATCTCAAAGACGTATATCATGTCGCAGGAAAGGAGGAAGCACCCGACATCCCGGCGATTACTTTCACCAAGGAAGATGCATCCGGCATCGCATCAGGACATGACGATCCCATGGTCATCACTATTATACTGGCAAACGCAAATCTTCACCGCACGTTGATAGACTGGTGCGCGAAATTGTGAACAATACTTTTCACAACTCTCATAATCCCCGGTAATGAACCCCAAAAACTTGGTGGCTCAATACCATGGCATAAACACAACTTCGCACAACTAACCAGCAAGTGCACTGGGTCGTCCAAGTAATAAACCTTACGCGAGTAAGGGTCGATCCCACGGAGATTGTTGGTATGAAGCAAGCTATGGTCACCTTGTAAATCTCAGTCAGGTAGACTCAAATGGGTATGATGATAAACGAATAAAGCATAAAGATAAAGATAGAGATACTTATGTATATCATTGGTGAGAGCTTCAGACAAGCGAATGAAGATGCCTTCCCTTCCGTCTCTCTGCTTTCCTACAGTCTTCATCCAATCCTTCTTACTCCTTTCCATGGCAAGCTTATGCAAGGGTTTCACCGTTGTCAGTGGCTACCTCCCATCCTCTCATTGGAAATGTTCAACGCACCCTGTCACGGCACGGCTATCCATCTGTCGGTTCTCAATCAGGCCGGAATAGAATCCAGTGATTCTTTTGCGTCTGTCACTAACGCCCCGCCTTCAGGAGTTTGAAGCACGTCACAGTCATTCAATCATTGAATCCTACTCAGAATACCACAGACAAGGTTAGACCTTCCGGATTCTCTTGAATGCCGCCATCAGTTCTCGCCTATACCACGAAGACTCTGATCTCACGGAATGGTTGGCTCGTTTGTCAGGCGAGCACTCGGTTGTCAGGCGATCAACCATGCATCGTGTAATCAGGAATCCAAGAGATATTCACTAGAGCTTTGATTGCTTGTAGAACAAGAGTGGTTGTCAGTCACCTTGTTCATGAGTGAGAATGATGATGAGTGTCACGGATCATCACATTCATCAAGTTGAAGAACAAGTGATATCTTGGACAAAGAACAAGCGGAATTGAATAGAAGAACAATAGTAATTGCATTAATACTCGAGGTACAGCAGAGCTCCACACCTTAATCTATGGTGTGTAGAAACTCCACCATTGAAGATACATAAGAACAAGGTCTAGGCATGGCCGAATGGCCAGCCTCCCAAAGTGAGTTCAATCACAAAAACATGATCAAAAGCTCTCTAATACAATAGTAAAAGGTCCTACTTATAGAAAACTAGTAGCCTAGGGTGTACAGAGATGAGTAAATGACATAAAAATCCACTTCCGGGCCCACTTGGTGTGTGCTTGGGCTGAGCAAATGAAGCATTTTCGTGTAGAGACTCTTCTTGGAGTTAAACGCCAGCTTTTATGCCAGTTTGGGCGTTTAACTCCCATTCAGGTGCCAGTTCCGGCGTTTAACGCTGGAATTTCTGAGGGTGACTTTGAACGCCGGTTTGGGCCATCAAATCTTGGGCAAAGTATGGACTATCATATATTGCTGGAAAGCCCAGGATGTCTACTTTCCAACGCCGTTGAGAGCGCGCCAATTGGGCTTCTGTAGCTCCATATAATCCACTTCGAGTGCAGGGAGGTCAGAATCCAACAGCATCTACAGTCCTTTTGAGTCTCTGGATCAGATTTTTGCTCAGATCCCTCAATTTCAGCCAGAAAATACCTGAAATCACAGAAAAACACACAAACTCATAGTAAAGTCCAGAAAAGTGAATTTTAACTAAAAACTATAAAAATATACTAAAAACTAACTAGATCATACTAAAAACATACTAAAACAATGCCAAAAAGCGTACAAATTATCCGCTCATCACAACACCAAACTTAAATTGTTGCTTGTCCCCAAGCAACTGAAGATCAAATAGGATAAAAAGAAGAGAATATGCAATGAACTCCAAAAACATCTATGAAGATCAGTATTAATTAGATGAGCGGGGCTTTTAGCTTTTTGCCTCTGAATAGTTTTGGCATCTCACTCTATCCTTTGGAATTCAGAATGATTGGCTTCTTTAGGAACTCAGAATCCAGATAGTGTTATTGATTCTCCTAGTTAAGTATGATGATTCTTGAACACAGCTACTTTATGAGTCTTGGCCGTGGCCCAAAGCACTCTGTCTTCCAGTATTACCACCGGATACATACATGCCACAGACACATAATTGGGTGAACCTTTTTAGATTGTGACTCAGCTTTGCTAGAGTCTCCAATTAGAGGTGTCCAGGGTTCTTAAGCACACTCTTATTGCCTTGGATCACAACTTTATTTCTTTCTTTTTCTTCTTCTTCTTTTTTTTTCGTTTTTTTTTCGCTTGCTTTTTCTTTTTTTTTTTGTATTCACTGCTTTTTCTTGCTTCAAGAATCATTTTTATGATTTTTCAGATCCTCAGTAACATGTCTCCTTTTTCATCATTCTTTCAAGAGCCAACATTCATAAACCCCAAATTCAAAAGACATATGCACTGTTTAAGCATTCATTCAGAAGACAAAAGTGTTGCCACCACTTCAAAATAATTAAACTGTTATAAAATTCAGAATTCATGCAATTCTTTTCTTTTTCAATTAAGAACAATTCTTAAGAAAGGTGATGGATTCATAGGACATTCATAACTTTAAGGCATAGACACTAAGACACTAATGATCATAAGACACAAACATAGATAAACATAAAGCACAATTTTCGAAAAACAAGAAAACAAAGAACAAGGAGATTAAAGAACGGGTCCACCTTAGTGATGGCGGCTTGTTCTTCCTCTTGAAGGTCTTATGGAGTGCTTGAGCTCCTCAATGTCTCTTCCTTGTCTTTGTTGCTCCTCTCTCATGATTCTTTGATCTTCTCTAATTTCATGGAGGAGAATGGAGTGTTCTTGGTGCTCCACCCTTAGTTGTCCCATGTTGGAACTCAATTCTCCTAGGGAGGTGTTTACTTGCTCCCAATAGTCTTGTGGAGGAAAGTGCATCCCTTGAGGTATCTCAGGGATCTCATGATGAGAGGGGTCTCTTGTTTGCTCCATCCTTTTCTTGGTGATGGGCTTGTCCTCATCAATGGGGGTATCTCCTTCTATGTCAACTCCAACTGAATAACAGAGGTGACAAATGAGATGAGGAAAGGCTAGCCTTGCCAAGGTGGAAGACTTGTCCGCCACTTTATTGAGTTCTTGGGCTATAACCTCATGAACTTCCACTTCTTCTCCAATCATGATGCTATGAATCATGATGGCCCGGTCTAGAGTAATTTCGGACCGGTTGCTAGTGGGAATGATTGAGCGTTGAATGAACTCCAACCATCCTCTAGCCATGGGCTTGAGGTCATGCCTTCTCAATTGAACCGGCTTGCCTCTTGAATCTCTCTTCCATTGTGCGCCCTCTTCACATATAACTGTGAGGACTTGGTCCAACCTTTGATCAAAGTTGACCCTTCTAGTGTAAGGATGTGCATCTCCTTGCATCATGGGCAAGTTGAATGCTAACCTTACATTTTTCGGACTAAAATCCAAGTATTTCCCCCGAACCATAGTAAGATAATTCTTTGGATCCGGGTTCACACTTTGATCATGGTTCTTGGTGATCCATGCATTGGCATAGAACTCTTGAACCATCAATATTCCGACTTGTTGAATGGGGTTGGTAAGCACTTCCCAACCTCTTCTTCGGATCTCATGGCGGATCTCCGGATATTCACCCCTTTTGAGTGAAAAGGGGACCTCGGGGATCACCTTCTTCAAGGCCACAACTTCATAGAAGTGGTCTTGATGCACCCTTGAGATGAATCTATCCATCTCCCATGACTCGGAGGTGGAAGCTTTTGCCTTCCCTTTCCTCTTTCTAGAGGTTTCTCCGGCCTTGGATGCCATAAATGGTTATGGAAAACGAAAAAGCAACGCTTTTACCACACCAAACTTAAAAGGTTTGCTCGTCCTCGAGCAAAAGAAGAAAGAAGAGAGTAGAATAAGAAGAAATGAGGGAGAAGAGGATGGCTATGTATTCGGTCAAAGAAGGGGAGAAGTGGTGTTTAGGTTGTGTGAAAATGAAGGAGTGAAGAAGGGTATTTATAGGAGAGAGGGGAGATGGAGTTCGGCCATTATGGGTGGGTTTGGGAGGGAAAGTGGTTTGAATTTGAAGGGTGAGGTTGGTGGGGTTTTGTGAAGGATGGATGTGAGTGGTGAAGAGAAAGATGGGATTTGATAGGTGAAGGGTTTTTGGGGAAGAGGTATGGAGGTGATTGGTGAATGGGGGAAGAAGAGAGAGGGTGGTGGTGGGGTTGGTGGGGATCCTGTGGGGTCCACAGATCCTATGGTATCAAGGAAAAGTCATCCCTGCACCAAATGTTGCTCAAAATCACGTTTTGAGTCATTTCTGGCGTTAAACGCCGGGCTGGTGCCCATTCCTGGCGTTTAACGCCAGGTTCTTGCCCTTTTCTGGCGTTTAACGCCAGTCTGGTGCCCCTTTCTGGCGTTAAACGCCCAGAATGGTGCCAGACTGGGCGTTAAACGCCCAACTGCTAGCCTCACTGGCGTTTAAACGCCAGTGGGTTTTTCCTCCAGGTTGTGCTGTTTTTCTTCCTGTTTTTCATTTTGTTTTTGCTTTTTCAATGGATTTTGTGACTTCTTATGATCATCAACCTACAAAAAACATAAAATAACAAAGGAAAATAGATAAAATATAATAATTGGGTTGCCTCCCAATAAGCGCTTCTTTAATGTCAGTAGCTTGACAGAGGGCTCTCATGGAGCCTCACAGATACTCAGAGCAATGTGGGAACCTCCCAACACCAAACTTAGAGTTTGAATGTGGGGGTTCAACACCAAACTTAGAGTTTGGTTGTGGCCTCCCAACACCAAACTTAGAGTTTGACTGTGGGGGCTCTGTTTGTCTCTGATTTGAGAGAAGCTCTTCATGCTTCTTCTCCATGGTGACAGAGGGATATCCTTGAGCCTTAAACACCAAGGATTTTTCATTCACTTGAATGATCAGTTCACCTCTATCAACATCAATCACAGCCTTTGCTGTGGCTAGGAAGGGTCTGCCAAGGATGATGGATTCATCCATGCACTTCCCAGTCTCTAGGACTATGAAATCAGTAGGGATGTAATGGTCTTCAACTTTTACCAAAACATTCTCTACAAGTCCATGAGCTTGTTTTCTTGAGTTGTCTGCCATCTCCAATGAGATTCTTGCAGCTTGTACCTCAAAGATCCCTAGCTTCTCTATTACAGAGAGAGGCATGAGGTTCACACTTGACCCTAAGTCACACAGGGCCTTCTTGAAGGTCATGGTGCCTATGGTACAAGGTATGGAAAACTTCCCAGGATCTTGTCTCTTTTGAGGTAATTTCTGCCTAGACAAATCATCCAGTTCTTTGGTGAGCAAGGGAGGTTCATCTTCCCAAGTCTCATTTCCAAATAACTTGTCATTTAGCTTCATGATTGCTCCAAGGTATTTAGCAACTTGCTCTTCAGTGACATACTCATCCTCTTCAGAGGAAGAATACTTATCAGAGCTCATGAAAGGCAGAAGTAAGTCCAATGGAATCTCTATGGTCTCATTTTGAGCCTCAGATTCCCATGGTTCCTCATTGGGGAACTCAGAGGAGGTTGGTGCACGCCCATTGAGGTCTTCCTCAGTGGCGTCCACCTCCTCTCTTTCCTCTCCATATTCGGCCATGGTTATGGCTTTGCACTCTCCTTTTGGATTTTCTTCTGTATTACTTGGGAGAGTACTAGGAGGGAGTTCAGTAATTTTCTTGCTCAGCTGTCCCACTTGTGCCTCCAAATTCCTAATGGAGGACCTTGTTTCAGTCATGAAACTTTGAGTGGTTTTGATTAGATCAGAGACCATGGTTGCTAAGTCAGAGGGGTTCTGCTTAGAATTCTCTGTCTGTTGCTGAGAAGATGATGGAAAAGGCTTGCCATTGCTAAACCTGTTTCTTCCACCATTATTGTTGTTGAAACGTTGTTGAGGTCTCTGTTGATCCTTCCATGAGAAATTTGGATGATTTCTCCATGAAGAATTATAGGTGTTTCCATAGGGTTCTCCTAGGTAATTCACCTCTTCCATTGAAGGGTTCTCAGGATCATAAGCTTCTTCCTCAGATGAAGCATCCTTAGTACTGCCAGGTGCATTTTGCATTCCAGACAGACTTTGAGAAATCAAATTGACTTGTTGAGTCAATATCTTATTCTGAGCCAGTATGGCATTCAGAGTATCAATCTCAAGAACTCCTTTCTTCTGACTTGTCCCATTGTTCACAGGATTCCTTTCAGAAGTGTACATGAATTGGTTATTTGCAACCATCTCAATTAGTTCCTGAGCCTCTGTAGGCGTCTTCTTCAGATGAAGAGATCCTCCAGCAGAGCTATCCAAAGACATCTTGGATAGTTCAGAAAGACCATCATAGAAAATACCTATGATGCTCCATTCAGAAAGCATGTCTGAGGGACATTTTCTGATTAATTGTTTGTATCTTTCCCTAGCTTCATAGAGGGATTCTCCATCCTTCTGTCTGAAGGTTTGGACTTCCACTCTAAGCTTACTCAATTTTTGAGGTGGAAAGAACTTTGCCAAGAAGGCATTGACTAGCTTTTCCCAAGAGTCCAGGCTTTCTTTAGGTTGAGAGTCCAACCATATTCTAGCTCTGTCTCTTACAGCAAAAGGGAAGAGCATCAGTCTGTAGACCTCAGGGTCAACCCCATTAGTCTTGACTGTGTCACAGATTTGCAAGAACTCAGCTAAAAACTGATGAGGATCTTCCATTGGAAGTCCATGGAATTTACAATTCTGTTGCATTAGAGAAACTAATTGAGGCTTAAGCTCAAAGTTGTTTGCTCCAATGGCAGGGATAGAGATGCTTCTCCCATAGAAGTTGGGAGTAGGTGCAGTAAAGTCACCCAGCACCTTCCTTGCATTGTTGGCATTGTTGTTGTTTTCGGCTGCCATGTGTTCTTCTTCTTTGAAGAGTTCGGTCAGGTCCTCTAAAGAGAGTTGTGCTTTGGCTTCTCTTAGCTTTCTCTTCAAGGTCCTTTCAGGTTCAGGGTCAGCTTCAACAAGAATGCCTTTGTCTTTGCTCCTGCTCATATGAAAGAGAAGAGAACAAGAAGATGTGGAATCCTCTATGTCACAGTATAGAGATTCCTTTAGGTGTCAGAGGAAACGAAAAATAGAAGAAGGAGGTAGAAGAACTCGAACTTGATTAGATAGAGTTCGAATTGTGCATTAAGAAGGAGTAGTACTCCATAAATAGAAGGATGTGGGAAGAAGGGAAGAGGATTTTCGAAAATTAAGTAGAAGATTTTGAAAACATTTTTGAAAAACATTACTTAATTTTCGAAAATGAAAGTGGGAGAGAAATAAAATGATTTTTGAAAAAGATTTTGAAATTAGAAATAAAAAAGATTTGATTGAAAACCATTTTGAAAAAGATGTGGTTAAGAAGATATGATTAGTTTTAAAAGGATGTGATTGAGAAGATATGATTTGAAAAACATTTTAAAAAGATTTGATTTTGAAAATTAGAAACTTGGCTAACAAGAAAAGATATGATTCAAACATTAAACCTCTCTCAACGGAAAAGGCAACATACTTGAAATGTTGAATCAAATCATTAATTGGTAGCAAGTATCTTTAAAAATAAAAAAATTGATTTTGAAAAAGATTTGATTGAAAAAAAATTGATTTGAAAAAGATTTGATTTTGAAAAGATTTTGAAAACTTAAAAAAAATTTGATTTGAAAACAAAATCTTCCCCCTTTAGCCATCCTGGCGTTAAACGCCCAGAATGGCATTCATTCTGGCGTTTAACGCCCAAAATGCACCCTTTTTGGGTTAAACGCCCAACCAGGTACCCTGGCTGGCGTTTAAACGCCAGTCTGTCCTTCTTCACTGGGCGTTTTGAACGCCCAGCTTTTTCTGTGCAATTCCTCTGCTGTATGTTCTGAATCTTCAATTCTCTGTATTATTGACTTGAAAAGACACAAATTAAAAATATTTTTGGATTTTTAATAATAAAGAATAATCAAAAGGCAACTAAAATCAAATGACAATGCATGCAAGACACCAAACTTAGCAGTTTGTATACTACTGACACTAATGAGAATGCATATGAGACACACAAAACACTCAAGTCAAAAGAATTCAAAGATCAGAGTAAGAAATCATCAAGAATTATTTGAAGATCCTTAAGACACATGAATGTATGCAATTGACACCAAACTTAAGATGAGACACTAGACTCAAACAAGAAAATTTTTTTGGGTTTTATGATTTTTTTGAATTTTTTGTGTTTTTCGAAAATTAAGTGGAAAAAGGTATCAAAATTCTTAATGAGAATTCCAGGAATCAGTGCAATGCTAGTCTAAGACTCCAGTCCAGGAATTAGACATGGCTTCACAGCCAGCCAAGCTTTCAAAGAAAGCTTCGGTCCAAAACACTAGACATGGCCAAAGGCCAGCCAAACCTTAGCAGATCACTGCTCCAAAAGCAAGATTGATAAATATCAACAAGCTCTTGTGATGACAAGTTGAAACCTCGGTCCAATGAGATTAGACATGGCTTCTCAGCCAGCCAGACTTCAACAAATCATCATGAAACTCTAGAATTCATCTTCAAGAATTTCGAAAAAAAATACCTAATCTAAGCAACAAGATGAACCGTCAGTTGTCCATACACAAAACAATCCCCGGCAACGGCGCCAAAAACTTGGTGCTTGTTGCCGGATCAGAAATTTGGCACTGATGTTACCGGACAAAAAGCTTGCTCAAAACTTGAACAATCCCCGGCAACGGCGCCAAAAACTTGGTGCGCGAAATTGTGAACAATACTTTTCACAACTCTCATAATCCCCGGTAATGAACCCCAAAAACTTGGTGGCTCAATACCATGGCATAAACACAACTTCGCACAACTAACCAGCAAGTGCACTGGGTCGTCCAAGTAATAAACCTTACGCGAGTAAGGGTCGATCCCACGGAGATTGTTGGTATGAAGCAAGCTATGGTCACCTTGTAAATCTCAGTCAGGCAGACTCAAATGGGTATGATGATAAACGAATAAAGCATAAAGATAAAGATAGAGATACTTATGTATATCATTGGTGAGAGCTTCAGACAAGCGAATGAAGATGCCTTCCCTTCCGTCTCTCTGCTTTCCTACAGTCTTCATCCAATCCTTCTTACTCCTTTCCATGGCAAGCTTATGCAAGGGTTTCACCGTTGTCAGTGGCTACCTCCTATCCTCTCATTGGAAATGTTCAACGCACCCTGTCACGGCACGGCTATCCATCTGTCGGTTCTCAATCAGGCCGGAATAGAATCCAGTGATTCTTTTGCGTCTGTCACTAATGCCCCGCCTTCAGGAGTTTGAAGCACGTCACAGTCATTCAATCATTGAATCCTACTCAGAATACCACAGACAAGGTTAGACCTTCCGGATTCTCTTGAATGCCGCCATCAGTTCTCGCCTATACCACGAAGACTCTGATCTCACGGAATGGTTGGCTCGTTTGTCAGGCGAGCACTCGGTTGTCAGGCGATCAACCATGCATCGTGTAATCAGGAATCCAAGAGATATTCACTAGAGCTTTGATTGCTTGTAGAACAAGAGTGGTTGTCAGTCACCTTGTTCATGAGTGAGAATGATGATGAGTGTCACGGATCATCACATTCATCAAGTTGTAGAACAAGTGATATCTTGGACAAAGAACAAGCGGAATTGAATAGAAGAACAATAGTAATTGCATTAATACTCGAGGTACAGCAGAGCTCCACACCTTAATCTATGGTGTGTAGAAACTCCACCGTTGAAGATACATAAGAACAAGGTCTAGGCATGGCCGAATGGCCAGCCTCCCAAAGTGAGTTCAATCACAAAAACATGATCAAAAGCTCTCTAATACAATAGTAAAAGGTCCTACTTATAGAAAACTAGTAGCCTAGGGTGTACAGAGATGAGTAAATGACATAAAAATCCACTTTCGGGCCCACTTGGTGTGTGCTTGGGCTGAGCAAATGAAGCATTTTCGTGTAGAGACTCTTCTTGGAGTTAAACGCCAGCTTTTATGCCAGTTTGGGCGTTTAACTCCCATTTAGGTGCCAGTTCCGGCGTTTAACGCTGGAATTTCTGAGGGTGACTTTGAACGCCGGTTTGGGCCATCAAATCTTGGGCAAAGTATGGACTATCATATATTGCTGGAAAGCCCAGGATGTCTACTTTCCAACGCCGTTGAGAGCGCGTCAATTGGGCTTCTGTAGCTCTAGAAAATCCACTTCGAGTGCAGGGAGGTCAGAATCCAACAGCATCTGCAGTCCTTTTGAGTCTCTGGATCAGATTTTTGCTCAGATCCCTCAATTTCAGCCAGAAAATACCTGAAATCACAGAAAAACACACAAACTCATAGTAAAGTCCAGAAAAGTGAATTTTAACTAAAAACTAATAAAAATATACTAAAAACTAACTAGATCATACTAAAAACATACTAAAAACAATGCCAAAAAGCGTACAAATTATCCGCTCATCATAGACCGGGGGAGCTACGCCGAAATCTTATTCAAAACTGCCTTTGACAAACTCAGCCTAGAAGAAAAAGAACTCAGAGCATATCCGGACAGCCTGTTCGGGCTAGGAGATACCCCAGTTCAATCGATGGGATACATCTCGCTCCACACAACTTTCGAAAAAGGAAATCAATCAAGAACACTCAAAATAGACTACATCGTAGTCGACGTAAGTTTAGCCTACAATGCCCTAATAGGTCAAACAACGTTAAATCAGCTCGACGCAATAGTCTTGACTCCATATCTATGCATGAAGTTCCCAACTGCAGGAAGGATAGCTACGATAAAAGTAGATCAAAAGATGGAACGCTGCTGTTACAATGAAAGTCTAAATCTCAAAGGCAGAGGAGAAGAATTCCACACAATTGAACTCGGTAGAGTTTAGAGGCGGGAAGAGCTCCTCCCACAACCTGAAGGTTAAATAGAGAAATTCCAGATCGGGGATACCCCGGACCAAACGACCAATATCGGCACACTCCTGAAAAGAGACATAAAAGAATCACTCATACAGTTTCTACGAGACACCGTTGACCTCTTTGCGTGGAAGGCCGTAGACATGCCAGGAATAGATCCCAAGCAGAGGATGCTGTCATTGTAGAAGAAGAAGAGTTGGTTGAAGATTTAGGAGATGCCGAACCGCCACCTGAATCTAGAGTTGTAGAGAATTCTGTCAAGAATGTTACAATTGACGCTAAAGAGGATGTTGCACAGCCTCCAATGCAGATATCTTATGAGGAACTGGACGGAGTGATCCTAGAATCAAGTTTTCTTGATGATGATAGTCACCACTCGAGTTCTCCTGGTAATGCACTTGCATCTGCAAGTAAATTCTTTGAGACAGAAGAATCTTCCCCAAGTGAATATGAAGATGATGCAGAGGTCGACTTTTCTCAACCTCCCAATTATGCCTCAAGTAATGAGGAAGATGTGGAAGACTTTGACCAGGACATGGCTGGAATGGAAAAGGCTTGCAAGGAAGTGGAGGAATTCACTGAAGACCACAAGGGAGTAGAGCTTGCAGAACCACTGGAAACACTGACCCCAAGGCCATTACCACCAGTTACAGACTTCAAGTGGGTAAAATCCTTAGCTCTTATCTTTACTTTTCCACTTGAATATGGTTTACTTGAAACAGATGGCCAGCTTAGAGCTCTTTGGGCTTTAAGAGGAAAAGAGAAATGGCTCGTACTCAGAGCTGGTGCACAAGGTTCAATAAGGTCCCAC
The DNA here is from genome assembly GCF_014773155.1 of Arachis stenosperma. Classification (NCBI taxonomy): domain Eukaryota; kingdom Viridiplantae; phylum Streptophyta; class Magnoliopsida; order Fabales; family Fabaceae; genus Arachis; species Arachis stenosperma. The sequence continues at coordinate 69,805,523 of NC_080377.1, read as the reverse complement.
ACTTCAACTCGAAGCGCACGGATTGGTATCATGCTCAATTGAATGGATCACGGAGAACGTTTGGTCACCATGGTGAGAATCTACTTTTTAAACCGCCCGGATGGAATCTTGTAGATCAAGACAGAGGTGGATTTAAAAGCAAAGCTTAGAATCATGGATCCTATCCTAACATTCGTCATCCCGGGAGCCTAAAAATTTGTTTGAAGCTGCTCAGAAGCTTTACATGCCTAGTTTGGGACCCCGGAGGCTATTGGCATTCCAAGCATTGGTGGAGATTTCTGGATGAATTTAAACATAAGCCGCCATAATAGGAAGCTCAACCAATGTCCAACTTAAGGACTTTAACCAAAAGTGCTAGGTGGGAGACAACCCACCATGGTATGATCCTTTCTTTTTCATTTTTATCTAGTTTTATTTGTTTTCGAGTTTTATTTTATTTTATTGTATTGAACCTGGAATTTTGCATAACATTCATATTAGCATTGCATTCTGCATACTGCATTAATAAAAGAAAAAAAAGAAGCATGCACGCAACGCGGCAGTGTCGCTGACGCGTCCGCGTCATATGTGCGTTGTGAAGAAGAGAAATCGAATAAAGAGTCACGTGAGAGCGTGGCTGGAGGCATGCCAGTGGCACAAATCATCCCACGCGACCGCGTCACATGGGAATAATGGCCTCCCACGCGACCGCGTGACCCACGTGGCCGCGTGCCCTGATTTTCGACATACAAAGGGTGCACAACGAATTATTGTGCGAGAGTGGTGCTGGATTAGTGCTGGACGTACAATCTCTATCACGCAACCGCATCGCCGACGCATCCGCGTCATTCCCTTCTCAAGCCCACTCACGCGATCGCATGCCGCACGCGATCGCGTCACCCCAAATTTGGCAAAAATAAAATTTCGAACAGAGAGTTGTGCGAGCGCGAGGCTGCCCTCGCGCCAGTAGCATAACCTGAGTCATGCGTCCGCGTGACCGACGCGACCGCGTCGATTAATTTAAGCGCCAATCGCGCGACCGCGTCCCCCACGCGTCCGCGTCGCTTGCGCCGCACAACTTTTTCAACGCAGCCAAATATCTTATCTTCTCTTCCCTATACCTAATTCTTTTCTCCCTTTCTTATTTCTTTTCTTCCTTCTTCTTCCTTTTCTTACTTTCTTCTTCTCATCTTTTTCACCTCCATTCTATTTTATTTAATTTATTTGCATACTTTCTTCCATTGCATTTTAATTTTGTGCATCTTTTTATTTTCTTTTCTAAATTTATTAATTTTTCCATTAGTGTTACTTGTTCATATTCAATTGTTGTGTCTTTTTTGGTATTATTTTGGTACTCAGTGACTTGTTTTACACTGTTGGGTAATATTGTTTAAGTCAATGCTATTCTTTTATGATATTTGTATTAATTTTGCATTGACATGAATTTATATTATCTTGCATTCTCTTTTCCATTGTTGCAAATTTATGCACTCTTGCTTTGCCATGTACTTCTACTATTTTCTCACTTGCATGTTGTAGCTACCATGTAATTGAGACCCTTATTATCTGGCATTAACACCCACATTTTATTTATTTTCTATCTTTACTTTTGGGTTATTTTTCTTCTTTTCCCTCTTCTTTCAGGATGGCCACCACGAAGGGAGAGGAAAAGCTTCTTAATGGGAAGACAAACAAGTCCACCTGCACAATCTTTGGAGAAAGGCATCAGTTGGAGCAGCCCATCCACTTGTACATCTTAGCATGCACCGAGGACAGTGCAATCTTTAAATGTGGGGAGGTCGACACCGATCTCCATGGGTTAGTACTTTCTTGTCTCAACACCAATGTTTAAATTTTCTTTGTAGCTAGTTGTTGCATTTGGATATTTATTTAATTTTGTGCATATTTTACCACTTGGTTAAAGTAATATTTTCTTTTTCAAGAAATTTTTATAGTATTTCACTAATTTGAATAAAACTTTTTGAAAAACTTGTTTGAAGAAATATTATTTTGGAACATAGCTTAGAGCTCGAACACACAAAACCAGTGAGATTTTGAGCCTATTTGATTGGTTGCATTCTATCAACCAATATTTTATTTTTGATGTGTGTTTCTCTCTCTAAAATTGTGATCTTTGTCTTGCTTAATTCTATATTTCCATTGTTTGATGTACGCATGCACTGATATGATTGAGGCTTTTGTTTCACTAAGTTTACATACCCATATGGCCTTACCCTTTCATTATCCTTTGCAAACCAATTTGAGCCTAATATACCCATTTATTCTTTACTTTATCTTATCACTAACTCTAAGCGAAAAACAATAATGTCCCTAATTTGAATCCTTGATTAGCTTAGACTAGTGAGAATGCTCATGAAGCAAGTGTGGGGAAAAGTGGGTTTGGAAACGTTTGGTTTGGGAATTGAGTATGTTAGACTTTGTGTGAAAATATGAAAAATGTTAAGAACATGTTTATGCATTCAAAACCTTAATCATATGCATTGAAAAAAAAAGCAAGTAAGAAAAGGGGACAAAATGCCCCAAAGTAAGTGTTGGAATCAATGCATATGTACTGAACTCAAATTTAGGATGCATGAACATTAGTAAACACAGTTAATCGGAAGTTAGATTTTGTATTTTAATTAAATGAATTGTCTTAAGTTAGGTGGGAAGTTTATGTTAATTAAGGATTCAGATTTTAGTCCACTTGGCCAAATACAGTCCTACCTTGACCCTAACCACATTACAACCCTTAAAAGACCTTTGATTTGTGTATTGGTGCATTAAATTTTTGTTGATTGTTAGATGAAGAGCAAACTATAGAAAGCAATATTAGTAGAGAATTGAGAGAATTGACCCTAGACACTTGAGAGTTAGAATGATATACACTACTAGTAAGGGTTCAGTGCTTAATTCTATGCTCCCTGCTTTTATGAGCTATCTTTTTCTTGCAAGTTATTTATATTGTATTTTGTGATTTGAATTAGAGAAATCCAGTTCATATTTATTCTTGAAAGATTTATTTACTTTTTCACTAAGTAGGTAGAATCATTTTAGCATGTAGTTGCATTCACATTCATAGGTTGCATTGCATGAGACTTGCCTTTCCCTACTCATTTATTTAGTCTCCTTGAGTTTAGCATGAGGACATGCTAATGTTTAAGTGTGGGAAGGTTGATAAACCACTATTTTATGGTTCACAATGTGTTTAATTGTGTGGTTTTATCATGGTCTTTACCCACTTATTCATATAATTAGCATGCATTTATATTTCCTTCCTAAAATTATTACATGATTGAAAACATGCTTCTTTGGTCTTAATTTAGCTAATCTTAATCCTCTCTTATTACCATTCAATGCCTTGATCTGTGTGTTAAGTGTTTCAGGCTTTATAGGGCATGAATGAGTGAGAGATTGGAAAGGAAGCTTGCAAAAATGGAAGGAACACAAGAAATTGAGGAGATGACCAGTGAGAAGTGACGCGTACGCGTCAGCGATGCGACCGCGCGGAAGAAAGGAATTCGCAGTGACGCGGTCGCATGGCTCACGCGACCGCACAGATTAGAAAAGCATAAGTGACGCGAAAGTGTGGACGACGCAGACGCGTAGCAGGAAAAAACACGAATGACGCGTCCGCATGGATGACGCGATTGCGTGACGTGCACGATCTGCAGAATTATAAAAGTCGCTGGCAGAGATTCTGGGCCACATTTCAACGCATTTTTCGGCCCAGAAACACAGATTAAAGTCAGGGAACTTGCAGAGACTCATCAGGCTTTTCATAATTCACTTTTCATGTTTTAGATGTAGTTTTTAGAGAGAGAGGTTCTCTCCTCTCTCTTAGGATTTAGGTAGAGTTTTTAGAAATTAGGATTTAGGCCTTCTCTTAGTTTTAGGAGTGACTCTCGATCCCAAGTTCAATGTTCTTTTACTTTACATTTATTTCTTATTTTCAGATACTTGAATGCTTATATTAGTTATGTTGCCTATTTGGCTTATGCCACATTCATGATGATTTCCCTATTTAATGATATTTGAGGTATTTCAGTTTAATATTGCTTTCTTTTGTTTATGCTATTGATTATTCCCAATCTGAGATATTTTATTCCAATAGATTTAATTTCTTTCCTTTTTGGTCTTGGTTAAGAAATCAGTAACTCAGGAGTTATCTTAGCTCAATATAATTGATAATTGTTATCTTGCTAATTGAACTGAACTTCAATAATCCCAACCTTTTCTTAGGAAATAAATAGGATTCGAAGATCTAATTAATTATTCCCTTGACTTTCCTTTGCTTTAGCAAAGGTTAACTAAGTGGAATTAAGATTCAACTTTCATTATTTTTGATAGGAATAACTAAGTCTGGACTTCCAATTTCTCATACCTTGCCAAAGGATTTGCTTTACAGTATTTATTTATTCTAATTGCTATTTAAATTAATTGCAATATTCACTCCTCATTCTTGAATCCCCAAATTTACAATCTCCATAACCAATAATAAGAACATACTTCCCTGCAATTCCTTGAGAAGACGACCCGAGGTTTAAATACTTCGGTTATCAATTTATTTAGGGGTTTGTTACTTGTGACAACCAAAACGTTTGCACGTAGGGATTTCTGTTGGTTTAGAATCTATATCTACAACGCGATTATTTTTATAAAATTCTTTACTAGCAAAAATCCTAATGTCAATCCGACATGATAAAACTACCCCTGAAAGATACCTAAGTAAAGTCCAAAAAGGAGGGTTACAAACAAACAACTCAAGCAAAAACCAAGTTGGAGAAATTGACAATCTCGGTATTATAATTCCTAACGAAGATTTGAATAAAAGTTTAAAATTATTGAAAGCAGCGTCAGGCAAAGGAATCAAGCCGATCATTCCAATACTCTCAAAGACTACGAAGATACCAAGACAAGCGCAAACAGATATGATATAAAAAAGTCATAATAATAGCCAGCTTCAGAGGCCAACAAATTCAGCCTACAAAGCTGGTAAACTATTTTGTTTATCAAAATAAAGTTGCTAAAACCAGCAACTAAAAAGGTGTCAAAAAGTCAACAAAATAAGGAGTTCAAAAGCCCACAAGTTGGGCTATCTACATAAAAAGTTACAGAAATCGATTAACCATCCGAAGGCTTCTCAACAGCATCAGCACGGGGTGAAGGAGGGCGAGTTTGGAGAGGCACTGCATCCACTGTCCCATCATCCCGATTCAATATCTGGCAATCAGGATCTGCTACGGAACAAGCAGGAGTTGAAGAAGCCGACACAACAGAAGCTTTGGCACAGGCTCAAAGGGAGGCTCAACGTCGTCATCATCAGGATCATCGGGGACGATCTTGCCATCCCTCACAACATTATCCAAACTAAATAAAGTAACATCGACCTCCGGAGCAAGAACCTGAACCTGCTCCTTCAGGTTCTCATATGCAGCAGTTACACTGCCTACAAGGTGACCCTGGAGCTCGAAATAATCAACCCGGGCCGACTCTAACTCCTCCCGAAGATGTATCACTTCCCGGTAGGACGTGACATAGCTTTCTTTGTGTCTCAAGGCCGTGTCCTCAGCCAACCACACAGAAGCTGCCAAAGCAAGAGAGCTAGCCTTCTCCCCTTCCAACTCCTTCTTCAGTTTAGTCACCTCCGCTTCAAACTCCTCCTTCAGACCCTTCATCTGATCAAACTCTTGCTTAGCTTCCTTCATAAAGGCTTTGGTAGCTGCAGATGCAGATTTTGGGCAGTTCGATACAAAGTAGCTCCCATACGAGCCATCTTAACGCTACTCTGAGTTATAAAATCTAAGTGATGAAGGAGAGATACATCATCCATAGAGAGGGCACCATAAGGTGCGATCTACTGGTCCACAAAGCCAATAGGGTCAAAATTCGGGGCATCCAGATCGAAAGGTTCAACGGTTCGAGGTCTTTTAAGAGGAGGGACGGCCGAAGAGGAAACCACAGCAGCAGTAGAAGATTGTGGGGGATCCACTAAACGGACCCGAGGTGTAGGGATCATTCTCCTCGGGCCAGGAGAGCTCGGCACAGATGGATTCAATGGGACCTGAGAAGTCCCTTCTCCATTTACACGGGCCGAGGTGTTTTGAGCTGTAGTGGCCTTCCTCGCCTTTTTGAAGGCCTTCATTGCATTATTATTTTTGGCCATCTCTGAAAAATAAAGAACAAACAATTTATCATACTAAGAAGAAAGGGAAAAAGTAAAAAACAAGAAATAGTATACATCAAGTAATACCCAATATATCTCGGATAAAGGAGGGGTCTCCGAAACACTTTTTGGTATCTAAATGAGGGGGTTCCCCCCAAAGATCCTCCAAAACCATCACAAAGGCCTGTTCGACCTCATCAAGCATCTCCCATGTATAACGGGATACTACTACATTCTGCTGCCAATGTAAAGGGAAGGATGGCTCCTTATTCGCTTCCAAAAAAAAGGGACGAGCTCCCTCAACAGCTCGAACCTTGAAAAAATAATTCTTGAAGTCCCTAAAAGACTCATCGTACATGGTAAAAACCTTGTGTCCTTGTGTAGATCTAAAAGAAACCCACAAGGCTTTCTTTTTTGAAGAAATTATGAGCTTAGTTAAAATAAACAAATAAAGGAAAAGATTTTGAGAGGGGATAACATTCAATTCTTGACAAAGAAGTTGAAAAATCTTGATAAAGCCCCAGGAGTTTGGGTGAAGCTGGGACGGAGCTACATTACACGACCATAACAAATCGGTCTCAAACGAGGTAAAAGGAAAGGTGATGTCCAACTGGTTAAAGAAATAGTCATAAGCATAAAAGAAAAGGCGCTCCCCCTGGGTCAGGGCAGGAAAGTAAACCCTCTCCTCGGAGTCAGGTGCCACCAACTCATAATTCTTCTCTTGATCCCTACTCTTACAGAGACGGTGATGTTTCCTAAGCTCCACACAGAATTCAGCATTGACCACAGAAACACACATCAAAACAAGGGAGTCCAACCAATCGGACATACCCTCAGGAACCTTAGAAGACGTCTCTACAATATTTTTGCGAGAAGACATAGCCAACTAGTCCTACAAACAAGAAAAAGAGAGTGGATTACTAAAAACATCTCGGACGAAACCAAAACAACTCAGCCAACACAGTCCAAACACGACACAAATAGCAAAAGAAACCCCAAGACCCACTCCCAGAAGGTCCAGGGGCATCCTTTGGGGGCAATCAGGGAACAAAGAGTCAGAAAAATCTACAAGGCTAAACGCCCAACAAAAATTCGCAGCAAGAACAAAAAAGAACCTTTCCCCAGAAAGTAACATCCCAAAAAGAAAAAAACACAAAAAAAGATCAAATGAGCCGCCAAAAGAAAAAAGTTCCTTTACAAAGCCATCTCCATCAAAGAAAAGCAATCAACAAAACAAAAGCCATCAAAAGGAGCAAACTTCCTTAAAACAACAAAGTTCAACAAAACAGGAGTAGCATACGAAGCCCTAAAAAGCCAAATCAGGAGAAAACACTCAGAAGCATACATAAGGGCAAAAAGAAGACCAGAAGGCGTGCATCACACTAATAAACCAAGCGTGATAATATACAAAGATTCAAGCTTTCCAACATGCACTCAGTTAGAACTTCAGAACCAAATACAGAGCAGCAAAATAGACGATGGAAGAAAAAGAAAAACCAACCTGAAAAAAGAAGAAGAATGCAGAAGAAGGTTGAAGACGAAGAGGCCAGAAGTTGCCGTTGGAAGCCCTCACGATCGCCAAAACCACATTGAGACACCAAGAAACGTAAGTTTTCAGGGGAAAACAGAAGGTGAGAAAGAAAACAAAAATTACAAAATAGAGAAGAGAAACCGTTTTATGAAAAGTTCAAAAAGAACAAAGAAACGGAGCATTAAAAAGAAATAATAAGGTCATTAAACCTTCGCACATTCCAAAGGCAAAGGGACACTGGTGGACGAAATTGTGATTCAACATTCTTAAGTTGTATAAATTTTATTCTATCTTTTGAGCTTTGGCATATACCCTTAGGGCACTGTTTATTTTCTTCACAACTTCGTTCAACTAACCAGCAAGTGTACTGGGTCGTCCAAGTAATACCTTACGTGAGTAAGGGTCGAATCCACAGAGATTGTTGGTATGAAGCAAGCTATGGTCACCTTGCAAATCTCAGTCAGGCGGATTAAATATTGATTTATGGGTTTCGAAAATAGAAAGAAATAAATAATAAAAAAGGATAGAAATACTTATGTAGATTCATTGGTAGGAATTTCAGATAAGCGGAATGGAGATGCTGTAGAGCTCTCGGACGCCTGCTTTCCTATTCCTTCTACTCAATCCTTCTTACTCCTTTCCATGGCAAGCTTTGTATAGGGCATCACCGTTGTCAGTGGCTACATCCCATCCTCGCAGTGAAAGCTAATGCTCACACACTCTGTCACAGTACGGCCAATCACCGGTTGGTTCCCTCCCCTACTGGAATAGAATCCATTGATTCTTTTGCGTTGTCACTATGCCCAGCAGGTTACAGGTTTGAAGCTCGTCACAGTCATTCAATCCCAGAATCCTACTCGGAATACCATAGACAAGGTTTAGACTTTCCGGATCCTCATGAATGCCGCCATCTATCTAACTTATACCATGAAGATTCTGTTGAGGAATCTAAGGGATACACATTCAAGCGCTGTTGCATGTAGAACGGAAGTGGTTGTCAATCACGCGCGTTCATAAGTGAGAATAATAATGAGGGTTATCTAACTCATCACATTCATCATGTTCTTGGGTACGAATGAATATCTTGGGATAAGAATAAGAGAGGAATTGAATAAAAGAAAGTAGAACTTCATTAATCTTTGAGGTACAGCAGAGCTCCACACCCTTAATCTATGGTGTGCAGAAACTCCACCGTTGAAAATACATAAGCAAAGGGTCCAGGCATGGCCGAATGGCCAGCCCCCCTAAACGTGATCAATGATCTCCTAAGATGAAGAATAAAACAAAACTGAGACCAAAGATGTCTAATACAATAGATAAATGTCCTATATATACTAGACTAGCTCCTAGGGTTTACATGAGTAAGTAATTGATGCATAAATCCACTTCCGGGGCCCACTTGGTGTATGTTTGGGCTGAGCTTGATCAATCCACGAGCTGAGGCTTCTCTTGGAGTTGAACTTCGAGTTATGACGTGTTTTGGGCGTTTAACTCCGGATCATGACGTTTTTCTGGCGTTTAACTCCAGACAGCAGCGTGTACTTGGCGTTTAGCGCCAAGTTACGTCGTCATTATTCGAACAAAGTATGGACTATTATATATTGCTGGAAAGCCCTGGATGTCTACTTTCCAACGCCGTTGAGAGCGCGCCATTTTGATTTCTGTAGCTCCAGAAAATCCATTTCGAGTGCAGGGAGGTCAGAATCCAACAGCATCAGCAGTCCTTTTGTCAGCCTTTTTCAGAGTTTTGCTCAAATCCCTCAATTTCAGCCAGAATTTACCTGAAATCATAGAAAAACACACAAACTCATAGTAAAGTCCAGAAATGTGAATTTAACATAAAAACTAAGGAAAACATCCCTAAAAGTAGCTTAAACTTACTGAAAACTACCTAAAAACAATGCCAAAAAGCGTATAAATTATCCGCTCATCACAACACCAAACTTAAATTGTTGCTTGTCCCCAAGCAACTGAAAATCAAATAGGATAAAAAGAAGAGAATATACTATAAAGTCCAAAATATCAATGAATATTAATTTAATTACATGAGCGGGACTTGTAGCTTTTTGCTTCTGAACAGTTTTGGCATCTCACTTTTTCCTTTGAAGTTCAGAGTGATTGGCTTCTCTAGGAACTTAGAATTTCAGATAGTGTTATTGACTTTCCTAGTTAAGCATGTTGATTCTTGAACACAGCTACTTATGAGTCTTGGCTGTGGCCCTAAGCACTTTGTCTTCCAGTATTACCACCGGATACACAAATGCCACAGACACATAACTGGGTGAACCTTTTCAGATTGTGACTCAGCTTTGCTAAAGTCCCCAGTTAGTGGTGTCCAGAGCTCTTAAGCACACTCTTTTGCTTTGGATCACGACTTTAACCATTCAGTCTCAAGCTTTTCACTTGGACCTTCATGACACAAGCACATGGTTAGGGACAGCTTGATTTAGCCGCTTAGGCCTGGATTTTATTTCCTTGGGCCCTCCTATCCATTGATGCTCAAAGCCTTGGATCCTTTTTACCCTTGCCTTTTGGTTTTAAGGGCTATTGGCTTTTTCTACTGCTCCTTCTTTTTCTATATACTCTTTTTAGCTCCATTTTTTTTTTCGAATGCTTATTCTTTTTCACTGCTTTTTCTTACTTCAAGAATCAATTTCATGATTTTTCAGATCCTCAATAACATTTCTCTTTGTTCATCATTCTTTCAAGAGCCAACAATTTTAACACTCATAAACAACAAGATCAAAAGACATATGCACTGTTCATTCATTCGTTCAGAAAACAAAAAGCATTGTCACCACATCAATATAATTAAATTAAATTCAATAATAAATTCGAAATTCATGTACTTCTTGTTCTTTTGAATTAAAACATTTTTCTTTTAAGAGAGGTGAAGGATTAATGGAATTTATTCATAGCTTTAAGGCATGGTTACATACTAATGATCATGAAATAAAGACACAAAACATAGATAAACACAATATTAAAAACCGAAAAACAGAAAGAAATAAAGAACAAGGAATGAATCCACCTGAGTGAGGGTGGCGCCTTCTTGAAGGTCCAATGGTGCTCTTTGAGCTCCTCTATGTCTCTTCCTTGCTTCTGTTGAATGATTCCTAGTAATTTTCGTGTTCCTATCCTTAGTTGCTTCCAATGTTTGTGTGGAGGACAACTTATCCCCTGAGGTATCTCAGGGATCTCTTGATTTGCAGCCACATGTTCTACCACTGAGCTATGACGGCTTATATTTTTAGTCTTTCCATCTCCCATGACTCAGAGGTGGAAGCTTTTTGTCTTCCCTTTGAGGTTTCTCTGGCTTTAGGTGCCATTAATGGTAATGGAAAAGCAGAAAAGCTATGCTTTTACCACACCAAACTTAAAATATTGCTCGCCCTCGAGCAAGAGAAGAAAGAAGAGAAGAAGAGGAAGAAGAAGAAGAAGAAGGAGGTGAGTGAGGGGAGATGGGTTCGGCTATATGGGTGGGATTGGGTGGGAAAGAATTTTGAATTTTGAAGGTGAGTGGGGTTTATTGGAAAGGGTGAGTGGTGAATAAAAAAAATAGAAGGGATGACCATGAATTGAGAGAGAGAGGGCGAGGTAGGTGGGGATCCTGTGAGGTTCACAGATCCTGAGGTGAAAAGAAATTCCATTCCTTCACCATATAGGCATGTAACATGCCTTCATGCATCATTCTGGCGTTCAAACGCCCATTGGTGCATGTTCTGGGCGTTCAACGCCCATGTAATGCATGTTTCTGGCGTTGAACGCCAGTTTCATGCTTGTTCCTGGCGTTCAGCGCCAGTTTGTCTTCTCTGTGCACCATCCTGGCGTTTAACGCCAGGTTGTTGCTTGTTTTGGGCGTTCAGCGCCAGAATGGTGCTCTGTTCTGGCGTTGAACGCCGGCCAGATGCACCTTCTGGGCGTTGAACGCCAGCCCGTGCGTCCTCCAGGGTGAAAAATTTTTTTCTTCTGTTTTTGACTCTGTTTTTAATTTTTTTGATTTTTTCGTGACTCCTCATGATCATGTACCTAATAAAACACAAAAATAACCAAGAAACAAAATAAAATAAAATTAGATGAATAGAATTGGGTTGCCTCCCAACAAGCGCTTCATGGAGCCACAAGGTGATCAGGTCAACTTAAGTGTGGTATTCCCAACACCAAACTTAGAGTTTGGATATGGGGTTTGAACACCAAACTTAGAGTTTGGTTGTGGCCTCACAACACCAAACTTAGAGTTTGACTGTGTGGGCTCTTCTTGACTCTGAACTGAGAGAAGCTCTTCATGCTTACTCTCTTTTGTCACAGAGGGATGGCCATGTGCCTGAAACACAAGGTAGTCCCCATTCAATTGAAGGACTAACTCACCTCTGTTGACATCTATCACAGCTCCTGCTGTGGCTAAGAAAGGTCTTCCTAGGATGATGCATTCATCATTTTCCTTCCTAGTGTCTAGGATTATGAAATCAGTGGGGATGTAAAGGCCTTCAACCCTTACTAGCACGTCCTCCACTATTCCATAAGCTTGTCTTATGGACTTGTCTGCCAATTGTACTGAGAACAAGGCAGGTTGTACCTCAATGATCCCCAGCTTCTCCATTACAGAGAGTGGCATAAGATTTATTCCTGACCCAAGATCACATAGAGCTTTTTCAAAGCTCATGGTGCCAATGGTGCAAGGTATTAAGAACTTGCCAGGATCTTGTTTCTTTTGAGGTAGAGTTCTCTGAATCCAAGTATCTAGTTCACTAATGAGCAAGGGAGGTTCACTTTCCCAAGTCTCATTACCAAATAGCTTGGCATTCAGCTTCATGATAGCTCCTAAGTATTGAGCAACCTGCTCTCCAGTTACATCTTCATTCTCTTCAGAGGATGAATATTCTTCAGAGCTCATGAATGGCAGAAGGAGATTTAAAGGAATCTCTATGGTCTCTAGGTGAGCCTCAGATTCCTCAGGATCCTTAATAGGAGACTCCTTCTTGCTTGAGGAACGTCCCAGGAGGTCTTCCTTACTGGGATTTTCGTCCTCCTCCTCCCTTGTGCATTCGGCCACTTTGATTAAATCAATGGCCTTGCACTCTCCTTTTGGATTTTCTTCTGTATTGCTTGGGAGAGTACTGGGAGGAGTTTCAATAACTTTCTTACTCAGCTGGCCCACTTGTGCCTCCAAATTTCTAATGGAGGATCTTGTTTCATTCATGAAACTGAAAGTGGCTTTTGACAGATCAGAGATTATATTGGCTAAATTAGAAGTGTTTTGTTCAGAGTTCTCTGTCTGTTGCTGAGAAGATGATGGATATGGCTTACTATTGTTCAGCCTGTTGCGTCCACCATTGTTAAAACCTTGTTGAGGTTTTTGTTGATCCTTCCAGGAGAAATTTGGATAATTTCTCCATGATGAGTTATAGGTGTTTCCATAAGGTTCACCTAAGTAATTAACCTCTGCCATGGCAGGGTTCTCAGGATCATAAGCTTCTTCAGAAGCTACCTCTCTAGTACTATTGGATGCATGTTGCAATCCATTCAGATTTTGAGAGATCATGTTGACCTGTTGAGTCAAAACTTTGTTCTGAGCCAATATGGCATTCAGAGCATCAATTTCAAGAACTCCTTTCTTCTGAGGTATGCCATTGTTGACCGAATTCCTCTCAGAAGTGTACATGAACTGGTTGTTTGCAACCATGTCAATGAGTTCTTGAGCCTCTTCAGGCGTTTTCTTCAGGTGAATAGATCCACCTGCTGAATGGTCCAATGACATTTTCAAAAATTCAGAGAGACCATAATAGAATATATCTAATATGGTCCATTCTGAAAACATGTCAGATGGACATCTCTTGGTCAGCTGCTTGTATCTTTCCCAAGCTTCATAGAGGGATTCACCATCTTTTTGTTTGAAGGTTTGAACATCCACTCTCAGCTTGCTCAGCTTTTGAGGAGGAAAGAACTTATCTAAGAATGCAGTGACAAGCTTATCCCATGAGTCCAGGCTATCCTTGGGTTGTGAATCCAACCATACTCTAGCTCTGTCTCTTACAGCAAAAGGGAAAAGCAAGAGTCTGTAGACTTCAGGATTAACTCCATTTGTCTTTACAGTGTCACAGATCTGCAAGAACTCAGTTAAAAACTGGTAAGGATCTTCAGATGGAAGTCCATAAAACTTGCAGTTTTGTTGCATTAAAGCAACTAGTTGAGGCTTAAGCTCAAAGTTATTGGCTCCAATGGCAGGAATGGAGATGCTTCTTCCATCAAACTTGGACGTTGGCTTTGTGAAGTCACCAAGCATTCTCCTTGCATTATTATTATTATTTTCTTCTGCCATCTCCTTCTCTTGTTCGAAAATTTCTAGAAGGTCTCTTCTGGATTGTTGTAATTTAGCTTCTTTTAATTTTCTCTTCAGAGTCCTTTCAGGTTCTGGATCAATTTCAACAAGAGTGCCTTTATCCCTGTTCCTGCTCATATGAAAGAGAAGAAAACAAGAGAAGAAAAAGGAATCCTCTATGTCACAGTATAGAGATTCCTTTATGTTAGTAGAAGAAGAAAGGGGTAGAAGAATGGGGATGGAAGGTTTCGGATTTATGGAGGAAGAGAGGTGAAGAGAAGTGTTAGTAATTAATTAATTAAATAGAAGAGGAGAAGAGAAGGAAGAATTCGAAAATAAATTTGAAAAGATGGTTAGTGATTTTCGAAAATTATAATTAAAATTTAAACATGAAACAATTAATTAATTAAAAAGAATTTTAAAAAAAAGAGAGAGATATTTTCGAAAATTAGAGAGGGAAAAGTAGTTAGGTGGTTTTGAAAAAGATAAGAAACAAACAAAAAGTTAGTTAGTTGATTGAAAAAAATTTGAAATCAAAATTTTAAAAAGATAAGAAGATAAGAAGTTAGATAAGATATTTTGAAATCAAATTTTGAAAAAGATAAAATTTTTGAAAAGATAAGATAAAAGATAAGATAAAAAAATTTTTAATAAAAAGATATTTTGAAAAAGATTTAATTTTTAAAATGACTTAACTCACAAGAAACTACAAGATAAGATTCTAGAATTTAAAGATTGAACATTTCTTAACAAGAAAGTAACAAACTTCAAATCTTTGAACCAATCACATTAATTGTTAGCTAATTCTCGAAAATTAGATATAAAGATGAGAAAAAGATTTTGAAAATAATTTTGAAAAATAATTTTTGAAATAGAAAAAATGAAAAAGATATGATTTTTGAAAAAGATTTTGAAAAGATAAGATTTTTAAAGTTGAAATTTTGACTTGACTTGTAAGAAACAACTAATTTTGAAAATTTTTGACCAAGTCAACCCAAAATTTCGAAATTTTGGAGGGAAATAAGGAAAAGATATATTTTTTTTTTGATTTTTGAATTTTTAATTATGAAAGAGAAAAACGACAAAAATATTTTATGCATGAAATTTTTTGATCAAAACAATGAATGCATGCAAGAATGCTATGAATGTCAAGATGAACACCAAGAACACTTTGAAGATCAGGATGAACATCAAGAACACAATTTTGAAAAATTTTTGATGCAAAGGAAACATGCAAGACACCAAACTTAGAAATCTTTAATGCATGGAAAATATGAATGCAAAAATGCACATGAAAAACAACAACCAACACAAAACAAGAAAACATCAAGATCAAACAAGAGGACTTATCAAGAACAACTTGAAGATCATGAAGAACACTTTGAATGCATGAGATTTTCGAAAAATGCAAGAAAAATTTTAAAGCATGCAATTGACACCAAACTTAAAAATTAACATAAGATTCAAACAAGAAACACAAAATATTTTTGATTTTTATGATTTTCTAATTTTTTTTTGGATTTTTATTAATATTTTTCGAAAATAATGTGAAGAAAAACGAAAAAAATAAAAGAAAAATTTTGAAAAAGATTTTTGAAAAGAAAATTACCTAATCTGAGCAACAAGATGAACCGTCAGTTGTCCATACTCGAACAATCCCCGGCAACGGCGCCAAAAACTTGGTGGACGAAATTGTGATTCAACATTCTTAAGTTGTATAAATTTTATTCTATCTTTTGAGCTTTGGCATATACCCTTAGGGCACTGTTTATTTTCTTCACAACTTCGTTCAACTAACCAGCAAGTGTACTGGGTCGTCCAAGTAATACCTTACGTGAGTAAGGGTCGAATCCACAGAGATTGTTGGTATGAAGCAAGCTATGGTCACCTTGCAAATCTCAGTCAGGCGGATTAAATATTGATTTATGGGTTTCGAAAATAGAAAGAAATAAATAATAAAAAAGGATAGAAATACTTATGTAGATTCATTGGTAGGAATTTCAGATAAGCGGAATGGAGATGCTGTAGAGCTCTCGGACGCCTGCTTTCCTATTCCTTCTACTCAATCCTTCTTACTCCTTTCCATGGCAAGCTTTGTATAGGGCATCACCGTTGTCAGTGGCTACATCCCATCCTCGCAGTGAAAGCTAATGCTCACGCACTCTGTCACAGTACGGCCAATCACCGGTTGGTTCCCTCCCCTACTGGAATAGAATCCATTGATTCTTTTGCGTTGTCACTACGCCCAGCAGGTTACAGGTTTGAAGCTCGTCACAGTCATTCAATCCCAGAATCCTACTCGGAATACCATAGACAAGGTTTAGACTTTCCGGATCCTCATGAATGCCGCCATCTATCTAACTTATACCACGAAGATTCTGTTGAGGAATCTAAGAGATACACATTCAAGCGCTGTTGCATGTAGAACGGAAGTGGTTGTCAATCACGCGCGTTCATAAGTGAGAATAATAATGAGGGTTATCTAACTCATCACATTCATCATGTTCTTGGGTACGAATGAATATCTTGGGATAAGAATAAGAGAGGAATTGAATAAAAGAAAGTAGAACTTCATTAATCTTTGAGGTACAACAGAGCTCCACACCCTTAATCTATGGTGTGCAGAAACTCCACCGTTGAAAATACATAAGCAAAGGGTCCAGGCATGGCCGAATGGCCAGCCCCCCTAAACGTGATCAATGATCTCCTAAGATGAAGAATAAAACAAAACTGAGACCAAATATGAGACCAAAGATGTCTAATACAATAGATAAATGTCCTATATATACTAGACTAGCTCCTAGGGTTTACATGAGTAAGTAATTGATGCATAAATCCACTTCCGGGGCCCACTTGGTGTATGTTTGGGCTGAGCTTGATCAATCCACGAGCTGAGGCTTCTCTTGGAGTTGAACTTCGAGTTATGACGTGTTTTGGGCGTTTAACTCCGGATCATGACGTTTTTCTGGCGTTTAACTCCAGACAGCAGCGTGTACTTGGCGTTTAGCGCCAAGTTACGTCGTCATTCTTCGAACAAAGTATGGACTATTATATATTGATGGAAAGCCCTGGATGTCTACTTTCCAACTCCGTTGAGAGCGCGCCATTTAGAGTTCTGTAGCTCCAGAAAATCCATTTCGAGTGCAGGGAGGTCAGAATCCAACAGCATCAGCAGTCCTTTTGTCAGCCTTTTTCAGAGTTTTGCTCAAATCCCTCAATTTCAGCCAGAATTTACCTGAAATCACAGAAAAACACACAAACTCATAGTAAAGTCCAGAAATGTGAATTTAACATAAAAACTAAGGAAAACATCCCTAAAAGTAGCTTAAACTTACTGAAAACTACCTAAAAACAATGCCAAAAAGCGTATAAATTATCCGCTCATCAGACACACATTTTTGAAAGAATAAAATTCAAAAAGGATACGTTCTGCCTTCAAAGGAGAACTCTACAAGGAAGAAGTCGACAAAAATGCTCGAGTTTGGCCTCACCCGAGAAGGTTCGAAGTTCTAAAACTAAGACTCGACCTCCAAGATAAAGACCAAGCTCGAGCAGGGGCTGATGTGCGGAAAACGATCCGACACAAAACTCACCGGCAAGTGTACCGGGTCGCATCAAGTAATAATAACTCACATGAGTGAGGTCGATCCCACAGGGATTGAAGGATTGAGCAATTTTAGTTTAGTGGTTGGTTTAGTCAAGCGAATCAAGTATTGGTTGAGTGATTTGTGTTTAACAGGAAGTAAATGACAGTAAATGTAAAGGGGGAAGGGAAAATTGCAGTAAATTAAAGAGTAGGAAAGTAAACTTGCAGAATCTTAAAGAACAAGAAAGTAAATGACTGAAAATTAGAGTGCAAGAAATGTAAATTGCAATAACTTAAATTGCAAGGAATATAAATTGCTTGAATATAAAAGGGATTTGAGGACAGGGATTGCAGAATTTAAACAAGAGAATGTGAATTGCAACAATCAATAGTGCAGAAATTGAATTAGAAACAATTAGGATTCAGACAGTAAGGAAATAAAATGCAGCAGAGGTTCACAGAAGAACCAAAAGTAAATTGGGATCTCAGGTCTCCAGAGACTAGGTAGCAAAGCCTAGATCTCAATTGCCTTCCCAGATCCAAGTTCACAAAGCAATTGACAAGAAATTGAAGAAGAAGCAGTAAAGGAAATTGAAATTGAATGTAATTGTGCAGAAAGGAATTAAAGAGATTTTGAATGGAGGTTGAGACAGAATTTCCTCAACTCTTCACACCCAAAACTCAAAACAAGAAAATTAAAAGTGCTCTAGCAAGAACGAGGAAGAAGAGAGATCAATTCTCCTCCCCAATTCTCTGAATTCTCAGTGAAGTCACCAAGAGAAGTTGCAGAATTCAAAGCTCCAAAGGAAGTATGAAATTCAAAAATCAAGTGAAAGGTAAATGGCAAAAGTTCAAAAGTGTAAGTAAAGGTTCAAAGCTCAAAAAAAGAAGTCCTAATTACATCAAACTATCTCCTATTTATACACTTTCTATTCTTGGATCTTAGGATTTGGATGGGCTTTTGATTTGGTGAAGAAATGAATTAAATTGGATTTTTAATCCAATTTTTAGCCCATAAAAAGTTGCTGCCAGGAGGCTGCCCTGCCCTTGCGGAGGGCAGGGCAAAAAATGGTGCTTGGTGCGCAGAACGCTGCCCTGCCCTCGCGGAGGCCAGGGCAGGAAAAATTGGTGCGCCAGATGGGTGCTGTGGTGCGCTGTTGGTGCTACCAGATTCATTCCTTGGTGCGCCAGAATCATGCCACACAAAATGCTGCCCTGCCCTCGCGGAGGGCAGGGCAGTGTTTCCAAAATAAAGTCCCGCGTTCGAATCCTAGCAGAAACACACGCTTATTCAATTTCTTTGGCTTTCTTGGCACGGTAATGGAACTTAGTTCCTTGCTTCCTCATGGTCCCGTGTTCAACTCTTGTGGCATGCAATGGAGACATTTTCCTTTGATTTTCTCCCCTTGTGAGCCCGATACTGCCCTTGTGGAGGGCAGGGCAACATTCTCTTCTTCTTGATTCCAAGGCACAGATTTGTGCTCTGCCCTTGTAGTGGGCAGGGCAGAGTTGCCTTTTATGCCTTGTTCCCTTATGTTGCCCTCCTAGAGGGCAGTGTGCCCTTGTGGAGGGCAATGTTTGCCCTTCCTCATGTTGTGTGCCACACTTCTTCTCTCTTTGACCACACTTTTTTTTCCTTGGGCCACACTTTCTTAGGCCACGCTTTTCCTTTTTTTCTTTTCTTCACCTACAATAAACCAAAACAACCACTCAAAGTATCACTAAATTCAAGAGGCTTATAAATCAATTAAAATTCAATTAAAATTTAGCTTAAACCTCATGAGTTAACATTAATTTCATGGTGGTTGTTTGATTTAAAGAAGTTATGCATTTTCACTCCAAATCACTTACTTAGGATGCAAGAAAGTGTATAAATGCTAATAAAACAAGTGAAATTAGCTTGAAAAATGGGTATATGATGACTTGTCATCACAACACCAAACTTAAATCTTGCTTGTCCCCAAGCAAGCATCAAAACTAAGAGAAATTAAAATGAACAAGAAAAGACATATATCATTATTAGGCATATAGCAGAACTTGATCTATGGGGTCTTTATGCAGACAATGATAACTCAAGTTATTGTTTGCTGTTACATAATACACATTTTTCATCAAAGGTTTGCTAAACTTGCTGTTATAAGACTTACTCTTTACTCACTCCCTTGCTAACTTTTCTTTCTTATAATGCTTAACAAGCTTATTCTTTTGGAGGTTTTGGTGTCAAATGTTGCAGTAATAGCCTTTGGCTTTATTTGTTTCTTTCTTTTACTCAACATCTTTCCACCACAGACACATGGCTCACTAATTCTTCCTAGGATCATTGATGCCCAGCATCTCTTTGGATAACTAAATGTTCTGTATCTAAGTTGCTCTTTATTGTGGACTTTCAATTGGCCATCCCAAATCAGTTGATCTAAGTGACCGGGTTTTAAAATACCCCTTAGAATTTACTCATCCAAGCATATCTTAGTACAAGAACACCACAGGCATGTGTCCTATGGTCCAAGCTATTGGTGTCTAACCTTTAATAATTTTTTTTTGCTTTTCTTGCCATTTTGGCTTTTTTCTTCTTCCTTTTCTTTCTGTTTTTGTTCTCAAGGGCTTTTTATTTATTGATAAGGTTCTTTATAATAGCAAGCTAACTCACACTTGAATGAGAATGATATTATGCAACAATTTATTTCATGAGTTATGCATTTAATCAAACATATATACCACCATTAACTTCCATTCTACTTATGCAACATTGGATATTTCACTTTTCAATTCAAACCAAATCTCTTTTATTCAAGCATATGGGAAACAAAACAAAATTAGAGCTAAGTGATGAATGACAAGCATTATGCAGATTTGGCATTTTTAACAAACAACTTCACTTGCAACCGGATACACACTTTAGCAAGATATATAATGGTTTCCATGTTCAAAACAATTCACAACAGTAAGGATTAAGTTTAGATACAACCTTTGAAGTTGCAGACCTTTGATTCTTCCTCCTGTTGTGTTTTCTTTGAGTTAGGATGCACAATATCTTCACTTGTTGACTTATGTCCTGCATATTTCTCAAAGTTGCTTGCTTCTCAAGCCCTTAAGTGTATGGTTAGTATGCATAAATTGAGTGTGGTTCTTGGATTTGTTTTGGTGTGTGAACACCAAACTTAATTGTTTACCACTGTCTCAGATGCAACAAGTTAACCATATTTGAAACCCTGTATCCTTGCTAAAGAGTATGAAATTAAAAACTAGAAAACAGTTAAGTAGTTGAATAATTTGTTTGATTGCTTGGAGCTAGCATTGTGCAGGAAGTGAGAATATGCTTTTAAGTGGGCTTTTTTGGTGGAACACCAAACTTAGAATCCTTCATTCTTACTTAAATTGTTTTGGTGTGCAACACCAAACTTAGCTCCTTGCAATGCATACCAATTATTCAACATTTTTATTGAAAAAGCTATGAAAGGAAAACTACCTCAGCTTGGGTTGCCTCCCAACAAGCGCTCTTTTATTGTCACTAGCTTGACATCTTCTGTTTGCACTTCAAGAAGGATTTAGGTTCTGAACCTCTTTTTCCTTGTTCCATTGTCCTCCTAGGTATGGTTTTGCTCTGTGGCTATTTGCTGTGAACCGACTCTTTGTTGCTTCATCTAGCAATTCAATACTTCCATAAGGAAAGACCTTAGTTACCAAATATGGACCAGTCCACTTAGACTTAAGCTTGCCAGGGAATATCTTGAGTCTTGAGTTGTACAAGAGTACTTGTTGTCCAGGTTTGAATTCTTTCTTCAGAATCTTTTTGTCATGCCATCTCTTTGCTTTTTCCTTGTATATCTTGGTATTTTCATAGGCTTCTAGCCTAAACTCATCCAGCTCATTCAGCTGTAACAACCTTTTCTCTCCTGCTGCTTCAGAGTCAAGGTTTAAAAGTTTAGTAGCCCAAAAGGCTTTGTGTTCAAGCTCTACAGGGAGATGACAAGATTTGCCATATAACAAGTGAAAGGGGGACTTCCCAATGGGAGTTTTGAAAGATGTCCTGTATGCCCAGAGTGCATCTTCCAACTTCCTAGCCCAATCCTTTCTTGTGCTACCTACTGTTTTCTCTAGGATTTTTTTCAATTCTCTGTTTGCTAACTCAGCCTGCCCGTTAGTCTGAGGATGGTATGGTGTGGCCACTTTATGGATAACTCCATGTTTGTGAAGAAGTTTCTCCATTTGTTTGTTACAAAAATGACTACCACCATCACTGATAAGACCCTTGGGTACTCCATATCTAGTAAAGATATGCTTCTTTAGGAATTGAAGGACATTTTGTGCATCACAGGCAGTTGTGGCTATGGCTTCTACCCACTTTGAAACATACTCCACTGCTACCAAGATATACTTGAAAGAATGAGAAGGAGGAAAGGGTCCCATGAAATCAATGCCCTATAGATCAAACAATTCTACTTCCAGAATGAAGTTCTGTGGCATCTCATTCCTTCTTGTCAATCCTCCTGCTCTTTGACATTCATTACATTGGTGGACAAATTCTCTGGCATCTTTGAAGATAGTTGGCCAATAGAAACCACTTTGCAATATCTTTGAAGCTGTTCTTTCTGGACCAAAGTGTCCACCATACGCAGAGCTGTGGCAATGCCATAATATATCCCGCATTTCACTCTCAGGGACACATCTTCTAATTATTCCATCAGAACATCTTTTGAACAAATAAGGTTCATCCCACAAGAATTTCCTTGCTTCATTGATTAGCTTCTTCACTTGTTGCTTAGTGAATTCTTGAGGTATCTTCCTCCCCACTTTGTAGTTAGCTATATCAGCAAACCATGGTGTTTGTTGGATCAGCAAAAGATGTTCATCTGGGAAGCTTTCATTCACAGGTTGCGACGCTTCTTGGATTGTTTCTTGTGGCAACCTTGACAAATGGTCAGCAACCCGGTTCTCAGTGCCTTTCCTGTCCCTTACCTCAATGTCAAACTCCTGTAGAAGTAGTATCCACCTGATAAGTCTTGGTTTAGCATCCTGCTTTGTCATCAAATACTTGAGGGCAGCATGATCAGTATAAACCATAATTTTAGATCCTATCAAGTATGATCTAAATTTATCAAATGCATAAACTACAGCTAACAATTCCTTCTCTGTTGTAGTGTAATTTTTTTGAGCCTCATTTAATACTTTACTTGCATAATAAATGACATGATGCAAGTTTCCCCTTTTTTGTCCAAGTACAGCACCAATTGCAATATCACTTGCATCACACATGAGTTCAAAGGGTAAGTTCCAATCAGGGGGTGTGATAATTGGTGCTGTGGTGAGTTTATGTTTCAAAGTTTCAAAGGCATGCTGGCAATCTTCATCAAAAACAAAAGGTGTATCAATCATTAACAGATTACTCAAGGGTTTGGCTATTTTAGAAAAATCCTTGATAAACCTTCTATAAAATCCTGCATGCCCCAAGAAACTTCTAACAGATTTTACATTAGTTGGTGGAGGGAGCTTTTCTATTATTTCCACTTTTGCCTTGTCAACCTCTATCCCTCTTCTTGAAACTTTATGACCAAGAACAATCCCCTCAAGCACCATGAAATGGCACTTCTCCCAGTTCAAAACCAAATTAGTTTCTTGGCATCGTTTCAAAACAAGAGTTAGATGGTTTAGGCAAGTATTGAAATTATCACCAAAAACAGAGAAGTCATCCATAAAAACTTCTAAAAATTTTTCAACCATATCTGAGAAAATGGAGAGCATACACCTTTGAAAAGTGGCTGGGGCATTGCATAATCCGAATGGCATTCTTCTATAAGCGAAGACTCCAACTGGGCATGTGAATGAAGTCTTTTCTTGGTCCTTTGGGTCTACTACTATCTGATTGTACCCAGAATAGCCATCCAAGAAGCAATAATAAGCATGGCCAGCCAACCTTTCAAGCATTTGGTCAATAAACGGCAGTGGGAAGTGATCTTTGCGTGTAGCATCATTCAACCTCCTATAGTCAATACACATCCTCCATCCCGTCACAGTCCTAGTGGGAATGAGTTCGCTTTTCTCATTAATAACGACTGTCATTCCACCCTTCTTGGGTACCACTTGGACTGGACTTATCCATGAACTATCGGAAATATGATATATTATTCCTGCATTCCACAATTTCATTACTTCCTTCTGGACGACTTCCTTCATTGCAGGATTTAGTCTTCTTTGAGGTTGAATTACTGCTTTGGAATTGTCCTCCAAGAGAATCTTATGCATACACACTGCAGGGCTAATGCCTTTCAGATCATCAATGGTCCATCCTAAAGCACCCTTGTGAGCTCTGAGAACATCAAGAAGCTCTCCTTCCTCTTTCTTTGTCAGAGATGAATTAATGATCACTGGGAAACTCTCTGAAGTGCCAAGAAATGCATATTTGAGATGAGAAGGTAATGGCTTCAGTTCTTGCTTCTGTGCTCCTTCTTTCTTGCTTGGTTCCACCTCTTTGTCAATGGAGATCTCAGCTGCGTGTTCCTCTTTTGTTTCTTGATTCTTTTTTTCTTGCTCATGCTGGTTAGTGTCTAATATTTCTTCCACCAGGCTCTCTATCATATCCACTCTCAAATGATCTTCCTGCTCAGGAGGATGTTGCATTGACTTAAAAACATTTATGATCATTTGCTCATTGTGTACTCTGAAAATCATTTCTCCTTTTTCCACATCTATAATGGCTCTTGCAGTTGCTAGAAATGGTCTTCCCAAGATGATTGAATTGTTCCCTTCCTCATCAGTGTCTAGGATTACAAAGTCTGCAGGGAAGATAAACTCTCCAACCTTTACTAACAAGTTTTCCACAATTCCATTGGGTATTTTGATTGATCTGTCGGCCATGACTAGTGACATCCTGGTAGGTTTGAGATCTTCTATAGCAAGCTTCTTCATCATGGACAAAGGCATTAAGTTTATACTGGCTCCAAGATCACAGAGAGCTTTGTCCAAGGCCAGTTTGCCTATGGCGCAAGATACTACAAAACTCCCTGGATCCTTAAGCTTTGGTGGAATTCCTTTTTGAAGCACGGCACTACATTCCTCACTGAGCATTACAGTCTCCTTCTCATTCCAACTTCTCTTCTTGTTGATGAGCTCCTTTAGAAACTTGGCATACAGAGGCATTTGCTCTAATGCCTCAGCCAAAGGTATGTTGATTTCCAACTTCTTGAAAGTCTCAAGAAATTTGTGGAAATGCTGATCCTTTGTCTCTTTTTGGAATCTTTGTGGATAAGGTAGTGGTGATGTTAAGCTCTTCTCCCCTTGAAGTTGTCTTGGAATTGGCTCTTCCATGATCTGCTTTCCCTTCTTCAGATTTTGTGGTTGGTTGTTTTCTTTTGTGAGTTTTTCTGGGTCATTCTTGGTTGTCATGTCCGTGTTGATGGCTTCAGCATTCTTTGTTGGCTCATTGTCATTCTCCATAAGTTTCTCGGTTGCTCCTTGGTTACCATCCACTAACATCTTTCCACTTCTTAGTTGCACGACCTTGCATTCTTCCTTTGGGTTAGGAATGGTATCACTTGGTAGTGAGCTTGATGGTTTTTTAACAGAAATTTGTTTGGAGAGTTGACCAATCTGCCTCTCTAGGTTCTTCATGGAAGCTTCTTGGTTCTTTGTTGTCAATTCTTGGTTCTTCATCATTTTCTCCATGAGCAGCTCTAGATTAGTGATCCTCTGAGAGTCTTGTGAGATTGGTTGATTTTGGGGTGTTGATGGATGATGGTAAGTGCTTTGGTTAGTTGGGTGGTTATTGGGTAGGTGATGGTTAGAATTGGGGTAGTTATTTTGTGGTTTTCTGTATGTATTTTGGTGTTCGGCTGGGGGTTGTGGTTTGTGTTTTTCCAATTGTTCTGACTTGAGTTTCTTTGCCATGGTTGTTGGTTTTGATTGTGGTTGTCTCCCCATCTGAGGTTGGGATGGTTCTTCCAAGATGGATTGTAAGTATCACCATAAACTTCATTTGTTCCAGGATTTTGGTTGTGCATGTATTGGACTTGCTTTTGCTGTTGCTCCTCTTGAGTTTCTTCACTTTGCACCCATGTGGTTGATGGTTGGCTTGTGGTCCTCACTGCTGCCACTTGCAGGCCATCAATTCTTTTGGCCATTTGCTCAAACTGTTGTTGAATCTGCTACTGCATCATCTTGTTTTGAGCTAAAATTGAATCCACTCCTTCTAACTCCATTACTCCTCTTCTCTGTGATGGTTGGCGTTGTCTTTGATGAGCAAAGAAATATTGGTTGTTGGCCACCATATCAATGAGGTTTTGAGCTTCCTCTGTGGTTTTCATGAGTTGTAATGAGCCTCCAGCTGAGTGATCAAGTGCTTCTTGAGCCTTTAGAGTAAGTCCTTCATAGAAGTTTTGCAATTTATCCCATTCAGTAAACATCTCCGGTGGACATTTTCTCAATAGAGCTTTATATCTTTCCCATGCTTCATATAAATTCTCAGCTTCCATTTGAGTGAATGTCTGCACCTCAGTCTTCAATCTTATGATTCTTTGAGGGGGTAAAATTTGGCAAGAAACTTGCTCACCAAGTCATCCCAAGTGTTGATGCTTTCCTTTGGGAACGTTTCTAGCCATTGAGTGGCTTTGTCTCTGAGAGAAAATGGAAAGAACAACAACTTGTAACTGTCAGGAGGCACACCATTGGTTTTAACAGTGTCACAAATCCTCAAGAAGGTGGATAAGTGTTGATTTAGGTCCTCCAATGGTCCTCCCCCAAAAGAACAGTTGTTTTGAACCAAAGTGATGAGTTATGGCTTTAATTCAAAGTTGTTTGCATTGACATTGGGGGGAAGAATGCTACTCCCACAGTGTCTAGCATTTGCAAATGTATAGGAAGCCAGTACTCTTCTTTGATGTTGATTATTATTGGCTCCTCCTTCTGGTTGATTGGGATTTGATGGATCTCCTTCCATTTCTTGGAATTCCTCCTCAGATTCTTCCTCTCCAATAACGTTCTTTCCTCTTTCAGCTCTTCTTATTCTTCGAAGAATTCTTTGGTCAATTTCAGAGAGGACAGGGGAAGATCTTCCTGTACCTGACATACAAAAACACAACAATAAACACACAGATCCAGAAAATCAATAAAACTCCAATCTATTGCTAGAATGAGGTTTTAGTTAGTTTAAGCAAAAATTCAAACAGTTAGTGTGTTAGAGAAACAGAAAAGAAAAAGTGCTTAATCTAGACCTCCACTTCACTTAATCATTGTCAATCTATTTCAATCCCCGGCAACGGCGCCAAAAACTTGATGTGCGGAAAACGATCCGACACAAAACTCACCGGCAAGTGTACCGGGTCGCATCAAGTAATAATAACTCACATGAGTGAGGTCGATCCCACAGGGATTGAAGGATTGAGCAATTTTAGTTTAGTGGTTGGTTTAGTCAAGCGAATCAAGTATTGGTTGAGTGATTTGTGCTTAACAGGAAGTAAATGACAGTAAATGTAAAGGGGGAAGGGAAAATTGCAGTAAATTAAAGAGCAGGAAAGTAAACTTGCAGAATCTTAAAGAACAAGAAAGTAAATGACTGAAACTTAGAGTGCAAGAAATGTAAATTGCAATAACTTAAATTGCAAGGAATATAAATTACTTGAATATAAAAGGGATTTGAGGACAGGGATTGCAGAATTTAAACAAGAGAATGTGAATTGCAACAATCAATAGAGCAGAAATTGAATTAGAAACAATTAGGATTCAGACAGTAAGGAAATAAAATGCAGCAGAGGTTCACAGAAGAACCAAAAGTAAATTGGGATCTCAGGTCTCCAGAGACTAGGTAGCAAAGCCTAGATCTCAATTGCCTTCCCAGATCCAAGTTCACAAAGCAATTGACAAGAAATTGAAGAAGAAGCAGTAAAGGAAATTGAAATTGAATGTAATTGTGCAGAAAGGAATTAAAGAGATTTTGAATGGAGGTTGAGACAAAATTTCCTCAACTCTTCACACCCAAAACTCAAAACAAGAAAATTAAAAGTGCTCTAACAAGAACGAGGAAGAAGAGAGATCAATTCTCCTCCCCAATTCTCTGAATTCTCAGTGAAGTCACCAAGAGAAGTTGCAGAATTCAAAGCTCCAAAGGAAGTATGAAATTCAAAAATCAAGTGAAAGGTAAATGGCAAAAGTTCAAAAGTGTAAGTAAAGGTTCAAAGCTCAAAAAAAGAAGTCCTAATTACATCAAACTATCTCCTATTTATACACTTTCTATTCTTGGATCTTAGGATTTGGATGGGCTTTTGATTTGGTGAAGAAATGAATTAAATTGGATTTTTAATCCAATTTTTAGCCCATAAAAAGTTGCTGCCAGGAGGCTGCCCTGCCCTTGCGGAGGGCAGGGCAGAAAATGGTGCTTGGTGCGTGCATGGTGCGGCTTTGGTGCGGTCTTGGTGCGCAGAACGCTACCCTGCCCTCGCGGAGGGCAGGGCAGGAAAAATTGGTGCGCCAGATGGGTGCTGTGGTGTGCTGCTGGTGCTGCCAGATTCATTCCTTGGTGCGCCAGAATCATGCCACACAAAATGCTGCCCTGCCCTCGCGGAGGGCAGGGCAGTGTTTCCAAAATGAAGTCCCGCGTTCGAATCCTAGCAGAAACACACGCTTATTCAATTTCTTTGGCTTTCTTGGCATGGTAATGGAACTTAGTTCCTTGCTTCCTCATGGTCCCGTGTTCAACTCTTGTGGCATGCAATGGAGACATTTTCCTTTGATTTTCTCCCCTTGTGAGCCCGATACTGCCCTTGTGGAGGGCAGGGCAACATTCTCTTCTTCTTGATTCCAAGGCACAGATTTGTGCTCTGCCCTTGTAGTGGGCAGGGCAGAGTTGCCTTTTATGCCTTGTTCCCTTATGTTGCCCTCCTAGAGGGCAGTGTGCCTTGTGGAGGGCAATGTTTGCCCTTCCTCATGTTGTGCGCCACACTTCTTCTCTCTTTGACCACACTTTCTTTTCCTTGGGCCACACTTCCTTAGGCCACGCTTTTCCTTTTTTTCTTTTCTTCACCTACAATAAACCAAAACAACCACTCAAAGTATCACTAAATTCAAGAGGCTTATAAATCAATTAAAATTCAATTAAAATTTAGCTTAAACCTCATGAGTTAACATTAATTTCATGGTGGTTGTTTGATTTAAAGAAGTTATGCATTTTCACTCCAAATCACTTACTTAGGATGCAAGAAAGTGTATAAATGCTAATAAAACAAGTGAAATTAGCTTGAAAAATGGGTATATGATGACTTGTCATCAGGGGCACTGTTCATACCCTGGGTTGAGCTGTCTGACCCGTGATGTTCTACGGACAAAGCGATTGACCTCTTCAGGTCAGGACAATCCGACCTCTTCTCAAAGAGCTCGGCCAAATTGCCAAGAAAGCCCAAAAAAGGGCCCAAATAGAGGAACACGACCCAAAATCCAAAAGCAGCCCAAGCCTACAAAGAGAAAGGCGGTTCCCTTGAAGATACGAGGACCCCAGTCAAAGATAAGATAAGATAAGATAAGATAAGATAAGATAAGATAACTAACTTATCTCATCTAAAGAGGTCACTCTACACCATTATAAATACACTGGAGCACCCAGGTATAACTCATACTCTAATTCTACTCAATACCTGCTTAATACCCTTGCTAACTTAAGCATCAGAGTCCCTTGCAGGTACCCCCACCCTCCGGAGACGAAGGAATCAGCACCGCCATCATGTCCAACAAGTCGGACACAGCAACTCCGACCAGTATAGAAGATCTCATCCGAGATCGACCTATAGTTTCAGGTAACCCTTAGAACAACCTTGTTTCATTCATGAAACTGAGAGTGGTTTTAGATAGATCAGAGACTATGTTTGCTAAGCCAGAGAGACTCTGCTCAGAATTTTCTATCTGTTGATGAGAAGATGATGGAAAAGGTTTGCTATTGCCAAACTTATTTCTCCCACCATTATTGTTGTTGAACCCTTGTTGAGGCTTCTGTTGATCCTTTCATGAGAAATTTGGATGATTCCTCCATGAAGGATTATAGGTGTTTCCATAGGATTCTCCCATGTAATTCACCTCTTCCATTGCAGGATTCTCAGGGTCATAAGCTTCTCTTTCAGAGGAGGCTTCTTTAGCACTGCCAGATGAAGCTTGCAATCTAGTCAGATTTTGAAAAGTCATATTGACTTGCTGAGTCAATATTTTGTTCTGAGCCAATATGGCATTCAGAGTATCAATCTCAAGAACTCCTTTCTTCTGAGTAATCTCATTATTCATAGGATTTCTTTTAGAAGTGTACATGAACTGGTTATTTGCAACCATCTCAATGAGTTCTTGGGCTTCTGCAGGGGTTTTCAAATGAAGGGATCCACTAGTAGAATGGTCCAATGACATCTTGGACAATTCAGATAGACAATCATAGAATATGCATATGACGCTCCATTCAGGAAGCATGTCAGAAGGACACCTTTTGGTTAATTGCTTGTATCTTTCCCAAGCTTCATAGAGAGATTCACCTTCCTTCTATCTGAAGGTTTGGACATCCACTTTAAGCTTGCTCAGCTTTTGACGTAGAAAGAATTTGGTCAAGAAAGTATTGACCAACTTGTCCCAAGAGTTCAGGCTTTCTCTAGGTTGTGAGTCCAACCATGTTCTAGCTCTGTCTCTTACAGCAAAGGAGAAAAGGATAAGTCTGTAGACCTCCGGATCAACCCCATTGGTCTTAACAGTATCACAGATCTGCAAGAATTCAGCTAAGAACTGATGAGGATCTTTCGATGGAACTCCATGAAACTTACAATTCTGTTGCATTAGAGAAACTAATTGAGGCTTACGCTCAAAGTTGTTTGCTCCAATGGCAGGAATTGAGATGCTTCTTCCATAGAAGTTGGAAGTTGGTGCAGCATAGTCACCAAGCATCTTCTTTGCATCTCTAGGATTGTTGTTGGGTTCGGCTGCCATGTCTGCTTCTTTTTTCGAAATTCTCTGTAAGGTCCTCTTCGGAGTATTGTGCTTTAGCTTCTCTTAGCTTCTTCTTCAGAGTCCTTTCAGGTTCAGGATCAGCTTCAACAAGAATGTTTTTATCCCTGTTTCTGCTCATATAAAAAAGAAGAGAACAAAGGGAGTAGTGGAATCCTCTATGTCACAGTATAAAGATTCCTTAATGTGTCAAAAGAAAAGAAGAATAGAGGAATGAGGTAGAGAGAGAAGAAGAAGAATTCAAACACAGAGGGAGAGAGAGGGTTCGAATTATAAGTAGAAGAGAAGTGTTAGCAAATAAATAGAAAGAGATAAAACAGAAAGAGTATTCAAAAATTAAAACTAAAACAATTAGTTAATTAAAAAGATTTTTGAAAAACTTGTTAGTGATTTTTGAAAATTGGTGATTAGGTGGTTTTGAAAAAGATAAGAAATAGTAATTAGTTGAAAAAGATTTGAAAATAATTTTGAAAAAATAAGAAGTTTGAAAAAGATTTTGAAATCAAAATTTTAAAAAGATATGATTGAAAAAGATTTGATTGAAAAGGATTTGATCTGAAAAGATATGATTGAAAAAGAAATAAAAAAGATTTGATTTTGTTTTTAAAATTGATGACTTGACTAACAAGAAACTAAAAGACATGATTCTAGAATTTAAAAATTGATCATTTGTTAACAAGAAAGTAACAAACTTGCAATTTTTTTGAATCAAAACATTAATTGTTAGCAAGGATTTTTGAAAATGTGATATGAAAAAGATAAGATTTTAAAATTATGAATTAAAACATGAAAATTTGAAAGAATTTTAATTGGAAAAGAAATTACCTCCCTAGTGTCATTCTGGCGTTAAACGCCCAGAATGCTATCCATTCTGGCATTTAACGCCCATTTGGCTGCTTCTTTGGGCGTTTAACGCCCAGCCAGATACCCTGGCTGGCGTTAAACGCCAAAAATCCTTCTTTACTGGCCATTTTTCTAAACGCCCAGAATGATAGCTTTACTGGCGTTAAACGCCCAGAATGATAGCCATTCTGGCGTTTAACGCCCAAAGTGCTTTTTTACTGGCGTTTTATTGCCATTGAGCTATTTTTCTCTGTGATTCTTCTGCTTTATGTTCTGAATCTTCATTTCTCTGTATTATTTATTGAAAAGATATATATTTTTTATTTTTTTAATTTTTAATGAGGAGAGAGAAAAACACAAAATGACTCAAAACATAAGAATTTAAGATCAAACCAATAATGCATACAAGAACACTTTGAATGTCAAGATGAACACGAAGAACACTTTGAAGATCATGATGAATATCAAGAACATATTTTTGAAAATTTTTGAGAAAAGAAAGATATGCAAGACACCAAACTTAGAAATTTTGAATGTTTAGACACTATGAAGTCAAAAATGCATATGAAAAACAATATAAAACAAAAAACAAGAAAATCATGAGATTGAACAAAAGAAATTATCAAGAACAACTTGAAGATCACAGAATAACACAACGCATATATTTTCGAAAACTTGAGAAAATAAAAAACATACAATTGACACCAAACTTAAAATTTGACACTAGACTCAAACAAGAAACACAATTTTTTTGTTTTTTTTTGTATTTTTTCGAAAACTTTTTTTTGAAAAGAAAATAAAGGTTAAAACAAGAAAGAAAGT
The DNA here is from genome assembly GCF_014773155.1 of Arachis stenosperma. Taxonomy (NCBI): domain Eukaryota; kingdom Viridiplantae; phylum Streptophyta; class Magnoliopsida; order Fabales; family Fabaceae; genus Arachis; species Arachis stenosperma. Next base: position 69,773,323 of record NC_080377.1, on the reverse strand, counting down.
TACCTAATCTAAGCAACAAGATGAACCGTCAGTTGTCCAAACTCGAACAATCCCCGGCAATGGCGCCAAAAAATTGGTGCACGAAATTGTGATCACACTTTTCACAACTCCGCACAACTAACCAGCAAGTGCACTAGGTCATCCAAGTAATAAAACCTTACGCGAGTAAGGGTCAACCCCACAGAGATTGTCGGCTTGAAGAAAGCTATGGGCATCTTGTAAATCTCAGTTAGGAGGATTCAACTGGTTATGAGGTATTGATAATTAAAAGATAAATAAAACGGAAAATAACATAGAGATACTTATGTAATTCATTGGTGGGAATTTCAGATAAGCGTTTGGAGATGCTTTGTTGCTTCTGAACCTCTGCTTTCCTATTGTCTTCATCCAATCATGTGTCCTCCCTTCCATGGCAAGCTGTATGATCCTCTCAGTGAAAATGGTCTGGCTACGATTTCTGTACGGCTAATCAACTGTCGGATTTCTCGTCTTGGATGAAAAATACCAGGCACAGCTACCGCATGGCTAATCATCTGTCGGTTCCCACTTGTGTCGGAATAGGATCTCTCTATCCTTTTGCACACTGTCACTGCGCCCAACAGTCGTGAGTTTGAAGCTCGTCACAGTCATCCCGTCCCAGATCCTACTCGGAATACCACAGACAAGGTTTAGACTTTTCGGATTTCAGGAATGCTGCCAATTGTTTCTAGACTATACCACGAAGGTTCTGAGACCTAAGAGATTATACTCCAGCTGTCGTCCAATGACTATGTTGAACATCATGTAGACCGCTTGTGGTTGTCAGGCATGCAGATCTTGGCTAAGCGAGTAATGAAGATAGTGGGTGATTGTCATGGGTCACCCCTTCTTTCTGACTTAACTGAATTAAGTACGAGGGTATATCTCGGAGAAGAAGTAGGCGTGAATTGAAAGAGAAACAAAAATACTTGCATTAGTTCATGAAAAACAGCAGAGCTCCTCACCTTAATCTGTGACGTGTAAAAACTCCACCGTAGAAAATACATAAGAGAAGAAGGTCTAGGCATGGCCGAATGGCCAGCCTCCCAAGTGGCATAAGATAATTCTCAAAAGCTGCCAACCTTCAAATACAATAGTAAAAAGTGCTATATATACTAAACTAGTTACTAGGGTTTACAGAAAATGAGTAACTAAGTGCAGATAGAAATCCACTTCCAGGGCCTACTTGGTGTGTGCTTGGGCTGAGCTTTGAAGCTTTCACCTGCATAGGCCATTCTTGGAGTTAAACACCAGCTTGGATGCCAGTTTGGGCATTTAACTCCAGTTTTGGTGCTAGTTCCGGCGTTTTACGCCAGAAAAGGGTCTCTGGTGGGCCTTTGCACACCAGTTTGGGCCATCAAATCTCGAGCGAAGTATGGACTATTATACATTTCTAGAAATCCCAAGATGTCTACTTTTCAACGCAATTAAGAGAGTTCCAATTGGGCTTCTGTAGCTCTAAAAAATTCACTTTCAGTGCAGGAGGGTCAGAATCTAACAGCATCTGTAGTCCTTTCTCAGCCTCTGAATCAGATTTTTGCTCAGGTGCTTCAATTTCAGCCAGAAAATACCTAAAATCATAGAAAAACACAAAAACTCATAGTAAAGTCCAAAAATGTGATTTTTTCATAAAAACTAATAAAAATATACTAAAAAGTAACTAAAACATACTAAAAACTACCTAAAAATAATACCAAAAAGCGTATAAATTATCCGCTCATCAGTGGCCCATACCTTTGGAGATTTGAAGCAGATCAAGTAATTTGGAGGTGCATTCCATAAACCGAATTCCAATCAAACTTGATAGCTTGCCATTCCTCTGAAGGAGGTGGACATTAGGGACTTCAAAGGACGGCAAGAGATATCCTTGATTGTGGATTTTGGTGGCCAACTCTTTTCAAGGACTCTTGTCTCTTTTGTAAATCTTGCTCTCATTACCTAAGATTTGGTAATATCTCCAAAAATAATGAAATACCCCAACAAACCATGCTATTTTGTGAAATCTTTGACGCATGGGGTATTGACTTCATGGGACTATTCCCAAATTCTAATGGTTTTCTCTACATTCTACTTGCCGTTGATTATGTATCCAAATGGGTGGAAGCGATACCCACCCGGACAGACGATGCTAATGTTGTCCTTTCTTTTGTGAGAAATAGCATAATTTGTTGCTTTGGGTCACCACGAGCAATCGTGCGTGACCAAGGTTCACATTTTTGCAACAAAAGAATGGAAGGACTAATGAAGAAATACGGCATCATACATAAAGTAGCTATGGCCTATCACCCACAAACAAACGGCCAAGCCAAAGTTTCCAACCGGGAGGTTAAACGTGTGTTGGAAAGGATTGTGAAGCCTAATAGAAAGGATTGCAGTGCCAAGCATACCGATGCACTTTGGGCCTACCGAACGGCATACAAGACGCCGATTGGCATGAGCCTCTTCTGGTTGGTGTATGGAAAAGCTTGCCACCTCCCTGTGGAAATAGAGCATAAAGCATATTGGGCCATCAAGGAGTGCAATCCAATCTTGGGTAGGGCCGGAATTGAGACAAAGCTTTAATTGGCAGAATTAGAATGTTTGAGACTAGAAACGTATGAGAACTCTAGACTTTACAAGGAGAAAATGAAAGCCGTACATGACAAGAACATAAGAAGGAGAGAGTTTAAAGCCGGCGATTTAGTCCTCCTTTACAACTCTAGATTGAGATTATTGTCCGAAAAACTAAGGTCAAGATGGGAAGGACCCTATCAAGTAGAAAAAGCAGAACCTTATAGAGTCTACCATTTGCGCCATCCCTCAAGTTCGGATATCTTCAAGGTTAATGGGCATCGTCTCAAGTTGTAGCATGGTGAGCAAATGAAGAGCAACAAGGAGATTGAGGTATTCTTCTTGGAAGATCATCCTCTTGGCAAAGCAAATTGAGCTAGTGAAGGTCCAACTTAAGGACATTAAACAAAAGTGCTAGGTGGGAGACACCCCACCATGGTGAGATCTATCCTTTTGACCCTTTTGTACATATTCTTGAACTCTCTATTGATTTGTGTTTGCTTAGCTATTGAATTGTTTAGTTAGATTTGATTGAAGTCACCTTGGATGAATTGTTCATCAGAATTTGCACTAATTCTAAATAGATAGGTTGATGGTATGGTAGAAAACACCCCATTTTTTTTAGGTTTCACATGGAGTTTTGGGTGTTTTGGCCCCTTTGACTAGCTACCTACGAAAATTATGATAAATGTGCATTTTTCATGTCCATAAAAAAAGCGGGGGCGCACCCACACGCTGTACGTGTGCGCGCCCATATGCAGATGCAGCCTCTGGTACAAGATTCCAGAGAGTTAGGCCAACACTGAGCCAGTACTATGCCTCGTGCATAAACACCTCCGCATGTGCGTGCACCTGGCGCGTACGCGCCCATATGCTATTTTGCGAATCGACGCGTGAGCGCACATACCGCGTCTGCGTCGATCGCCCCACCTGCAACCTTGGTGTATTTTCGAGAGAGTTGCGCCAACCTTGAGCCTGCATGAAGCTGGGGGCACAACCCTACTGACGCGTTGGCGTAGCTGACGCCCCCGCGCCCACTTGCCTCATTCTACGTCCGCGTGAGCGCGCACCGTGCACGCGCGCGCCGGTCCTCCTGCAGCCAAATTCTTATACTCGGACCCGAGAGTTGTACGAACCCTGGGCTATTGTTATTCCATCAGCATAACAACATCCACGCATACGCGCCTTCTCTTCCCTTGTCGCATCCGCGCGTCCGCGCACCATGCCCGTGCGTGTCGATTCCACGACGCAGAAATACTGTAGCGCGCCTAAATTTCAAATTCTCATCCCCTCTTCTCTCATTTCCACCTTCTTTCTCTAGTCTCTTCTTCTTTACTTCTTCAACCACTTTACCTACCTCTTCCACCACCCACCGGCGGCACTTACCTCCGGCGACCACCACCTCCGGTGGTCCCTTTTTTTTCTTTCTCTCCTCTCTTTCCCCCATATTTCTTCTCCTCTTTTCTCACTTACATTCTCCACTACTTACCTCTTCTTCTCAAGGTTATCTCATTTCCCTTTTCTTTTTTCTTAGTTCTACTTCTCCTTTTCCCCCTTTTTAATTGCATATCCTTATTTCTCTTCTTAAGTAGCTTCTTTCTCATGCTTACTTGTTTGTATGCATTTCTCTTTATTTTTCTAATTTTCATGCGTGTTGTGGGTAGAGATTTCTTTGTACATTGGTGGGTTAGTTTGTTACACTTGATTTCCTTACAAATGTGGAGCTCTATGATGATTGATATTGCTTTGTGGGATGTTACATTGCCCCAATTCTTCCATTTGTTCATTCCTTAAAGGGTGCACACCAAATGCTTGATGAAAGGCATACATGAATTTTTTTTTAGTAAAATTTGACTTAGCGCTTTCTACTTAGTGTTCTTTCTCATTCACTTGCTTATTCCTATGTGCATTGAGCATGTCATTCTTCATGTTTCCTATTTTCATGCTCATCCCTCGCGACTTGCGTCTTGATTTTGATGTCTGAGTGTATGCCTCTCATGCCTCTCATTCGCATGCTTATATCACTCTTGCATCACATGCTAGTGACTTGCCATTGTTTCCAATGTTGTCTTAGTTACATGTTGCAACTGTCGTGTATCTCAGACGCCGATCCTCTTATGGACTATTTTATCACTTGCATGACTACCGTTTTGAGTGTTTTCTTGGATTTAATGTCTCCTCCTTTCCCACTTTTATAGGATGGTGAGCAAGAAAGATAAGGGAAAGGCACCAAAAACTAAGAGGGCACCTCAAGGGTCTGCCAATAGGGCGCACCAAGCACCTAAGGTCAAGCCCCTCCTCAAGAAGCCAAGAAGCATAGTCGACATTGATGTTTTAGAGAAGGATAACCCTCCACGGGACCCGACCAAGTTCCCCAACCGATACTGTGAGCTTGTCTACCATGATCATTAGAAGGAACTAACACGCGGAGCCTCTTCTAGCTGCTCCGGCTCATGTCGTTCCGTTTGTAATGCACCACATTGAGCAGAGGCAATGGAGATTTCTCATAAGGCAACCCAAAGAGGCCAACCTATCCTGGGTAGTGGAGTTCTACTCTAACTACCACTCGGTTTCTCTCACATCGATTTTCGTGCGTGGAAAGCAAGTTCTCATTATGGAGGAAGCCATTCAAGGAGTTCTCAAAACTGAACCATTAGCGGATGGAATTGATGCCTATCAAGAGGTCTTGTCGGCACGTTGCGAATATGGGTTTGATTGGAATGCCGTTCTCCGAGTCATTGCCAAACCCGAATCATTTTGGATTCGAGGGAGAATGAGATCAAGGCCCAAGGGCATTGACGCACGTTTCCTCACTCAAGAAGCCGGTGCATGGGCCTAAATCTTAGCCCACTATGTGCTCCCTAGCACCCATGGGTCATCCATCACCGCCGAGCTTGCCTTATTGGTTTGGTGCGTACTCACCGAGAGGCCGGTCAACATTCCACCTCTCATCCGACAAGCCATGAGGCGTATTCATACTAAGGGTAATCTACCTTTCCCTGCTTTGGTGACCGAGTTAGTTGCGGCCACTAGTCTCCCCCGTGAGACTAGGGATCGAATGGCCACAATTCCGGTTGATGGAGATGTTCCAACTGGGAAATATCTCAAGCCCCCGACGGACACCGGGAACTTTGACATGGCCATGCCCGCAAGCATCCCCGCTACTTCATCCGAACCACCCAAGTCTCCCAACCAACGCATTGAGGATATTCACAAAAAGGTGGATCGTTATGAACGATGCAACCAATGCCGATATGCTTATGTGAAGAAGCTTCTAAGTGTTGTCATCCCACCTATGGAGGAACTGGATATCTCCACATCTACCACAACATTAAGTGACGATAGCGGTGATGAGAGAGATGATGGACACTCTGGAGCCGGTCTCCCATTGCGCATCACGTATATCATGGAAGACCGTGCTAGGTTTTAAGTGTGGTGAGGTCGGTCGACCGATCTTCATAGGCAACACTGAAGAGAAGAAGATTGACGGTTTAGAAGTTATAGTAAACTCTCGTTGTAAGTATAGTTACTAAACCAAGCAATCAACCATTCTTATAAACGTTTTGGTTGTCACAAGTAACAAACCCCTAAATAAATTGATAACTGAAGTATTTAAACCTCGGGTCGTCTTCTCAAGGAATTGTAGGGAGGTGTGTTCTTATTATTGGTTATGAGTTTTGTAAATTGGGGGGTTTTGAGAATGAGGAACAAGTATGATAAATGACAAATAAAATAAATAAATGACTGTAAAATAAACTCTTGGGAAGGTATGAGAAATTGGAAGTCCTATCCTAGTTATCCTTATCAATGATGATGAAAATTGAATCTTAACTCCACTTTGTTAACCTCTGCTGGTGCGAAGGAAAGTCAAGTGGCTAATTAGTTTGATCTTCAAATCCTAGTTAATTCCTAGAAAAAGATTGGGATTACAGAAGTTCAAGCTAATTAGCAAAGATAGCGATTATCGATCACGTTGAGTTTGATAACTCAAGAGTTACTGATTTCTTAACCAAAGCCAAGAATGTAGAAAACTAAATTAAAATCATAAATATCTGGAATACCTCAAATAACATTCACTCAAAGCAGTCAAATCTAACATGGAAAATATTCATAAGCCAATTGGGCAACATAAATCAAACATAAATAAAAGCATTAAAGTATCTCAAAATAGAAGAGAAACATAAATTATTGAACCTGGTATGAAGAAACAATCCTAATCCTAAATCCTAAGAGAGAGGAGAGAACCTCTCTCTCTAAAAACTACATCTAAAACCTAAAATTGAATTATGAAAGCCTACTGAGTCTCTGCATGTTCCCTGACTTTAATCTGTGTTTCTGGGCCAAAAACTGGGTTGAAATACGGCCCAGAATCTCTGCCAGCGACTTTTGTAATTCTGCAGATCGCGCACGTCACGCGTCTGTGTCGTCCACGCATTCGCGTCGTTCGTGCTTTTCCAATCCATGCGGTCGTGTGAGCCATGCGGCCGCGTCACTTTGAATTCGCGTCCTTCTCGCTGGTCATCTCCTTAATTTCTTGTATTCCTTCCATTTTTGCAAGCTTCCTTTCCAATCTCCCACTCATTCATGCCCTATAAAGCCTGAAACACTTAACACACAGATCACGGCATCGAATGGAATAAAGGAGAATTAAAATACCTAATTAAAAGTCTCTAGGAAGTAGGTTTTCAATCATGTAATAATTTTAGGAAGGAAATATAAATCATGCAAATCATATGAATAAATGGGTGAAAATCTTGATAAAACCACTCAATTAAATACAATATAAACCATAAAATAGTGGTTTATCAACCTCCCCACACATAAACATTAGCATGTCCTCATGCTAAACACAAGGAGACCAAATAAATGAGTAGGAAAAGGCAAGACTTATGCAATGCAACCTATGAATGTGAATGCAACTACATGCTAAAATGATTCTACCTACTTGGTGAAAAAGTAAATAAATCTTTCATGAATAAATATGAACTGGATTTCACTAATTCAAATCACAAAATACAATACAAATAACTTGCAAGAAGAAGATAGCTCATGAAAGAAGGGAACATAGAATTAAGCGCTGAACCCTTACTAGTAGTGTATATCACTCTAACTCTCAAGTGTCTAGGGTCAATTCTCTCAATTCTCTACTAATATTGCTTTCTATAGCTTGCTCTTCATCTAACAATCAACAAAAATTTAATGCATCAATACACAAATCAAGAGGTCTTTTTAAGGGTTGTAATGGGGTTAGGGTCATGGTAGGATTGTATTTGGCCAAGTGGACTAAAATCTGAATCCTTAATTAACATAAACTTTCCACCTAACTTAAGACAATCCATTTAATTAAAATACAAAACCTAACTTCCCATTAACTGTGTTTTCCATATATTCATGCATCCTAAATTTGAGTACAGTACATATGCATTGATACCAACACTTACTTTGGGGCATTTTTGTCCCCTTTTATTATTTGCTTTTTTTTTTCTCAATGCATATGATTAAGGTTTTGAATGCATAAACATGTTCTTAACATTTTTCATATTTTCACACAAAGTCTAACATACTCAATTCCCAAACCAAACGTTTCCAAACTCACTTTTCCCACACTTAATTCATGAGGGTTCTCACTAGTCTAAGCTAATCAAGGATTCAAATTAAGGACATTATTATTTTTCGCTTAGAGTTAGTGATGAGCTAAAGTAAAGAACAAGGGTTAAAATAGGCTCAACATAGGTTTGCAAAGGATAATAAAAGGTAAGGCCATATGGGTATGTAAGCTCAGTGAAACAAGGCCTCAATCATATAAGTGCATGCATATATCAAACATTGGAAATATAGAATTAAGCAAGACAAAGATTACAATTTTAGAGAGAATAACACACAAAAATAAAATATATTGGTTGATAAAATGCAACCAATCAAATAGGCTCAAAATCTCACTGGTTTTGTGTGTTCGAGCTCTAAATCATGTTCCAAAATAATATTTCTTCAAACAAGTTTTTCAAAAAGTTTTTTTTTTAATTTAAATTAGTGAAATACTATAAAAAGTTTCTTGAAAAAGAAAATATTACTTCAACCAAGTGGTAAAATATGCACAAAATATTACAGACATGCAATCAAACATGCAACTGCAACAATGAAAAACAAAAATTGGTGTTGAGAAGGGACTAACTAACCCGTGGAGATCGGTATCGACCTCCCCACACTTAAAGATTGCACCGTCCTCGGTGCATGCAAAGATGTGCAGGTGGCAGGGGATGTGGTTCCTCAGCTGTTGCTCGTTGTAGAGGTGTTCTCTTAACCCTTTTTTGGTGGCCATCCTGAAAAAGGGAGAAAGGAAAGGGACATGAAGTCAACTGGATAGAGCAAGGGAGAGAGCAGTACGAGTAATAATCATGCCAAAATAAAGAAGAATGTCGTTAACACATGGTTGCGATTCCATGAAATTAGGACATCAATGGAAGCAAGGCATGATAAATTGAGGCAATTAAATGCAAGATATTTATTGGCATGCTGGCAAAGGCATGAGTAGTGTAAATCAAGCATTAAAAGCCTTAATGTATTATTAGTCATGAGAAACTAACAATAACGTTTGTATTGACAATTATATTTTAATTAATAAAATAGTAAAGGGAATTTGTGAAAAGCAAGCATTGAATAGTAGAATAGAATAATGTAGAAAAGTGCATGATGCCATACGGGCTTTTCACAAACACATAGCAAGCATGGTAAATAAGTCATTGAAAGTATTAAATTGAACATGCAAGTAACCCATTAAAAAGTTATATAATTGTCAAACAATTCTTTGAATAATTCACAAGCAAAATAAATAAATTTCTAACACCAATGAAAATAATGCAATGAACGAAACTATGCAAATAAATTAAATAGAAGTGAAGAGGGATGAGAAGAAGAAAGTAAGAGAAGAAGAAGAAGAAAAGAAATAAGACGGGAAGAAAAGAATTAGATATAGGGAAGAAAAGATAAGATATTTGGCTGCTTTGGATAAGTTGTGCGGCGCAAGCGACGCGGACGCGTGGGGGACGAGGTCGCGTGACTTGCGCTTAAATTAATCGACGCAGTCGCGTCGGTCACGTGGACGCGTGACGCATTTTGTGCTACTGGCGCAGGGCAGCCTCGCGTTCACACAACTCTCTGTTCAAAATTCATTATTGCCAAATTCCAGGGTGACGCGGTTGCGTGGTCAACGCGATCGCGTGAGTGGCCATTATAGGAATTTGACGCGGACGCGTCAGCCATGCATCCGCGTGGTAAGGGTTGTGCTTCCAGCACGAGTCCAGCCACGATCCAGCTCAACTTTCGGCCATACACCCTTTTTACATCGATTTACAGGGCACGCGTTCGCATAGGTGACGCGGACGCGTTGGAGGCATTTTTCCACATGACGCGGGCGCGTCAGCAACGCGGTCGCGTGGGTCAAATTTGTGCCAAAGGCACGCCTCCAGCCTTAGTCTCACGTGACTCTCTATTCACTTTTTGTTTCTCCCTAAAGCACCTGCGATGCGGACACGTCAGTGACGCTGTTGTGTCGCGTGCGACATTTTTTTTATAATGCAGTATGCAGAATGCAATGCTTAATATGAATGTTATGCAAGTATGCATGATTCCAGGTTCAATCAAAACTCAAACACAAACAAAACAAACTAAAATGAAAACTGAAAAAGGAACGATCATACCATGGTGGGTTGTCTCCCACCTAGCACTTTTAGTTAAAGTCCTTAAGTTGGACATTTGGTGAGCTCCCTGTTATGGTGGCTTATGCTTGTACTGATCCAGGAATCCCCACCAATGTTTGTACTTCCAATAACCTCCGGGATCCCAAATCTTGTTTTTACACCCGTCTTTAAGTTGATCATCAGTGTTCCAACCAGGTGGCAGGCAATCTGAATTCTCACTAAAGCGGCTAAACAACTTCCTAGACCCATTCAGTTGAACTTTACACCAACCTTTGCATTTAAACTCAAAGCTTCCAACCATAATGAACTTTGAAGGATAATTCTTACCACTGACCATCTTCCTCTTACTCTTAATGCCAAAAAGAGCTCTAAGTTGACCATCCGTCTCCAGTAGCCCGTATTCAAGTGGAATTAGAAAGCTAATGGATATGGATTTTACCCACTTGAATATTGTGCAGGATGATGGCAACTTAGTTTGAGGTTTTTCTAATGAACATGCAAGCTCCACTCCTTTGTGTTCTTCTTTGACATCTTCCACCTATTTGTAAGCTTCTTCAATTTCAACATCTTCCTCTTGGTAGCTTTCTTCTGATTCAATTTCTTCTTCATTGTTCACCAAGGGCATGGGAGGTTGTACTTCTACTTCTTTAATCTCCATGTCAAGTCCAATGGGAGAGGACACAAATGTAGATAAGAATTCATCAATGATCAAATCTATTTCTTGACCATCCCCTTCAAAGTCTTCAATCATGAGATGCCTTGGAGGTTATACACCCTCCTCAACATCTATTTTAAACATCTTTGAAGGAGGCTCTATAACTGGACTTTCCCATGGAGGTTCAGCATCTCCTAAGTCTTTAACCACTGCCTCCACTTCTTCTTCAATAATTCCGACTTCCTCCACTTATTCCAATACAAATTCATGCTCCTTACTGTCCACCGGGGTTTCGAACTTCCCCTTCCTGCTACGTTCTTCAGTAGATTCTCCACATGAAGCCATGGGGGTTCCTTGAATGTCCGAACGTCGGCAAGGTAATCGATTCATTGCTTGACCCAGGTGTTTAAGTATAAAATCGTATTCATCCTTGATGATTTCCTATTCAACTATTTCGTCACCTTCAAGTACAAAATCCTCCTTATTGTCTTTTTTCACTAGTTCTTCAATCGCGCTGTCAACTTCAAGGGTCTCTACTACCTTCACCTTTAGTGCCTCCTCTAGCTCGTTATGAAGTATGGATTCGCGAAGATGATCCTCTCTCTCTTGTTCCATGTCAATAGTATCAGTGGGATCATGTTGCTCTTGGATTGATGGATGTTGGTGCTCTTCCATGGATGATGGTGATAGGATGGGTGGATCATTATGTGGTTGAGATGGAAGTGCATTGGAGCTTGAGGGTTAAATATTGGGGGTAGAGGGTTGGCCCATGCGGGGTATAAATGCTTGAAGAATAGAGGTGAGACTAGTGATAGAGGCAAGTGCGCTCTCCATGGGGGTTTGGGGTGGCTAGGAGGGTTCATTTGTTGGGGGAAAAGGTTCATAACACAGAGGTGGTTCCTCTTGATAAGGATATGGAGATGGTGTATATTGAGGTGGTGGTTCTAGGTATGGTTCATATGGTGGTTGTGTGGTGAATAAGGATTGGGGTCATATAGAGGTGAATGGTGGAAAGGGGCTTGTGAGTGTGGTGGTTTAAAGCTATGTTGAGGAGGTGATTTATTGGCATATGATGGGGCATGTTGGTAACTACAAGGGGATCCACCATATCTATCATCTTGGTATGCATTATAGAATGGTCTTCGTCCATGATATCTTGGAAGGTGTTGTTGCCTAAAGGGTAGATCAGATCCTCTTGGCTCCGTCCATCTTTGATTGCTTTGACCTTGATGCATATTCCTGTTATAACTTCCTCTTCCTGCAACATAGTTGTGACCAGACTCATAGTCAAAGGGGTGAGAGTTCATAGTAGTAGAAGAAAATAAAAACAAAACTAACAAAAAGAAAATATTTTGAAAAAGATATAATTTTTGAAAAAAAATAAGATAGGATTTTGAAAAAAAAATATGATTTTTGAAAAAGGATAAGATAAGATAAAACTTTTTAAAATCTGAAAAAAAAATTTAAAAAAAATATTTACAATAACCAATAATAAGGCACACGTTTGCAATTCCCCGGCAACGGCGCCATTTTGAAGAGAAGAAGATTGACAGTTTAGAAGTTATAGTAAACTCTCGTTGTAAGTATAGTTATTAAACCAAGCAATCAACCTTTCTTACAAACTGTTCATACCCTGACCGAGGTCCTCCAACCCGGCAAATCCATAAGAGGTCCGACCTTGTCCTAAAGCTCACACCTAAAGGTCGGACCTCGGACAATAAACAAGGAAGGCCCATCAAAAGGAACGAAGCCCAAAACCTAAAGGCCGAAAAGGCCTAGGAAAGGCGGTTCCACAAAGATAGGGATAAAACTCCCAAAGATAAGATAAGATAAGAATATCTTATCCAGGGAAGATCACCGCCAACTACTATAAATACACTGGAGCACCCAGGTATGGCATTCAATTCCAAATCTACATATATCTGCTTGGACCCATGCTAACTTAAGCATCGGAGTGTCATTGCAGGTACAACCACCAACCATTCTGCATATCAAGCTCGGGTCACTGAACCCCCCACCTCGGGCCTCTCCAGACGACCGAGCTACACGTTTCAGGCAAACCCTCGGAACATTGGCGCCGTTGCCGGGGAACCTGGAAGTCATCTCTCTACCATGGCGGACGACCCTCTCAACAATGACCACGCTACATCTGAACAAGAGGACGAAATTGACACCGGAGAACGACCGGACAGCCCTCTATCACCACGCACTCCAGGAGGAAACAAACAGAATCGCCCAAAAATGTCACTCCCAAACAAAGATCCACAAATTTCCGAAAAAGAGAAGAGCTCGGAAATTCTAGAAGCAGTCCGAGCACAACAAAACCGACTAAAACAACTCGAGGAGGACATAAAAAAGCAGAAAGAAACTGAACAAGATCTGAAAAGGGAAGCTCAAAAGCGCAGGGAATTAGAAGAAAAACTGCGAAAAATAGAGGCCAACCTGAAAGACCGAACAGAACGCGGCACCACCACCGAAGGCAACCACGATCCCTTCACGCAAGAGATCATGAAGGAGAAGGTACCGTGAAACTTCAAACCACCCGATATGGACCTCTACGACGGCACCACCGATCCAAGTCATCACCTCAGTAACTTCAGAAGCAGAATGTACCTAGTCGACGCCTCCGACGCGATTCGGTGCAAAGCCTTCCCCACCACTCTCACCAAGTCAGCTATGAAGTGGTTCGACAACCTGCCACCAAGATCGATCACCAGCTTCGAAGACTTAACCAAGAAATTCCTAACAAGATTCTCTATTCAAAAGGACAAGACAAAACATGCCCCCAGTCTACTCGGGATCAAACAAGGTAACCAAGAAACTCTCCGAGAATACATGGAGCGATTCAACAAAGCCTGCCTGGACATACAACACTTGCCCACTGAAGCAGCCATCATGGGACTAGCAAACGGCCTAAAAGAGGGACCGTTTAGCCAATCCCTATCCAAACGATACCCGACCTCCCTATACGAAGTGCAGGAGCGGGCAGAAAAATATATCAACATGGAGGAAACCTCCCAGCTAAGAGACTCTTCTAGGAAAGAATCAACCTACCCACTCCGAGATCGGGATCGGGAACAGAAGAAGAAAGAAGAACCCAACTCGGACAAGCCACGGAAGTACCACAACTACACCCCCCTCCGAGTCTCGCTGGTAGACATCTACAGAGAAGTATGCCACACCGAAAAGATCCCACCGCCCCGACCGCTTAAACACAAGAGAGCGGGGAGAGATCGGTCCGAATACTGTGAATATCACAAGCTCTACGGTCATTCTACTAACGACTGCCACGACCTAAAAAATGTTATAGAAAAGCTAGCCAGAGAAGGAAAACTCGACAGATACATAGCAGAGAAAGGAGAAGAGACCAGGAAGAGAAGGCGGGGAGACAACGAAGATCGGGCCGAACAAACCCCGCGAACCCCTGAAAGACATGTTCACATGATAAATGGAGGTTTTGCAGGCGGAGGAACATCCAAATCCTCGCGAAAAAGATACCTCAAAGAAATCTATCACGTCCGAGAAGACAGTCCCCTGCCCGAAATACCCACTATCTCATTTACCCGAGAAGATGCTCAAGGGATAACTCCCGGACACGACGATCCAATGGTAATCACCATTATCCTAGCAAACGCCAACTTACATCGAACCCTGATTGACCAGGGAAGCTCAGCAGATATCCTGTTCAAAACGGCCTTCGACAAGCTCGGACTTGAAGAAAAAGAACTAAAGGCCTATCCCACCGACCTATTTGGACTAGGGGATACTCCGATCCATCCCTTAGGATACATCTCGCTACACACTACCTTTGGAAGAGGCGAGCAATCTAAAACATTAAGCATCGACTACATTATAGTCGACGTCGCTTCAGCATACAATGCCCTCATTGGGCGACCAACCCTAAACAGACTGGCAGCTATAGTCTCGACCCCACACCTCTGTATGAAGTTCCCTACCGCAAAAGGAATCGCTACCCTAAAAGGCGACCAAAAACTAGCGCGGCGATGCTACAACGAAAGCCTGAGCCTAAAAGGGAAGGAGGTCAACACGATAGAACTCGGACGAGTTCAATCCCGAGAAGATCTTCGGCCACAACCAGAGGGAGAGACCGAAAAAGTCCAGATTGGGAACACACCTGAAAAAATAACAAACATAGGAGCAAACCTCGAAACGGGCCTAAAAGAGGAACTCATAACCCTCTTAAGGGAGAATTCCGACCTCTTCGCCTGGAAAGCCTCCGACATGCCAGGCATAAGCCCCGACCTGATGTGCCATAAGCTATCAGTTTACTCGGGATCCCGACCTGTCCAACAAAGACGCCGGAAGCTCGGACCCGAGCGCATGCAAGCAATAGAAGAACAAGTACAAGCACTGCTAGATGCAGGGTTCATTAGGGAAGTAAAATACCCCCTATGGCTCGCAAACGTGGTCCTGGTAAAAAAGCCCAACGGAAAATGGAGGATGTGCGTCGATTACACGGATCTCAACAAAGCCTGCCCCAAAGACCCATATCCACTACCAAACATCGACGCCTTGGTAGACGCAGCCTCAGGCCATAGATATCTCTCCTTCATGGACGCATACTCGGGATACAATCAAATCCCGATGTACGGACCCGACCAAGAAAAGACCTCGTTCATAACCCCAAGGGCAAACTACTGCTACGTAGTAATGCCCTTCGGGCTGAAGAACGCAGGGGCAACCTACCAGAGGCTAATGAACAAAGTGTTCTCAGAGCACATCGGACTACAGCTGGAGGTGTACGTCGACGACATGCTGGTAAAGACACAAGAAGACAGAAACTTGCTGACCGACCTCACCAGTATCTTCGGCACCCTCAGAAAACACAGCATGAGACTTAACCCGACAAAGTGCACCTTCGCCGCAGAAGCCGGAAAGTTCTTAGGCTTCATGCTGACTCAAAGGGGCATCGAAGCAAACCCGGACAAATGCCAAGCGATACTCAATATGAAGAGCCCGACGTGTGTCAAAGAAGTACAACAACTGAATGGAAGGCTAGCCGCCCTATCAAGATTCTTGCCAGGAGCAGCAATAAAGTCACTACCTCTCTACTCACTCCTAAAGAAAGGGAAACCCTTTTCATGGACCCCGGAGTGCGAAAAAGCCTTTCAAGAATTCAAGGAATTCCTCGGGCAGCCACCAATCCTAACCCGACCTTTAAAAGGAGAAGAACTCGACCTCCTCCCCGAGGTCCGAGAAAGAGCCCGGATCCGAGAAGAAGCCTTAAAACGGCGAACGGCCCTCAGATACAATCAGAAAGTAATAAAACGAAGCTTCTCCATTCACGACCTGATTCTAATCCGAAATGACATCGGAACACAAAAGTCGGGAGAAGGAAAGGTAGCTGCAAATTGGAAAGGGCCCTACAAGGTAACAGAAGTCTTAGGAACAGGCTATTACAAAGTATCTGACCTAGAAGGCAATGAGTTGCCCAGGGCCTGGCATGCTTGTAATCTAAGACGATACTACAGCTAGAAAAAGATAACCCGAGGTGTACTCTTTTTCCCTACAAGGGTTTTTTAATGAGACACCCGGTCAAGTAAGGCACCCGACCTAGTCAAGGGTAAACACTCTGTAAATATTCTTTCTTTTTTAATACTAATCAAATTTTTCTATTTTCTTTTCTTCTTCCTCGTGATGAAACAAATCCTGAAAAGTACCCCGCCAAGGCGCATTAATTTATGCTCGGCAAAACGCAAAAAATCATTGCCGAAAGACCACACAAGTTCGGCAAAGATAAAGCGACGAGGTTCAAATTAATGTGAGAAGTTATAAAGCAACCCTGAAAAGGCTCAAAAAGCCAAAATAAAAGAGGTTACAAAAATAACTTAAAAGGCCGACCAACAACAAGGTCGGACCCAACAAAGGGAAGTACTCGACCGCCCCCCCGAGGTCCGAGAAAAAGCCCGGGTCCGAGAAAAAGCCCGGATTCAAGAAGAAGCCTTAAAAAGGCGAAAACAACGATTTCGAAAACGCTTACTAAAAGGTTGCTATACAAAAACAACTAAAAAGTACAAGCGAAGAAACGAAATCAAAGAGGAATGTAAAACAAAGTTTCAAAAAACGCTAGCTAAAAGGTTGTTATCCAAAAACAACTAAAAAGCATAAAGCGGAGCTAAAAGTCAAAACGCAAACAAACACCGCATAATAAGCTAAAAAGTTACTACAAGTAGCTAAAAGCAAAAAGGTGTTCAAAGCATTTAAACAGGAACCATCCAAAAAAAAAGAGAGCCCACAGACCGGGCAAAAAACCAAAGACAAAGGATTACAGGGAATCAAGATCCTTTCCGGACTCCACGTCGGTAGAAGGCTGCGGAGGAAGAACCATAGAAATCGGGACAGCCTTAACAGCACCGTCATCTCGGTTTAAAACCTCCACACCAGATTCCTCCTCGGCCAAAGGCAAAGTCGGGTTCGCCACCGGAACTTTGGGGTCAGACACCGGAACCTCATCCTCGCTGGGAGCAGGAACAATCTTTCCCTCCACAACAACATTATCCATACTGAATAAACTTAGATCCAGGTCAGGAGCAAGAACCCGGACCTGAGCTTTTAAATTCTCAAACATGGCATCCATACCCTTAGCCACGTGTCCTTCTAACTCGTAAAAATCATCCTGAGCGGATTGCAACCTCTCCTTTGTCTCCACAAGCTCGGCATATGTCCGAGTATAGCTCTCCTTCGCCGCCTTCGCCATCTCCTCAGATGCATTCGCTGCCGCCACAGCCGCGGTAGCTTTAGCTTTCTCCTTCTCCAAAGATGCCTCCAGCTCAGAAATCCTAGCAGCCTTCAGTTCACTAATCCTCTCGAACTCAGACTGAGCCTTCACAAGTCGGGAACTGGTCGCGCCAAGGGGGGATTTTTTGAACTCTCGGGCAATAGCGGCGTGAAGACTAGCCATCCGGACACAACTCCGCGCCATATACTGAAAATGGTGCTCCATAGACACATCATCAGTAGAAATAAAGGTCTGAGGGAGAATATGCTGTTCAACCCAACCAAGAGCATCAAAATCTTTATCATTAAAACCGGCAAGAGCTTGAGAGGTCTTCTGCTTCTTGGGAGGAGGACCCGAGGACGAAGGAGGAGAAGAGGTAGCAGGTCCAGAGGTCGGAGGATCTTGATTTATAGGTCGGAACTGGGGAGTCGGAATAGTCTTCGACCGAGTAGTGACGCCCACAGTAGTCTTCTTCGGAGAAGATCGGGCAGAAGCCTCCCCAGCCTCGATATTTCGAGCAGCCACAGACTTCTTCGTCCGACGAAGGTACTTTATGGAATCCGCCTGAGAAGACATCTCTGCAGAAATAAAAGAAAAGGATTACCACAACAGAAATTCCACCAAAACAAGCAAAGCCAAAATACTAAAAAAGATGAATCTCGGAGAGGTCGGGAACTACCTAACTCGGAACGGAGAAGGCTTGGATCTCCCAACATTTTCTTCGTGTCCAAGTGAGGTGCCCGACCCCATAAACTGCTTACCACACCCACAAAAGCCTGCTCCACCTCATCTAGACTCTCAAGGGTATACTTAGTAGACACTACATTCTCTTGCCAACAAAGAGGAAAGGAAGGCTCCCCACTCTCATCTAGAAAGAAAGGTCGGACGTCTCCAGTAGCCCGGACCTTGAAATAAAAGTTCTTAAAATCATGAAAAGACTCATCGTACAGGGTACAAAACTTCCTTCCCTGGTTAGCCCTAAAAGAGACCCAAGATACCTTTCCTCCACCCGACCCCGGCTTCGTCAACACAAACAAATAGGAAAAAAGAGAAATAGAGGGAGCAACGCCCAAAAACTGACACAAAAGTTGAAACAGCTTTAAAAACGCCCAAGAATTTGGATGGAGCTGCGTAGGAGCAAGATTACAGGACCATAACACCTCGGACTCCAGATCGGTAAAGGGAAGTCGGACACTCAGCTTAGAGAAAAAACAATCATAAGTATAAAAGAAAAGCTTCTCGGAACTATCTAGGGGCGGGAAGCACACTCTCTCCTCGGAATCTGGGGCTACTAGTTCATAATCCCTCTCAGACTCTCTATTTTCACATATGCTACAATGCCTACGGAACCTAACTAAATACTCAGAATCTACCACAGAAGGGACTCTTAGAGGAAGAGGGTCTACCCAATCAAGACCACAAGGAATTTTAGTCGACATCGCTTGAAGAACCTTTCGAGACATAAAATTCTTACCTACAAAGAAGAATACAACAGCAAGCAAAAATCACATAAAGAAGACAGCAAAAAACCCATTCAGCAAAGCAAGGAACAAAAATACCAGAAAACAAAAAAGAGCCCCTCCCCATATCAAAACAACAGCAATGGCGGTGCCTCTTTTTGGGGCAACCCAGGCATAAAGAAAAAGAAACAAACAAGAGCCACACAAAGAACAGAAGCATATGATCACAAGAAAAGAGAAACATGGGAACAAACCTGGAAGAAGAAACGAAGACGAAGAGCTCCGAAGCAAGGAGAACGAAACGACGGCACAGAGGAAACCCCGGAAAGACACACAGAAAGATTCAAAGAGAAAAAAGAAGCAGTACTCGCAAAAGCATAAGAAAAACAAAACACATAAAAGAGGAAAAGGAGCAAATAAATAAAGCCCTCACAGAGCCCGAAACGGAAATCGAGGAAAAACGGTAAAATACAATAAATGCAGAAACGGCCATTTTTTGAATTTTGAAAACTACTATGCCCGAGCACGACCTTCCAAAAAAGGACGAACTCGGGCAGGGGCACTGTTCATACCCTGACCGAGGTCCTCCAACCCGGCAAATCCATAAGAGGTCCGACCTTGTCCTAAAGCTCACACCTAAAGGTCGGACCTCGGACAATAAACAAGGAAGGCCCATCAAAAGGAACGAAGCCCAAAACCTAAAGGCCGAAAAGGCCTAGGAAAGGCGGTTCCTCAAAGATAGGGATAAAACTCCCAAAGATAAGATAAGATAAGAATATCTTATCCAGGGAAGATCACCGCCAACTACTATAAATACACTGGAGCACCCAGGTATGGCATTCAATTCCAAATCTACATATATCTGCTTGGACCCATGCTAACTTAAGCATCGGAGTGTCATTGCAGGTACAACCACCAACCATTCTGCATATCAAGCTCGGGTCACTGAACCCCCCACCTCGGGCCTCTCCAGACGACCGAGCTACACGTTTCAGGCAAACCCTCGGAACACAAACGTTTTGGTTATCACAAGTAACAAACCCCTAAATAAATTGATAACCGAAGTATTTAAACCTCGGGTCATCTTCTCAAGGAATTGTAGGGAGGTGTGTTCTTATTATTGGTTATGAGTTTTGTAAATTGCAGGTTTTGAGAATGAAGAACAAGTATGATAAATGACAAATAAAATAAATAAATGACTGTAAAATAAACTCTTGGCAAGGTATGAGAAATTGGAAGTCCTATCCTAGTTATCCTTATCAATGATGATGAAAATTGAATCTTAATTCCACTTAGTTAACCTCTGCTGGTGCGATAGAAGGTCAAGTGGCTAATTAGTTTGATCTTCAAATCCTAGTTAATTCCTAGAAAAATATTGGGATTATAGAAGTTCAAGCTAATTAGCAAAGATAGTGATTATCGATCACGTTGAGTTTGATAACTCAAGAGTTACTGATTTCTTAACCAAAGCCAGGAATGTAGAAAACTAAATTAAAATCATAAATATCAAGAATACCTCAAATAACATTCATTCAAAGCAGTCAAATCTAACATGGAAAATATTCATAAGCCAATTGGGCAACATAAATCAAACATAAATAAAAGCATTAAAGTATCTCAAAATAGAAGAGAAACACAAATTATTGAACCTGGTATGAAGAAACAATCTTAATCCTAATAGAAATCCTAATCCTACATCCTAACAAAGAGGAGAGAACCTCTCTCTCTAAAAACTACATCTAAAACCTAAAATTGAATTATGAAGGCCTACTGAGTCTCTGCATATTCTCTGACTTTAATCTGTGTTTCTGGGCCGAAAACTGGGTTGAAATGCGCCCCAGAATCTCTGCCAGCGACTTTTGTAATTCTGCAGATCGCGCACGTCACGCGTCCGCGTCGTCCATGCATTCGCGTCGTTTGTGCTTTTCCAATCCACGCGGTCGCGTGAGCCATACGGCCGCGTCACTGCGATTTCCTCTCTTCCACGCGGTCGCGTGAGTCATGCGGTCGCGTCACTTCTCGCTGGTCATCTTTTTAATTTCTTGTATTCCTTCCATTTTTGCAAGCTTCCTTTCCAATCTCCCACTCATTCATGCCCTATAAAGCCTGAAACACTTAACACACAGATCATGGCATCGAATTGAATAAAGGAGAATTAAAATACCTAATTAAAAGTCTCTAGGAAGTAGGTTTTCAATCATGTAATAATTTTAGGAAGGAAATATAAATCATGCAAATCATATGAATAAGTGGGTGAAAAGCTTGATAAAACCACTCAATTAAATACAATATAAACCATAAAATAGTGGTTTATCAAACACCCAAATAAATTTTGAATCTCCTTTGTTGATTAGGGTAGGTTGCATGATTAGGTTTTGTTCTTTTCACACCCTTTGCATGATAGTTATCTCTTGATAAGTCTATTTGGTTAGAGTAATGACTTCTTTCCTAAGAAACTAAAATTTTAGGGCAACCTTACCAATTTGGAGATTTTTTATGCTAAGCTTGTTTGAAGAATGTAATTGGAACATGGATTTTGAGTCAAGAACACAAGCAAGTGAGTCTTGAGCCTTATCGCGTGGCTACATCTTCTGGAGACTTATCTTCATTCTTGTGTGCATTGTTCTTTCTCTATGATTGTGATCCTTAATTTTTTTTACTCTATATGTCCATTGTTGTATGTATGAATGCATGTATATGATTGAGGCCATCAATTCACTTAGCCACTTGCCCAAATGGCCTTACCTTATAAACAACCTTTGCAACCAACTTTGAGCCTAGGTTTAACCCACTCATTCTTAATTTTAGCACATTACAAGCCAAAAGCGAAAAACCATGAATGTCCTTAATTGAATCTTGGATTAGCTTAGGCTAGAGTGTGTGTGTCATTCAAGTATGGGAAAATGGGGGGATGGGGCATTGGTTGAGGTAAGAGCGTGTTGTTGCGTGTGTTGAAATTTTTGGAAGGGGATACATACTCATGTGTTGATTAAAAATGTGGATCGTATGCATTGACAAGGAAAACAAAAAAGAAGAGAAAAAGAATGAATAACGAAGAAGAAAGAATGAATTTTTAGTAAAAAAGAAAAGAAAAAAAAAGAAAAAAAGAAGAGAAAAGAAAGAAAGAAAAAAAAGGGGGGGGACAAAAGTGCCCCAAAGCAAGACTCAATAATAATCAATGTATATGTATAGTAATCAAAAGTGAATGCATGAGTATGTGAAAGAGTGAGAAATGGGTAGTTAGGCTAGTACATAATTTTTATAGGACATTATATAAGTTAGGTGGGAAGCTTAAGTTGATCAAAGGATTCAAAGTTTAGTCCACTTAGCCAAATATATAACCCACCTTGACCCTAGCCCCATCACAACCTAAGGAAAGACCTCATGATATGTGTATACATGCATAGAACAATTGTTGATTGTTAGAGGAAGAACAAATTTTGGAAAAGCATGAAGTAGAGAAGAATTGAGTGATTAACCCTATACACTGAGCGAATAGAGTGCAAACACTTCCGGTGAGGGTTCGAAGCCCGATTCCGTGTTCCCGGCTCTCGCCAGCGTTCTTCATGAAGTTGTGCATACTTCACCGTGATGATTAAAATTGGTAGAGTTCATGCATTACTTATCATCTTTCCCTATGTGCTTCTCTATATATGTTCCAGGAAGATTGAGTTATTTTTGACCAAGTAGATAGTAGCATCCATCTTAGTTACATCCATGTAAGTAGATTACATCTCATGAATCTCATTCCCTTATGATTCTTTGGTCTTTTGCTTTCCCTTACCATGAGGACATGCTATAGCTTAAGTGTGGGGAGGTTGATAAACCCCGTTTTTAGGGTTTATCTTGTATAGATTTTGAGGATTTTTATCAATGATCTTTCACACTTATTCATATAAAAATGCATGATTTTGTGTTCCTCTCCTAATTTTGCCTCATGGATGAAAACATGCTTCTTTCAACATTGAATTAGATATATCTTGATCTTCCTCTATTACCATTCGATGCCGTGATCTGTGCGTTAAGTGATTTCAGAGATTTTAGGGCTAAGATGGCTTGGAGGAGAGGATGGAAGCATGCATAAAGGGAAGGAGCATGAAAATTGGATCTTTGGAATTCTGAGCAAGGACGCGCACGTGCACTTGGCGCGTACGCGGGGATGCGCATCATTGTGACCAGTGCGAAGGAGCCAAAGCCAAGAGCCGACGTATTTAGCGGCTAAGCCAGAACCTTAAGGGACGTGCCCGCGTACTTCACACTTACATGCGGATTACTAAAGCCCCAAGGACGCGTACGTGTGCTGTGCGCGTACACGCCAATGGCCGCACGTGATTTATAAGAAGAAAACATGACTAGCGATTTCAGGCAGTTACCAACCCTGTTTTGGGGCAGAGTTCTGGTGGGAGAAGCATAAGAAGACCAAGGATTGAAGGGCTTGGGGGGAATTCACTCATTAGAGACATTTTCTAGATATTTTCCATTAGGTAGTTACATTTTGTAGAGAGAGAAGCTCCAACCTCTCTTTAGGATTTCATTCTCCATTGCAACTTTCCTTTGATTTCTTGATGAGATCAATTGCTAATTCACTTTTACTTTGATACAAGTTGTAGATCTACTCTTCTCCTACTCTCAATTTGTGTTCTTTTGATTCATTCACTCTAGATCCATGAATGCTTTGTTATTTTGATATGGATCAATGAATTGAGGTATTTTCATGTTCATCAATTGTAGTTGTTTGATTGTTTGATGATTGTTGTTTGAATTCAACTCCTTTCTCTCAATTTCATAATGTCTTCTATGAATGCTCACCAAATGTTTGAAGAAATGATAACCCTAGCTATGGAGTAGAATTTCCTTACTTGGCTTAGGGGTTGAGTTATTAGAGACACTTGAGTAGCGGATATCAATTATTGATTGAGAATTGAGAATTGCTAATTGGCTTGGAGTGTACTAAAGTTAGACTTCCCAAGGGTTAGGCTAGGACTTGTGACTCAAGTTAGTTACTTTCACTTGACTTTCCTCCATAATTAGGGGTCAACTAAGTGAAGCAACATTCAATTATTATCACAATTGAAGGAAACTATAATGATGGAACTTCCAATGCTTACCCTTGGCCAAGGCTTCTATCTTGATTGATTGTTGTTTACCTTTTGTTAGCTTACATTCTCATACCAACTCTCAAAAATCACAAAAGACTTCCTAATCAATAATGTGCATTCTAAGGCGATTCCTATGGAGGACGACTCGGGACTAATACTCTTGATTATAGATTGTAGAATTATTTGATGTGGAATTTGCATGTTGGTTAGTTTATACTCACGATTGGACTTATTACCATTTCTATACCAACATAAAAATCACGTTCATCAGCGTGCGCGTCGATTGCAGAACTTTGCCTCCAAATTTCGATCTGCCCGAAAATGCTGAGTAAATGAATGTAACGCTCTCTTTGAAAATGAGGGCCTACCACTACCACGCGTACGCATCATGCACGCGTGCGCGTGGTTCTTCAAAAATTCATCCCTGACGCGTAGGCATCCTGTACGCATGCGCGTCGCAAGTGAGTGTGACATTCTTTGTTTGAACGCAACGTGGCTTTGTACTGACCTTCTTTCTCTTCATTTTCTCACCTGTATTCAATCAAACAAGGAATCAAAGTCTCATCAAAATCATAAGAAATTACATCATTTACAATAATCACTCAATTCTTGCATAAATCTCATGATTTTGTACAAAATTAATGATGTTTGATTAAATCAAGATAAGCATTAAATTCCATTCCAATCACTTACTTATTGTGCAAGAAAGTGCATAAAACTTAACAAAAGCAAGGAAAAATGCTAGTAAAACTAGCATAAGATGACTTGTCATCACAACACCAAACTTAAACCTTGCTTGTCCCCAAGAAAGCACTAAAACATGAGAATGAATGAAAGAAAACAGAGAAGCATATGTCCTTATTCAGTAGATAATTGAATTTGGTTCATGGGGTTTTATGCAGACAGAATGTAGCTCAATTATTATCAGCTTCCAATTGTGAAATGTCTCTTTGAGGATTAACTAGAGTTGATGCTATAATGCCTTGTTCTTTTGTTGATCCCTGTTAGATTTTTCTTTCTTTCTTTTTCTTTCAGAAACTTATTTCTTAATGGTAGCTCAGTGTCAAGTGTTGCAGCAGCCTTTTGGCTCAATGTTTCTCAACACTTTTTCACTACAGACACTTGGCTCACACTTTTTCTTAGGAACATTGATGCCCAGCACCTCTTTGGATTACTAAATGCCTTGTAACTAGGTTGCTCTTGATAATAGACTTTCGGTTGATAATCCCGGATTAATCAACCCAAGTTACTAAGTTTTAAAATACTCCTTAGAACCTAATTGTCCAAGCAGATCCTAGTACAAAAAGCACCACAGGCATATGTCCTAAGGTTCATGCTATTGGTGTCTAGCCGTGTTATTTGTTTCTTTTCATTTTTTTCTTGCCAATTCTTGGCTTTTCTTTCTTCTGACTTCTTCTTTTTCCAGGAATACTTATTAATTGAAGGCTTTACAATAGCAACTAAGTCTATACTTGAAAGATGTATTCCATCTTGCAGCTTTTATTATTGAGCTCACTAACTAATCAAGCAATTACCACCACTGAACTCTATTCTTATTCCTACCACATTGGACACTTATTTTCTATTTTGCTCATCTTCTCTTATTTATGCAGAGGGGAAAACAAGACATGTATTCAAGCAGATGAAGATGAAAACAAGCATTTAGGCTGGATCTCTTAATTGATCATTAAGAGAAAAAGGTAAAAGACAAAATGCAAAACTTATTCAAATTATAGACATATAAAATCTAAAGTATGGATCTTAAAAAAAACTGCATAACTTGGAAGGCATATCATGTTGCAGATATGCATCTTCCTTATTTATTAAGATTTATGAAGGAACTCCACCACCTCTACTGTTTGTGCTCTTTTCCTTTGCTGGACTCTCCTTCTTCTTTGGATCTTGCTTCCTTTTCTTGTTTGTTTCTTGTGGCTCTTCAGTAGAACGTCTCCAGCATCCTTCAGCCTTTGTCCATTCTTTCTACATTTCCACAGGCTCTTGCTCTTTGCTTGTTTACCAATTCCTGGCACTCGATGAATGGTTTGATCTCTTTATTCACTACTGGCATGCCGCAGACTATGTAGTTCAGCTTTGATTGAGTCTCTATATCATAATCAATCCTGTCTAGGTGCCGAGCCTCTCTAACAATGTGGTATATATTCTTCCATTGATGAAGATTCTGGAGGTACTTCTCCTGTTCAGCTTATTGTTGAAACAATTTGTCGAATGATTCTCGAGAGTGACCTAATTGTTCCCTTTGCTGCTCCAGAATTCTTGCTTGGAATTTTCTCTACTGGTTCATCATCTTCATCTGGAACTTTTCTTGTTACTCTATCATCTTCAATTGCCATTTCTCTTGCTGCTCCCGACCCCTTAAATATTGCTCCTGTTGTTGCTCCTGTGCTCTCATATATTTTTGAGACATTTCTTCAATGGCTCTTTGCATTTGGCTTAGGTCCATTACACCAGAAGCTTGTCCCTTCTCTATTTGTGGTCTCCTTTTTCTTTCTTGGGGTCTTCTCTCTTGCTGAGTGTCAGTGTTAGTGGCACCTTCCATTCTTTGCTTGGTGATTCCTCTACCTCCCTTTACCTAATCTGTATCTGCATCCTCAAAGAGTACCCCTGCTCTATTGCACAGCCTCAAAATGCTACTTAGGTGACCAAGTCTGCTTGATTTGCCGCTATCTTCAGCCATCTCTTGAATGCTGTCTGCTATGAGCTGTGGGATATTGATTTCTCCTCCTTTGAGTATGCAGTATGTCAGAATTGCTCTCTTTATTGTGACCTCTGATGTGTTTCCAGTGAGGAGTATAGATCTTCTTACTATCTCATACCAACCTTTGACTTCAGGTATAAGATCAATCCTCTTCAAGTAGCTTGGTTCCCCATCTGAATCCCTTTTCCAGTCTTTGCCTTCCAAGCATAAACCATTTAGTAGCTCATCAGGATCATTCTCACCCTTCATTCTTTCATCAAAGCTAGGTTCTGCAAAGGGTATCACTCTTATTTGCAAGACCCTCATGATAGATGATGGGCAAAATCCACATCAACTCCCTAAACATAGCTCTTGTAGGGAGGGCTGGTTTTGCTTGGCCTTACAGCATTTGCATAAAACTCCCGTATCATGGTTGTACTTATGTCTATAAGAGGCTAACACAGGAGTTCCCATCTTCTCTGTTCGATTATCCTTCTTATGAAGGGGTATTCTCCTTCTCTCAATCTGAAACTAATTTCTGGGATGACTTTTTTTGCTTCCATCAACCTATGATATCGTGATTCATGAAATTGAGACTTAAATCTCTTGGCATCATAAGTTTGTGGTTCAGCTTCAACCGGTTGCTTTCCTTTCCTTCTTTTGGAACTTGATGAAGCCATTTGAGTGGGGGAAGAGAAAGGATAACGATGCCCTGGTTAAAGCAAGGTTTAGGATGAAAGGAATGGGAGGTAGGTACCGTGTGATGTCCTCAGTTAGAAGGAGAAGGGTATAAATTGCATGAAAGAGTTATATGAATAAGACAAAGGTGTATGGCTCAGGAGGTGTTGCTAGCCAATTTTATAGCAAGGACATGAATCATTGAAACAGAATAATAGGTTGGAGGTTTGGTTAAGTTGCATTAAAGGGTGAAGATTGGATAAGTCTTTGTTAAGATCATGGGAATGAACGGTTTGCATGAAAGGGTGAGTAAGGACAAGGATCACCTCTTTTTTGGGCACATGGGTTCGATTTTATAGGTGATGACCCTTTTCTACTATTGTGCAGGTTTGTACTTCCCATGGGTCCACTTCCAAGCACATGTGACATGCTGTTTACTCTTGCAACAACCATACATGCATGGTCTTGTCATTTCTCTCAGTTTTCTCTTCTTATGCTTATCCACCTAAATTAACATAACAAAAATTGAGTTCAGAGAGGTGGTGGTTTTAAATAAAAATTGCAACTTAATAACTAACGATAGGAAAATTAGAAATCTAAGCCTTATGTTCCTTATACATGAATAGCTAACCGTGTCACAAGGAATCGAACGAAATATTGGTGAACACCAAACTTGTTTTGTGCCAAGTGATTCATATGAAACTAAATTAATTTTCTGTTATGGATGGTATATTCATTATAAGGGACATTTTATTTTCTACCTTAGCAAAATAAGGTCACAAAAATGATGTAGGATATGGCTCACCTTTTCATAAACTTAACTCTTTGAGCAAAAGTGACTTTCTTAAGATTCATAGCATATGTAGAACACCAAACTTAATGTTTGGCTATATACTTCAGAAAAATGACTGAGTATATATCCTAAGAGAGGTATATGATTATCATGCTTGAAAAGCAATTTTAGAGTGCCTTTAGGCGCACCAAACTTAGGAATCAGACATGTGCTTCAAAACGATGTATGCAGCCATCAAATTTCCGCATGAGAGTTCAAATTTATGCTAGGGAAACCATTAATTATTGAAATTAAAACAAAAGCAAGAATATTAAATCATGGGTTGACTCCCATGGAGCGTTCTTTTACTGTCACTAGCTTGACATTGGTTCCTTGTTAGGGTGGTTGATGATGATGGTGCCTCATCTTGTCCCCTCTCACTGTGAGCCTTCTTCCTGTGCTTTGATGATCAATCTCCATATGCTCCAATGAGAGTATCTTATTGACAATGTAATAATCATCAGTCTATGGGTTTGGTTCCAACTGTTGGTAGATCAATTTCACTTTGTCTCCTTTTGAAAATCCTTCAGTTGGGATTTTTTGTTTTTCCACCCTTTTGGAACCTTTTTCTTGCTCTTCTTTCCTTCCTTCGGCGATCCTTCTTTCTTGGCGGCAGGCCTTATATCAGGTGCTTTCTTCTTAATGATTGATCCTATTGCCTCTGGCTGCAATCCTTTTCCATCCTTCTCATCCTCATTAGCTTTCTGTTCTTCTCTATTGTTTAACTTTTGCTTTAAAGGTGATTTGATGAATGCCTCTTTGGCTTTTTCCTTCCAGTTCAAGTCTTCCTCTTCGATTCTCAAGCAACCTTTCTCTTCAATGGTCTGTTGCATTTCCTTAAAAACATTTAAAGTAATCTTCTCATCATGTGCTTGATGAGCGGATAATTTATACACTTTTTGGCATTGTTTTTAGATAGTTTTTAGTAGGATCTAGCTACTTTTAGGGATGTTTTTATTAGTTTTTATGCAAAATTCACATTTCTGGACTTTACTATGAGTTTGTATGTTTTTCTATGATTTCAGGTATTTTCTGGCAGAAATTGAGGGACCTGAGCAAAAATCTGATAGGAGGATGCCAAAGGATTGCTGATGTTGTTGGATTCTGACCTCCCTGCACTCGAGATGGATTTTCTAGAGCTACAGAACTTTAAATGGCGCACTCTTAACTGCGTTGGAAAGTAGACATCTAGGGATTTCTAGCAATTTATAATAGTCTATATTTTGTTCGAGCTTAGACGACGCAAACTGGCATTCAACGCCAGTTCCATGTTGCATTCTGGAATAAAATGCTAGAAACACGTCACAAACCAGAGTTAAACGCCAAAAACACGTTACAACTTGGCATTTAACCCCAAGAGAAGTCTTTGCACGTGTAAAGCTCAAGCTCAGCCCAAGCACACACCAAAGTGGGCCTCGGAAGTGGATTTTTGCACTTAGACTTATTTCTGTAAACCCTAGTAGCTAGTCTAGTATAAATAGAACTTTTTACTATTATATCAGATGTCTTTTAGACCGTCTTATCTTTGGATTATCTTTTGATCCTTTGATCACGTTTTGGAGGCTGGCCTCTCGGCCATGCCTGGACCATTATCACTTATGTATTTTCAACAGTGGAGTTTCTACACACCATATATTAAGGTGTGGAGCTCTGCTGTTCCTCGAGTATTAATGCAATTACTATCATTCTTCTATTCAATTCATCTTATTCTTATTCTAAGATATTCGCTGCACTTCAACATGATGAATGTGATAATCCGTGACACTCATCATCATTCTCACATATGAACGCGTGCCTGACAACCACTCCTGTTCTACCTTAGATCAAGCACATATCTCTTAGCCTCCATTCCGAAAGATCGGAGTCTTCGTGGTATAAGCTAGAATTATTTGCGGCCATTCCTAAGATCTGAAAAGTCTAAACCTTGTCTGTGGTATTCTGAGTAGGATCTGAGATAGGATGACTGTGACGAGTTTCAAACTCGCGAGTGTTGGGCGTAGTGACAGACGCAAAAGAATCACTGGATACTATTTCGACATGATCGAGAACCGACAGATGATTAGTCGTGCTGTGATAGAGCATTTAGACCGTTTTCACTGAGAGGATGGGAAGTAGCCATTGACAATGGTGATGCCCTACATACATCTTGCCATAGAAAGGAGTAAGAATGATTGGAGGAAGGCAGTAGAAAAGTAGAGATTTAGAAGGGACAAAGCATCTCCAT
This sequence comes from Arachis stenosperma, assembly GCF_014773155.1. NCBI lineage: Eukaryota > Viridiplantae > Streptophyta > Magnoliopsida > Fabales > Fabaceae > Arachis > Arachis stenosperma. The sequence continues at coordinate 69,742,676 of NC_080377.1, read as the reverse complement.
ACACTTATCTGAAATTCCCACCACTGATTTACATAAGTATCTCTATCTTTATTTTATGTTTTATTTATCTTTATATTCGAAAACCATTATAACCATTTCAATCCGCCTAACTGAGATTTACAAGATGACCATAGCTTGCTTCATACCAATAATCTCCGTGGGATCGACCCTTACTCACGTAAGGTATTAATTGGGCAACCCAGTGCACTTGCTGGTTAGTTGTGCGAAGTTGTGACAAAGTATGATTCACGTTTGAGAGCTCCAAATCTTTGGTGCCATTGTTGATGATAACAATTTCGTGCACCAAGTTTTTGGCGCCGTTGCTGGGGATTGTTTGAGTTTGGACAACTGACGGTTCACCTTGTTGCTCAGATTAGGTAATTTTCTTTTCAAAAATTTTCAAAAATTTTTCAAAAACTTTTTTCTTTGTTTTCATTTTTCAAAAAAATAATTTTCGAAAAAAATTTAATAAAATCATAAAAACAAAAAATATTTTTGTGTTTCTTGTTTGAGTCTAGTGTCAATTTTTAAGTTTGGTGAAAATTGCATGTTTTTAAAATTTATGCATTTTTTCAAAAAATTCATGCATGGTGTTCTTCATGATCTTCAAGTTTTTCTTGGTAAGTCTTTGATGAGCGGATAATTTATACGCTTTTTGGCACTATTTTTAGTATGTTTTGGTTAGTTTTTAGTATATTTTTATTAGTTTTTATTTAAAATTCACTTTTTTGGGCTTTACTATGAGTTTGTGTGTTTTTCTGTGATTTCAGGTAATTTCTGGCTGAAATTGAGGGACCTGAGCAAAAATCTGATTCAGAGGCTGAAAAAGGACTGCAGATGCTATTGGATTCTGACCTCCCTGCACTCGAAGTGGATTTGCTGGAGCTACAGAAGCCCAATTGGCGCGCTCTTAATTGCGTTGGAAAGTAGACATCCTGGGCTTTCCAGCAATGTATAATAGTCCATACTTTGCTCGAGATTTGATGGCCCAAACCGGCGTTGCAAATCAGCTTCAGAATTCTCGGCGTTTAACGCCGGAACTCGCACAAAAATTGGAGTTAAACGCCCAAACTGGCACAAAAGCTGGCGTTTAACTCCAGGAAAAGTCTCTACACATGAAAGCTTCAATGCTCAGCCCAAGCACACACCTAGTGGTCCCCGAAAGTGGATTTTTACGTCATTTACTCATTTTTGTATACCCTAGGTTACTAGTTCACTATTAATAGGACCTTTTGACATTGTATCTTTACCTCATGACACATTACACGTTTCTTATTGTATCTTCTACGGTATGAGTCTCTAAACCCCGTGGTTGGGGGTGAGGAGCTCTGCTGTATCTTGATGGATTAATGCAATTACTACTGTTTTTCATTCAATCACGCTTGCTTCTATTCTAAGATATCACTTGTTCCTCAACTTGATGAATGTGATGATCCATGACACTCATCATCATTCTCACCTATGAACGTGTGCCTGACAACCACCTCCGTTCTACTTTAGATTGAGTGAATATCTCTTGGATTCCTTAATCAGAATCTTCGTGGTATAAGCTAAAATTGATGGCGGCATTCAAGAGAATCCGGAAGGTCTAAACCTTGTCTGTGGTATTCTGAGTAGGATTCAAGGATTGAATGACTGTGATGAGCTTCAAACTCCTGAGGGCTGGGCGTTAGTGACAAACGCAAAAGAATCACTGGATTCTATTCCAACCTGATTCTGTGCTGTGACAGAGCGCGTTGAACATTTTCACTGAGAGGATGGGAGGTAGCCATTGACAACAGTGAAACCCTACATACAGCTTGCCATGGAAGGAGCCTTGCGTGCTTGAAGAAGAAGACAGTAGAAAAACAGAGATTCAGAAGATAGAGCATCTCCATAACCTCAACCTGTTTTCCATTACTGCAAAACAAGTATTTATTTCATGTTCTTTTACTTTTTACAATTAAATCTGAGAATTATTGATATCCTGACTAAGAGTTACAAGATAACCATAGCTTGCTTCAAGCCACAATCTCCGTGGGATCGACCCTTACTCACGTAAGGTATTACTTGGACGACCCAGTGCACTTGCTGGTTAGTTGTGCAGAATTACAAAAGTGTGATTGTGATTTCGTGAACCAAGTTTTTGGCGCCTTTGCCGGGGATTGTTCGAGTTTGGACAATTGACGGTGTATCTTGTTGCTTAGATTAGGACTATTTTATTTTTGTTGGTTTAGAGTCTTTTATTTGAGTTTAGTTTCATATTTTAAGTTTGGTGTCAATTGCATGTTTTTGTTTTCTTTTAATTTTTCAAATTTGCATGTTTTAGTCCTTTCTTGATCTTTAAAAGTTCTAAGTTTGGTGTATTCTTTGTGTTTTCCTTTAAAATTTTCGAGAATTTGTGTTTGATTTCCTAAAAAAATTTTAAGTTTGGTGTCATTTTGTTGTTTTTCTCTTTCCTCATTTCAAAAAAAAATCAAATCTTTTTCAAAATAATTTTCAATCATATCTTCTTAATTGCTAATTCCAAAATCTTTTTAATCAATTAATTAATTTAGTTTTCAAATTCCTTTGATTTTATTCTCTTTTGGTTTTCAAATTTTTATTTTATTTTTCATTCATTTTAGTTTATTATTTTTGGTTACTTTAAAAAAATTTTCTATACTTTACTTGTGAATCCATATCATTTCCCTTTCTCCATCATGGACCTAAGTGGAATTGAGCAGTCCAGAAGGAGGAACCTACTGAGTTTCTGGCACAATTTTTACAAATTGCTGACACAGTACGTGATAAAGAGGTGGATCAGGATGTCTACAGATTATTACTGTTTCCATTTGCTGTAAAAGATCAAGCTAAGAGGTGGTTGAATAACCAACCCACAGCAAGCATAAAAACATGGAGACAGTTATCAGACAAATTCTTGAATCAATTTTACCCTCCAAAAAGGATGACACAGCTAAGGCTGGACATCCAAGGCTTTAAACAAGAGGATAATGAATCCCTTTATAATGCCTGGGAGAGGTACAGAGGTATGCTAAGAAAATGCCCCTCAGAAATGTTTTCAGAGTGGGTACAGTTAGACATCTTCTATTATGGTCTCACAGAAAAAGCTCAGATGTCTTTAGACCACTCAGCTTGTGGATCTATACACATGCGGAAGACGATTGAAAAGGCTCAAGAGCTCATAGATACAGTTGCTAGAAATCGGCATTTATACTCAAGCAGTAAGTCCTCTATAAAAGAAGAAGCTATGGCAGTAACTACTGATCCTAACCCTCAAGAACAGATGGTTGAGCTTAATCAGCAATTACTCATGATGACAAAACAGTTAGCAGAATTTAAAGAGATGCTCCAAGAAACTAAAATTGCTAACAAGAATATGGAAGCACAATTAAATCAGACAAGACAGCAACTATCTAAACAGATAACAGAAGAATGCCAAGCTGTTAAATTAAGGAGTGAGAAAACATTGAATGTATCAACTCAAAGCAGCAGAAAGCTAAGAAAGGAACAACTGATAGAGCATAACCAAACCACTGTCCAAAATCCCTCTGAGGACAGTAAGAGCCCAGAGAGGAATACTTCTGGCATTCACACGCCATAAAGGGGGGCAAAGTTGGTGTTAAACGCTCATTCCCTGCCCAGTTCTGGCGTTCAAACGCCAGAAAGGGGGGAAAATTGACGTTAAACGCCCATTCCTCACCCAATTCTGGCGTTCAAACGCCAATGAGGAATCAGACACCTGAGAGTGCTGATAGTAACCCCTCTAAGAAGGCTTCTCCAACCACTTCTGTAGGAAATAAACCTGCAGCAACTAAGGTTGAAGAGTATAAAGCCAAGATGCCTTATCCTCAGAAACTCCGCCAAGCGGAACAGGATAAGCAATTTGCCCGCTTTGCAGACTATCTCAGGACTCTTGAAATAAAGATTCTGTTTGCAGAAGCACTTGAGCAAATACCTTCTTATGCTAAGTTCATGAAAGATATCTTAAGTCATAAGAAGGATTGGAGAGTAACTGAAAAAGTGTTTTTCACTGAAGAATGCAGTGCAGTCATTCTGAAGAGCTTACCAGAGAAGCTTCAAGATCCTGGAAGCTTTATGATACCATGCACATTAGAAGGTGCTTGTACCAAGACAGCCCTATGTGACCTTGGAGCAAGTATCAATCTAATACCTGCATCCACTATCAGAAAGCTTGGGTTGACTGAAGAAGTCAAATCAACTCGGATATGCCTCCAACTTGCTGATGGCTCCATTAAATACCCATCAGGCATAATTGAGGACATGATTGTCAAGGTTAGGCCATTCGTTTTTCCAACTGACTTTGTAGTGCTGGAAATGGAGGAGCACAAGAGTGCAACTCTCATCCTAGGAAGACCCTTCCTAGCAACTGGACGAACTCTCATTGATGTACAAAAAAGGGAAGTGACCCTGAGAGTTAATGAGGATGAGTTCAAGTTGAATGCTGTCAAATCTATGCAGCATCCAGACACATCAAATGACTGCATGAGCGCTGATATTATTGACTCTTTAGTGGAAGAGATCAATATGACTGAGAGTCTCGAATCAGAGCTAGAAGATATCTTTAAAGATGTTCATCCTGACCTGGAGGAACTAGAGGAAATAAAAGAACCTCTGAAAATTCCTCAGAAAGAGGATAAGCCTCTTAAACCCGAGCTCAAGTCACTACCACCATCCCTGAAGTATGCATTTCTGGGAGAAGGTGACATTTTTCCAGTGATTATAAGATCTGCTTTAAACTCACAGGAAGAGAAAGCACTAATTTAAGTGCTAAGGACACATAAGACAGCTCTTGGGTGGTCCATAAGTGATCTTAAGGGCATTAGCCCAGCAAGATGCATGCACAAGATCCTATGGGAAGATAATGCTAAGCCAGTGGTTCAACCACAGAGGCGGCTAAATCCAGCCATGAAGGAGGTGGTGCAGAAAGAGGTCACTAAGTTACTAGAGGCTGGGATTATTTATCCTATTTCTGATAGCCCCTGGGTGAGCCCTGTCCAAGTTGTCCCTAAGAAGGGAGGCATGACAGTGGTTCATAATGAAAAAAATGAACTGGTTCCCACAAGAACAGTTACAGGGTGGCGTATGTGTATTGACTACAGAAGGCTCAATACAGCCACCAGAAAGGATCATTTTCCTTTACCATTCATAGACCAGATGCTAGAGAGACTAGCAGGTCATGAATATTATTGCTTTTTGGATAGCTATTCAGGTTACAACCAAATTGTAGTAGATCCTCAAACCAAGAGAAAACAGCATTTACATGTCCTTCTGGAGTATTTGCCTACAGAAGGATGCCTTTTGGTCTGTGCAATGCACCTGCAACCTTTCAGAGGTGCATGCTCTCTATCTTCTCAGATATGGTAGAGAAATTTCTGGAAGTCTTTATGGATGACTTTTCAGTATTTGGAGACTCATTCAACTCCTGCCTTAACCATCTAGCACTTGTTCTGAAAAGATGCCAAGAGACCAACCTAGTTTTAAACTGGGAAAAATGTCACTTCATGGTGACTGAGGGGATTGTCCTTGGGCATAAAATTTCAATCAAGGGAATAGAGGTGGATTAAGCAAAGGTAGAGGTAATTGAAAAATTACCACCACCTGCCAATGTTAAGGTAATCAGAAGCTTTCTGGGACATGCAGGATTCTACAGAAGGTTTATAAAGGATTTTTCAAAAATTGCAAAACCTCTGAGTAACCTGCTAGCTGCTGACACACCATTTGTGTTTGACACACAGTGTCTGCAGGCATTTGAGACCCTAAAAGCCAAGCTGGTCACAGCACCAATCATCTCTGCACCAGACTGGACATTACCATTTGAACTAATGTGTGATGCCAGTGACCATGCCATTGGTGCAGTGTTGGGACAGAGGCATAACAAGCTTCTGGACGTCATTTATTATGCTAGCCATGTTCTAAATGATGCACAGAAGAATTACACAACCACAAAAAAAGAGTTACTTACAGTGGTTTATGCCATTGACAAGTTTAGATCCTACTTAGTATGGTCAAAAGTGATTGTGTACACTGACCATGCTGCTCTTAAATACTTACTCACAAAGAAGGATTCAAAACCCAGGCTTATAAGGTGGGTATTGCTTCTGCAAGAGTTTGATATAGAAATAAGAGACAGAAAAGGGACAAAGAACCAGGTAGCTGATCATCTGTCCCGACTTGAACCAGTAGCTGGGGCGTCCCTCCCTTCTACTGAGATCTCTGAAACCTTTCCAGATGAGCAACTCTTTGCCATCTAGGAAGAACCATGGTTTGCAGATATTGCAAATTATAAAGCTATGAGGTTCATACCATAGGAGTACAGTAGGGTGCAAAGAAAAAAATTAATTTCAGATGCCAAGTACTACCTATGGGATGAGCCATATCTCTTTAAGAGATGTGCAGACGGAATAATCTGCAGATGTGTAGAGCGGAAGCACAAAGGATCCTGTGGCATTGCCATGGATCGCAGTATGGGGGACATTTCGGAGGTGAGCGAACAGCCACTAAGGTCCTCCAATACGGATTCTACTGGCCTACTATCTATAGGGATGCCCAGGAGTTTGTGCATAACTGTGACAGTTGCCAAAGAGCTGGTAACTTGCCTCATGGTTATGCCATGCCTCAACAAGGGATCCTAGAGATTGAATTGTTTGATGTATGGGGAATTGACTTCATGGGTCCCTTCCCACCATCATACTCAAACACTTATATTCTTGTGGCAGTAGACTATGTGTCTAAATGGGTAGAAGCAATTGCCACACCCAATAATGATACCAAGACCGTACTGAAATTCCTACAGAAACACATCTTCAGCAGGTTTGGTGTTCCCAGAGTACTAATCAGTGATGGGGGCACTCATTTCTACAATAAACAACTGTACTCTGCTATGGTCCGATATGGAATTAGCCACAAAGTAGCAACTCCGTATCACCCACAGACAAATGGGCAAGCTGAAGTCTCTAATAGAGAGCTAAAAAGAATCCTGGAACGGACTGTTATTGCCCGTAGAAAGGATTAGGCAAAGTGCTTGGATGATGCTCTGTGGGCATACAGAACAGCCTTCAAGACTCCTATAGGAACCTCTCCATACCAACTTGTGTATGGGAAGGCTTGTCACCTGCCCGTGGAACTGGAAAATAAAGCCTACTGGGCAACCAGATTCCTAAACATGGATGCTAAGTTAGCTGGTGAAAAAAGATTGCTCCAGCTAAATGAGCTAGAGGAGTTCAGACTCAGTGCCTTTGAAAATGCAAAAATTTATAAGGAAAAGGCAAAGAAGTGGCATGACAAGAAGTTGTCATCCAGAGTCTTTGAGCCAGGACAAAAAGTTCTACTCTTCAACTCTAGGCTCAGACTATTCCCAGGAAAACTTAAATCCCGGTGGAGGGGTCCGTATGTGATTACAGGGGTCTCCCCATATGGATATGTTGAGCTTCAGGATATTGATTCTGACAAAAAGTTCATTGTTAATGGACAGAGAATCAAACATTATCTTGAAAGCAATTTTGAGCAGGAATGCTCAAAACTGAGGCTTGAATGAGTCTCAGTAAAGGTCCAGCTAAAGACAATAAAGAAGCGCTTGCTAGGAGGCAACCCAGTCATTTGCAGGTCAATTGTTCTTTAAAAGTTTGATATACATATTCTCAAAGGGCGATCATCAAAATTGAAGGAATTGACAGAGTTACAGAAGGATTCAGTGCAAAAAGCAGAAAAAAGGAGCTTGCTGGCGAAAAAACGCCAGTAAGGGGTACTCTGGGCGTTAAACGCCATAATGGATACCATTCTGGGCGTTTAAAGCCAGTAAAGGTACCGTTTTGGGCGTTAAACGCCAGAATGGCCACCATTCTGGGCGTTTAACGCCAGGTGTGTGGTATGCGAAATTGTGATCAATACTTTTCACAACTCAAATAATCCCCGGTAATGAATCCAAAAACTTGGTGTTCAATACCATGGCATAAACACAACTTCGCACAACTAACCAGCAAGTGTACTGGGTCGTCCAAGTAATAAACCTTACGTGAGTAAGGGTCGATCCCACAGAGATTGTTGGTATGAAGCAAGCTATGGTCACCTTGTAAATCTTAGTCAGGCAAACTCAAATGGATATGGGTGATATACGAATAAAACATAAAGATAAAGATAGAGATACTTATGTAATTCATTGGTGGGAATTTCAGATAAGCGCATGAAGATGCTGTGTCCCTTCCGTCTCTCTGCTTTCCTACTGTCTTCATCCAATCCTTCTTACTCCTTTCCATGGCAAGCTTATGCAAGGGTTTCACCGTTGTCAGTGGCTACCTCCCATCCTCTAAGTGGAAATGTTCAACGCACCCTGTCACGGCACGGCTATCCATCTGTCGGTTCTCAATCAGGCCGGAATAGAATCCAGTGATTCTTTTGCGTCTGTCACTAACGCCCCGCCTTCAGGAGTTTGAAGCACGTCACAGTCATTTAATCATTGAATCCTACTCAGAATACCACAGACAAGGTTAGACCTTCTGGATTCTCTTGAATGCCGCCATCAGTTCTAGCCTATACCACGAAGACTCTGATCTCACGGAATGGCTGGCTCGGTTGTCGGGCGATCAACCATGCATCGTGTATCAGGAATCTAAGAGATATTCACCCAATCTAAGGTAGAACGGAGGTGGTTGTCAGTCACACGTTCATAGGTGAGAATGATGATGAGTGTCACGGATCATCACATTCATCAAGTTGAAGAACAAGTGATATCTTAGAATAAGAACAAGCGGAATTGAATAGAAGAACAATAGTAATTGCATTAATACTTGAGGTACAGCAGAGCTCCACACCTTAATCTATGGTGTGTAGAAACTCCACCGTTGAAAATACATAAGAACAAAGTCTAGGCATGGCCGAATGGCCAACCTCCCAAAGAGGGTTCAATCATAAAAACATGATCAAAAGCTCTCTTAATACAATAGTAAAAGGTCCTACTTATAGAGAACTAGTAGCCTAGGATTTACAGAGATGAGTAAATGACATAAAAATCCACTTCCGGGCCCACTTGGTGTGTGCTTGGGCTGAGCAATGAAGAATTTTCGTGTAGAGACTCCTCTTGGAGTTAAACGCCAGCTTTGGTGCCAGTTTGGGCGTTTAACTCCCATCCTTGTGCCAGTTCCGGCGTTTAACGCTGGGAATTCTGAAGGTGACTTTGAACGCCGGTTTGGGCCATTAAATCTTGGGCAAAGTATGGACTATCATATATTTCTGGAAAGCCCAGGATGTCTACTTTCCAACGCCGTTGAGAGCGCGCCAATTGGGCTTCTGTAGCTCCATAAAATCCACTTCGAGTGCAGGGAGGTCAGAATCCAACAGCATCTGCAGTCCTTTTTAGTCTCTGAATCAGATTTTTGCTCAGGTCCCTCAATTTCAGCCAGAAAATACCTGAAATCACAGAAAAACACAAAAACTCATAGTAAAGTCCAGAAAAGTGAATTTTAACTAAAAACTAATAAAAATATACTAAAAACTAACTAGATCATACTAAAAACATACTAAAAATAATGCCAAAAAGCGTACAAATTATCCGCTCATCAGTGTGCAGCATCCTGGGCGTTTAGCAAAACGCCCAGTGATAAAGGGATTTCTGGCATTTAACGCCAGCCAGGGCACCTGGCTGGGCGTTAAACGCCCATAATGGCCACCAAGTGGGCGTTAAACGCCAGAATGGATACCATTCTGGGCGTTTAACGCCAGAAAGGCAGGGGGAGGAGATTTTGTTTTCCACTTCAAATTTTTTCAAACTTTCTTGTTTTGATCCATAATTTTCTGAATATAAACATTACAAACTTTCATCATTCATCCTCAAAATTCAAAAATTAAACAATTTTCTAAATCATTCTTCAAATCTCTTTCAAATCCTTTCAAAATCTTCTACAAAAACTCAATTATCTTCTCAAATTCTTTCCATATCTTCTCAAATCTCCTCCAAAATTTTTGAAATCTCTCCCCCTCCCTTTATAAATAAAGCTCGGCCATCCCCCCTCTCCCCACCATTCGAATTTGCTCTCCTCCTCTCTCTCATCTTTCCTTTCTTTTGCTTGAGGACAAGAAAACCTCTAAGTTTGGTGTGCTTTCCCGTGATCACTAAGCCAAGATTTATCAAGATCATGGCTCCTAAGGGAAAACAAACCAATTCAAGAGGCAAGAAAGAGAATACTCCAAAGAATCTTTGTAGTCAAGAGAAGTTCTTAACCAAAGAACATGCAGACCATTACCACAAAATAATGGGTCTAAGGTCAGTGATCTCGAAAGTCAGATTCGATCTGAAAGAAGATGAATATCCGGAGATTCAAGAGCATATTCGAAACAGAGGATGGGAAGTTCTAACCAACCCTGAGACAAAGGTTGGAAGAAACATGGTTCAGGAATTCTACTCAAATCTGTGGCTGACAGATAAGCAGAGAATGACTAGAACTGCTTTTCATATCTACAGAACCATGGTCAGAGGGAGAATTATTTACTTCCATCTGGACAAAATAAGAGAGATCTTCAAATTGCCTCAACTGCACGATGATCATGAATCCTTTAATAGAAGAATGGTGAGAGAAGATAAGGGGTTTGATCAAGTTCTAGAGGACATATGCCTCCCTGAAACTAAGTGGACAACCAATTCAAAAGGTGTCCCAAACCAACTCAAGAGGGGAGATCTCAAACCAATTGCAAGAGGTTGGCTAGACTTCATTTGGCGTTCCATATTGCCCACTAGCAACCGTTCTGAGATCACTATCAAGAGAGCAGTGATGATTCATTGCATTATGCTGGGAAAAGAAGTGGAGGTTCATCATCTGATTGCTTGTGAGATCTACACAATTGCAAACAAGAACTCCACTGAAGCCAAACTGGCTTACCCAAGCTTAATCTCTTTGCTATGTAAAGATGCTGGGGTGAGAATGGGAGTAGATGAATTCATCCCAATTGAACACCCAATCACCAAGAAGTCAATGGAAGGACAAATGTAAGACAACTCTATCAAAAGGAGGGCGCAGGAGTTCCTCCCTGAACTTCCTGAAATTGACTACTAGACCCGCCTAGAAGCATCTGTTGCCAAGCTGCAAGAAGCTATGGAACAAATTAAGGAAGAACAACAGAATCAAAACTGCATGCTCTGCAAATTGCTGAAAGAACAAGAGAAGCTGGGGCGTGAGCTACAGGAGCTAAAGCGCCAGAAGCTCTCCCTTGAAGGGTCAAATACCCCACAAGTTGAGGGAGCATCCACTTCTCAAAATCAAGGTTGTTGAGTCCTAACTCTATGATAACTTCTATCATTAGGAGTCTATTTTAGAGTCATTTAAATTTTTGTTTTCTATTACTATTAGTCTTATCTTATATTTATTTTTGAGTCTTGTTCTTAATTCATGATTAATAAAATTCAAGGTTCATGTCTTAAAGCTATAAATGTCTTATGAATCCATCACCCCTCTTAAATGAAAAATGCTTTAATCACAAAAGAATAAGAAGTGCAGGATTTCGAATTCATCTCTGAAACTGGTTGAATTAGTTTGATGTGGTGACAATACTTTTTGTTTTCTGAATGAATGCTTGAACAGTGCATATGTCTTTTGAATTTGTTGATTAAAGAATGTTAAACTAGTTGGCTCTTGAAAGAATGATGGAAAGAAGAAATATTATTGAGGATCTGAAAAATCATCAAATTGATTCTTGAAGCAAGAAAAAGCAGTGTATTCAAAAAAAATGATCCAAGGCAAAAAGAGTGTGCTTAAGAACCCTGGACACCTCTAATTGGGGACTCTAGCAAAGCTGAGTCACAATCTACAAAGGTTCACCCAGTTATGTGTCTGTGGCATGTATGTATCCGGTGGTAATACTGGAAGACAGAGTGCTTTGGGCCATAGCCAAGACTCATAGAATAACTATGTTCAAGAATCATCACACTTAACTAGGAGAATCAATAACACTATCTGAATTCTGAGTTCCTATAGATGCCAATCATTCTAATCTTCAAAGGATAAAGTGAGATGCCAAAACTGTTCAGAAGCAAAAAGCTACTAGTCCCGCTCATCTAATTGGAGCTAAGTTTCATTGATATTTTGGAGTCTATAGTATGTTCTCTTCTTTTTATCCTAATTGATTTTCAGTTGCTTGGAGACAAGCAATAATTTAAGTTTGGTGTTGTGATGAGCGGATAATTTATACGCTTTTTGGCACTGTTTTTAGTATGTTTTTAGTATGTTTTGGTTAGTTTTTAATATGTTTTTATTAGTTTTTATTTAAAATTCACTTTTCTGGATTTTACTATGAGTTTGTGTGTTTTTCTGTGAGTTCAGGTAATTTCTGGCTGAAATTGAGGGACCTGAGCAAAAATCTTATTCAGAGGCTGAAAAAGGACTGCAGATGTTGTTGGATTCTGACCTTCCTGCACTCGAAGTGGATTTTCTGGAGCTGCAGAAACCCAATTGGAGCGCTATCAATTGCGTTGGAAAGTAGACATCTTGGGCTTTCCAGCAATGTATAATAGTTCATACTTTGCCCGAGATTTGATGGCCCAAACCGGCGTTGCAAATCAGCTTCAGAATTCTCGGCGTTTGACGCTGGAACTGGCACAAAAATTGGAGTTAAACGCCCAAACTGGCACAAAAGCTGGCATTTAACTCCAGGAAAAGTCTCTACACATGAAATCTTCAATGCTCAGCCCAAGCACACACCTAGTGGACCCCGGAAGTGGATTTTTACGTCATTTACTCATTTCTGTATACCCTAGGTTACTAGTTCACTATTAATAGGACCTTTTGACATTGTATCTTTACCTCATGACACATTACACGTTTCTTATTGTATCTTCTACGGCATGAGTCTCTAAACCCCATGCTTGAGGGTGAGGAGCTCTGCTGTGTCTTGATGGATTAATGCAATTACTACTATTTTTCATTCAATCACGCTTGCTTCTATTCTAAGATATCACTTGTTCCTCAACTTGATGAATGTGATGATTCGTGACACTCATCATCATTCTCACCTATGAACGTGTACCTGACAACCACCTCTGTTCTACTTTAGATTGAGTGAATATCTCTTGGATTCCGTAATCAGAATCTTCGTGGTATAAGCTAGAATTGATGGCGGCATTCAAGAGAATCCGGAAGGTCTAAACCTTGTGTGTGGTATTCTGAGTAGGATTCAAGGATTGAATGACTGTGACGAGCTTCAAACTCCTGAGGGCTGGGCGTTAGTGATAGACGCAAAAGAATCACTGGATTCTATTCCAACCTGATTGAGAACCGACAAATGATTAGCCGTGCTGTGACAGAGCGCGTTGAACATTTTCACTAAAAGGATGGGAGGTAGCCATTGACAACGGTGAAACCCTACATACAGCTTGCCATGGAAGGAGCCTTGCGTGCTTGAAGAAGAAGACAGTAGAAAAGCAGAGATTCAGAAGATAGAGCATCTCCATAACCTCAACCTGTTTTCCATTACTGCAAAACAAGTATTTATTTCATGTTCTTTTACTTTTTACAATTAAATCTGAGAATTATTGATATCCTGACTAAGAGTTACAAGATAACCATAGCTTGCTTCAAGCCGACAATCTCCGTGGGATCGACCCTTACTCACGTAAGGTATTACTTGGACGACCCAATGCACTTGCTGGTTAGTTGTGCGGAATTACAAAAGTGTGATTGTGATTTCGTGCACCAGTCTTCTTGTTTCATCTTCATATTTTCTTGTTTTGTGTCTTTTGTTGTTTTTCATATGCATTTTTGCATTCATAGTGTCTAAACATGAAAAATTTCTAAGTTTGGTGTATTGCATGTTTTTCTTTTCTTGAAAATTTTTCAAAAATAAATCTTGATGTTCATCATGATCTTCAAAGTATTCTTGGTGTTCATCTTGACATTCGTAGTATTCTTGCATGCATTAGTTGTTTTGATTCATAATTTTTATGTCTTGAGTCATTTTTGTTGTTTTTCTCTTTCCACATTAAATTCAAAAAAATTAAAAAATATATTTTCCTCATTTTACTCATAAATTTCGAAATTTTTGGGTTGACTTAGTCAAAACTTTTTAAAATAAGTTGTTTCTTGTTAGTCAAGTCAAGATTTCAATTTTAAAAAAAATCTTATCTTTTCAGAATCTTTTTCAAAATTAAATCTTTTTTTCCTTTTGTTATTTTCGAAAAATTTTTTAAAATTAATTTTCAAAATTTTTTTCTTATCTCTATTTCATGATTTTCGAAAACTTACTAACAATTAATGTGATTGATTCAAAAATTTGAAGTTTGTTACTTTCTTGTTAAGAAAGGTTCAATCTTTAAATTCTAGAATCATATCCTTTAGTTTCTTGTTAGTCAAGTAATCAATTTTAATTTTAAAAATCAAATCTTTTTCAAAATAAATTTCAATCATATCTTTTCAATCATATCTTTTTTCAAAATCAATTTCAAAAATCTTTTCTAACTCCTTATCTTTTCAAAATTGATTTTCAAATCTTTTTCAACTAACTAATTGACTTTTTGTTTGTTTCTTATCTTTTTCAAACCACCTAACTACTTTCTCTCTCTAATTTTCAAAAATTCCTCACTCTTTTTCAAAATTCTTTTAATTAAATAATTGTTTCAAATTTTAATTTTAATTTTATTTCTTCTCTTAATTTTCGAAAATCACTAACCATTTTTCAAAAACAATTTTCGAAATTTCTCTCCCTCTCATCTAGGGGTGCACAGACCCGGTCCGGCTCGAAGGTCCGGCCCGGTCCCAAACACTTTCGGGGCTAATTTGGTGTGATTTTATCGGGTTTAGGACCGGGTAAGGGTCTCAAAAATAGACCCGGTCATTATTTTGGGTCGGGTCCGGGCCATAGCTCAGGTCACCCAAAGTCGGCCCGGTGGCCCGGTCATCATATACAGTTAATATTTTGTGTTATTAGTGATGGATCATGACTATTCTTATGTAGAATTTAAGTATTGTAAACTTTAATATTTTGTGTTATTAGTCATTATAAGACTATAAGTTAATGTTTTATGTTTAGAATGCATAAGACTCTAGACTAATGCATAATATTGTGTTATTTGTATTGATTTAAATATTTGGTACTATTAGACAATATTAGTATTGATTGTAGTTTTGCTTTAGTATTGATTGTGGTTATGCTTTAATTTTAAAGAAGGGTTGGTTATTGTTATATTTTTCTAAGTGAATTTTACTATGTTAAATAATGGTTGGAGTCTTGGAAATTTGGATATTTTTACATGCTAGCTTACAAGAAGGTATCAACGTAATGTAATGTTAACGGCTCGGTTTTCACCCGGTTTTCACCCAGTATAATTGTGGCCCGAAAGTGTATTGGTTTCATCGGGTCTAGGGTCGGGTTCGGGTCTAATAAATAGACCCGGTGCATATTTTGGGTCGGGTCTGGATCCCATCAAACCCGGTTTCACCCAGCCCATGTGCACCCCTACTCTCATCTTCTTCTATTTATTTTATTTATTTACTAACACTTCTCTTCATCTTAAAATTCGAACCCTCTCTTCTCTTCTGTGTTCGAATTTTTCTCCTCTTCATTATTATTCTTCTTTTCTTCTACTTACATAAAGGAATCTCTATACTGTGACATAGAGGATTCCTCTTCTTTTCTGTTCTCTTATTTTTCATAAGAATAGGAGCAAGGACAAGGACATTTTTGTTGAAGCAGATCCTGAACCTGAAAAGACTCTGAAGAAGAAGCTAAGAGAAGCTAAAGCACAACAATTCAGAGAAAACCTTACAGAGAATCTCGAAAAAGAAGGAGACATGGCCGAACCCAATAATAATGCAAGGAGGATGCTTGGTGATTATACTACACCTACTTCCAATTTTTATGGAAGAAGCATCTCAATCCCTGCCATTGGAGCAAACAATTTTGAGCTGAAGCCTCAACTAGTTGCCCTAATGCAACAGAACTGCAAGTTTTATGGACTTCCATCAGAAGATTCCTATCAGTTCCTAACTAAATTCTTGCAAATCTGTGATACTGTTAAGACTAATGGAGTAGATCCTGAAGTCTACAGGCTCATGCTTTTCCCCTTTGGTGTAAGAGACAGAGCCAGAACATGGTTGGACTCACAACCTAAAGATAGCCTGGACTCTTGGGATAAGCTGGTCGTGGCCTTCTTGACCTAGTTCTTTCCTCCTCAAAAGCTGAGCAAGCTTAGAGTGGATGTTCATACCTTCAAGCAAAAAGATGGTGAATCTATCTATGAAGCTTGGGAAAGATACAAGCATTTGACCAAAAAGTGTCCTTCTGGCATGCTTTCAGAGTGGACCATTTTAGATATATTCTATAATGGTCTATCTGAACTTTCTAAGATGTCACTGAACCATTCTGCAGGTGGATCTATTCACCTAAAGAAAACACTTGCAGAAGCTCAAGAACTCATTGACATGGTTGCAAATAACCAATTCATGTACACCTCTGAGAGGAATCCTGTGAGTAATGGGATGCCTCAGAGGAAGGGAGTTCTTGAAATTGATGCTCTGAATGCCATATTGGCTCAGAACAAAATGTTGACTCAGCAAGTCAACATGATCTCTCAGAGTCTGAATGGATTGCAAAATGCATCCAACAGTACTAAAGAGGCATCTTCTGAAGAAGAAGCTTATGATCCTGAGAACCCTGCAATGGCAGAGGTAAATTACATGGGTGAACCCTATGGAAACACCTATAATTCCTCATGGAGAAATCATCCAAATTTCTCATGGAAGGATCAACAAAAGCATCAACAAGGCTTTAATAATGGTGGAAGAAACAGGTTTAGCAATAGCAAGCCTTTTCCATCATCTTCTTAGCAACAGACAGAGAATTTTGAGCAGAGTCCCTCTAGCTTAGCAAACATAGTCTCTAATCTATCTAAGGCCACTTTTAAGTTTCATGAGTGAAGCAAGGTCCTCCATTAGAAATTTGGAGGCACAAGTGGGTCAGATGAGTAAGAAAATCACTGAAACTCCTCGTAGTACTCTCCCAAGCAATACAGAAGAGAATCCAAAAAGAGAGTGCTAGGTCATTGATATTATCAAAATGGCCGAATCCAAGGAAGAAGTGGAGGACGTGAATCCCAATGAGGAAGACCTTATAGGACGTTCTCCAGACAGAAAGGAGTTCCCTATTGAGGACCTAAAGGAATTTGAGGCTCAAATAGAGACCATAGAGATTCCATTAAACTTCCTTCTGCCATTCATGAGCTCTGAGAACTATTCTTCCTCTGAAGAAGATGAAGATGTAATTGAAGAGCAAGTTGCTCAATATCTAGGAGCCATCATGAAGCTGAATGCCAAGTTGTTTGGTAATGAGACTTGGGAAGCTGAACCTCCCTTGTTCATTAGTGAACTAAATACATGGGTTCAGCAAATTTTACCTAAAAAAAACAAGATCCTGGTAAATTCATATCCTATACCATAGGCACCATGACCTTTGAGAAGGCTCTATGTGACCTGGGGTCAGGTATAAATCTTATGCCACTCTCTGTAATGGAGAAGCTGGGGATCTTTGAGGTACAAGCTGCAAAAATCTCATTAGAGATGGCAGAAAAGTCAATAAAACAAACTTATGGATTGGTAGAGGACGTGTTGGTAAAGGTTAAAGGCCTTTACATCCCTGCTGATTTCATAATTTTAGACACTGGGAAGGATAAGGATGAATGCATCATCCTTGGAAAACCCTTCCTAGCCACAGTAGGAGATGTGATTGATGTTGACTGATGAGCGGATATTTTATACGCTTTTTGGGGGTAATTTCATGTAGAATTTAGTATGTTTTAGTTAGTTTTTAGTATAATTTTATTAGTTTTCAGGCAAAATTCATATTTCTGAACTTTACTATGAGTTTGTGTGTTTTTCTATGATTTTAGGTATTTTCTGGCTAAAATTGAGGGAGCTGAGCAAAAATCTGATTCAGGCTGAAAAAGGAATGCGAATGTTGTTGGATTCTGACCTCCCTGCACTCGGAATGGGTTTTTTGGAGCTACAAGAGTCCAATTGGCGCGCTCTCAATTGGGTTGAAAAGTAGACATCCAGGGTTTTCTAGCAATATATAATAGTCCATACTTTGCGCGAAGATAGACGATGTAAACTGGTGTTCAACGCCAGTTCCATGTTGTAGTTTGGCGTTCAGTGCCAGAAATAGGTTGCAAGTTGGAGTTCAACGCCAGAAACAGGTTACAACCTGGCGTTCAACTCCAGAAACAACCTAGGCACGTAAGAAGCTTAAGTCTCAGCCCCAGCACACACCAAGTGGGCCCCATAAGTGGATTTCTGCACTATCCATCCTAGTTTACTCATTTTCTGTAAAGATAGGTTACTAGTTTAGTATTTAAACAACTTTTAGAGATTTATTTTGTATCTCATGACATTTTTAGATCTGAACTTTGTACCTTTTGACGGCATGAGTCTCTAAACTCCATTGTTGGGGGTGAGGAGCTCTATAGCGTCTCGATGAATTAATGCAATTATTTCTGTTTTCCATTCAAACACGCTTGTTCCTATCTAAGATGTTCATTCGTGCTTCACTATGAAGAAGGTGATGATCTGTGACACTCATCACCTTCCTTAATCCATGAACGTGTGCCTGACAACCACCTCCATTCTACATCAGATTGAATGAGTATCTCTTAGATTCCTTAATCAGAATCTTCGTGGTATAAGCTAGAATTGATGGTGGCATTCATCAGAATCCGGAAAGTCTAAACCTTGTCTATGGTATTCCGAGTAGGATTTAAGGATTGGATGACTGTGACGAGCTTCAAACTCGCGAGTGTTGGGCGTAGTGACAGACGCAAAAGGATCAATGGATCCTATTCCGACATGATCGAGAACCAACAGATGATTAGTCGTGCTGTGACAGAGCATTTGGACCATTTTCACTGAGAGGATGGGAAGTAGTCATTGACAACGGTGACACCCTACATACAGCTTGCCATGGAAGGAGCCTTGCATGTTTGAAAGTGAGGAAGCATTATGTTACAGGAATTCAGAAGACAAAGCATCTCTAAAACTCCAACATATTCTCCACTACTGCGTAACAATTACTCCTTTTACACCCTTTTATTTATCTTTTACAATCGAGGCTAAAGAATCATATTGGTATCCTGACTAAGATTAATAAGATAACCATAGCTTGCTTCAAGCCAACAATCTCCATGGGATTCGACCCTTATTCACAAAAGGTATTACTTGGACGACCCAATGCACTTGCTGGTTAGTTGTGCGAAGCTGTGAGAAATAGTCCATTATTATTGGCATACACAATTTCGTGCACCAAGTTTTTGGCGCCGTTGCTAGGGATTGTTTGAGTTTGAAAAACTAACGGTGAATCTTGTTGCTTAGATTAGGAAAAATTTATCTTTTTTTCACTAGAATTGCATCTTTTATTATCCCTTTTAAAACCTTTTTCAAAAATATTATTTTTCTTTATTAATTTTTAGTTTTTCTGTGAAGTTTAGTGTCATGTTTTAAGTTTGATGTCAATTGCATGCTTTTCTTTGTCTTTCAATTTTCGAATTGCATGTTCTTTGTTTTTCCTTGATCTTCAAATTATTCTTGTCAATTTTTCTTATTTGATCTTTGGTTTTTCTTGTTCTGTGTGTTCTCGTGTTTTCCTTGTACTTTTTCAAAATATTAGTTTTCAAAAATATTTTTTTATACAATATTAAAACACGTTACATTTGTAGCTCAGTTGGCTAATGCGTTAGCTTATGTTCTTGGCAATTGGGTATCTTCTTTTTTTTTTAAATATTTTTCAAAAATAATTTTTCTTTGATTGAATCCTGTGCCAAACTTTAAGTTTGGTGTTCTCTTGTTAATTTTCTTTAATTTTCAAAAATTTATTGTGGTTTTCTAAAAATTTTAAGTTTGGTGTTTTATCTTTTGTTCTTGTTGTTCTTGTGAGTCTTCAAAGTGTTCTTGAGTCTTCCTTGTGTTTTGATCTTAAAATTTTTAAGTTTGGTATTCCTTGGTGTTTTCCCTCCAAATTTTTCGAAAGCAAGGAACATTAGATCTAAAAATTTTAAGTCTTGTGTCTTTTGTGTGTTTTTCTCTTTCATCATAAAATTCAAAAATAAAAAAATTATCTTCTCTAACTATTTTTAAGCCATATTTTCGAATTTTTTATATAAAAATTCAGATTTCAATTTCAAAATTTTTCAAATCTTATCCCTTTAATTAAAAAAAATTATCTTTTTCGAAAATATCCTAACCACTTTCTCGGAAATCTTCATAAAATATTTTTAAATTCTTTTTTTATTTTATTTTTATTTTTATTTATTTTTAATTTTATTGTCGTCTTTATTTTATTTTTATTATTTCGAAATTTTTATATATAATAAAATAAATTCACATCATCTCCCTTTCTCCATTATGGACTTAAGTGAAAATGAACAGTCCAGAAGGACTTTGGGGTCATATGCTAACCCCATTACTACTTCATATGGGAGTAGTATCTGTATACCCTCCATTGGAGTTAATAGTTTTGAGTTGAACCCTCAGCTTATTATCATGGTGCAGCAAAGTTGCCAATATTCCAGTCTTCCATAGGAAGAACCTACAGAGTTTCTGGCACAGTTTTTACAAATTACTGACACAGTACATGATAAGAAAGTAGATCAGGATGTCTATAGATTGTTACTATTTCCATTTGCTATAAAAGACCAAGCTAGGAGGTGGTTAAATAACCAACCTAAGGACAGCATAAAGACATGGAAACAGTTGTCAGAAAAATTCCTGAATCACTATTTTCCTCCAAAACGGATGACGCAGCTAAGGCTGAGCATCCAAGGCTTCAAACAAGGAGATAATGAATCCCTTTATGATGCCTAGGAGAGATACAGAGAGATGCTAAGAAAATGCCCCTTTGAAATGTTTTCAGAGTGGGTGCAGTTAGACATCTTCTATTATGGACTGACAGAGAGAGTTCAGACTTCTCTAGACCACTCAGCTGGTGGGTCTATACATATGAGAAAGACAATAGAAGAAGCTCAAGAGCTTATTGATACAGTTGCCAAAAATCAGCATCTGTACCTAAGCAATGAACCTTCCATCAACAAAGAGGCTAAAACAGTAACTGCTGAACTCAGTCCTATAGAAAAAGTTATTGAATTCAATCAGCAACTAGATTTTCTAACAAAACAGCTAGCCGAATTCAAGGAGATACTACAAGAGACAAGAATGGCTAATATGAATATGGAAGTGCAGCTAAAGCAAACAGAACAGTAGTTATCAAAACAAATAACAGAAGAGTGCCAAGCAGTTCAATTAAGAAGTGGGAAAACATTAAATACCTCACTTCAAGGTAGTAGGAAGCCAAGAAATGAACAAACTACTACCTAAAATCCATCTGAGGACAGTCAGAGCCCAGAGAGGAATAATTCTGGCGCTCAAACACCAAAAAATGGGTGGAAAGCTGGCGTTGAACGCCCAAACCATGCTCAGTCCTGGCGTTCAACGCCAGAAACAAGCAAGGAATTCGCGTTGAACGCCCAAAGAAAGTACAGTTCTGGTGTTCAGACGCCAGAAACAGGAAAGGAGTTGGCGTCTAATGCCACTCCAGCTTCCACCCTTGGCATTCAAACGCCAGTGGGAGATCAGACACATACAAGTTCTGATAGCAACCCCTCTAAAAAGGCTTCTCAACCCACATCTGTAGGCAATAAACCTACAGCAACTAAGGTTGAGGAATACAAAGCCAAAATGCCTTATCCTCAGAAACTCCGCCAAGCGGAATAGGATAAGCAATTTGCCTGCTTTGCAGACTACCTCAGGACTCTTGAAATAAAGATTTCGTTTGCAGAGGCACTTGAGCAAATACCCTCCTATACTAAGTTCATGAAAGAGATCTTAAGTCATAAGAAGGATTGGAGGAAAACTGGGAAAGTTTACCTCACTGAAGAATGTAGTGCAGTCATTCTGAAAAGCTTACCTGAGAAGCTTAAAGATCCCGGAAGCTTTATGATAACATGCACATTAGAAGGTACTTGTACCAAGCAAGATCTATGTGATCTTAGGGCAAGTATCAACTTAATACATGCATCTACTATCAAAAAGCTTGGATTGACTGATGAAGTCAAACCAACCTGGATATGTCTCCAGCTTGCCGATGGTTCCATTAAACACCCATCAGGCGTGATTGAAGACATGATTGTCAAGGTTGGGCCATTTGCCTTTCCCACTGACTTTGTGGTGCTGTAAATGGAGGAGCACAAGAGTGCAACTCTCATTCTAGGAAGACCTTTCCTAGCAACTAGACGAACCTTCATTGACATACAAAAAGGGGAAGTAACCCTGAGAGTCAATGAGGACGAGTTTAAGTTAAATGTTGTCAAAGCTATGCAGCATCCAGACACCCAAAATGACTGCATGAGCATTGATACTATTAACTCTCTGGTAAAAGAGGTCAATATGACTGAGAGTCTTAAATCAGAGCTAGAGGATATCTTTAAAGATACTCAGCCTGATCTGGAGGAACTAGAGAGAATAATAGAACCTCTGAAAATCCCTCAGGAAGAGGAGAAACCTCCTAAACCCGAGCTCAAACCATTACCACCATCCCTGAAATACGCATTTCTGGGAGAAGGTGACACCTTTCCTGTAATCATAAGCTCTACCTTAGAGCCACAGGAAGAGGAAGCACTAATTCAAGTGCTAAGGACACACAAGACAGCTCTTGGGTGGTCTATTAGTGATCTTAAGGGCATTAGCCCAGCCAGGTGCATGCACAAAATCCTATTGGAGGATGATGCTAAGCCAGTGGTTCAACCACAGAGGCGGCTGAATTCAGCCGTGAAGGAGGTGGTGTAGAAGGAGGTCACTAAATTACTAGAGGCTGGGATTATTTATCCTATTTCTGATAGTCCCTGGGTAAGCCCTGTCCAAGTCATCCCTAAGAAGGGTGGCATGACAGTGGTTCATAATGAAAAAAAAAGAACTGGTTCCTACAAGAACAGTTACAGGGTGGCGTATGTGTATTGATTACAGAAGGCTCAATACAGCTACCAGAAAGGATCATTTTCCTTTACCATTCATAGACCATATGCTAGAAAGACTAGCAGGTCATGAATACTACTGCTTCTTGGATGGATATTCAGGTTATAATCAAATTGCAGTAGATCCCCAAGATCAAGAGAAAACAGCATTCACATGCCCATCTGGAGTATTTGCATACAGAAGGATGCCATTTGGTCTGTGCAATGCACCTGCAACCTTTCAAAGATTCATGCTCTCTATTTTCTCTGATATGGTGGAAAAATTTCTGTAAGTCTTCATGGATGACTTTTCAGTGTTTGGAGACTCATTCAGCTCATGTCTTGACCATCTAGCACTTGTTCTAAAGAGATGCCAAGAGACTAATCTGGTTTTAAACTGAGAGAAATGTCACTTTATGGTGACTGAAGGAATTGTCGTTGGGCACAAAATTTTGAACAAAGGAATAGAGGTGGATCAAGCTAAGGTGGAGGTAATTGAAAAATTACCACCACCTGTCAATGTTAAGGCAATCAAAAGCTTTCTGGGGCATGCAAGATTCTATAGGAGGTTTATAAAAGATTTTTCAAAAATTGCCAAACCTCTGAGTAATTTGCTAGCTGCTGACACGCCATTTATCTTTGATAAAGAGTGTCTGCAGGCATTTAAGACTCTGAAAGCTAAGCTGGTCACAGCACCAGTCATCTCTGCACCAGACTAGACATTACCATTTGAACTAATATGTGATGCCAGTGACCATGCCATTGGTACAATGTTAGGACAAAGGCATGACAAGCTTCTGCACGTCATTTACTATGCCAGTCGTGTTTTAAAAGACGCACAGAAGAACTACACAACCACAGAAAAAGAGTTACTTGTAGTGGTTTACACCATTGACAAGTTCAGATCTTATTTAGTAGGATCTTATTGTGTACACTGACCATGCTGCTCTTAAATATCTACTCACAAAGCAGGATTCAAAACCCAGACTCATCAGATGGGTGTTGCTTCTGCAGGAGTTTGATATAGAAATAAGAGACAAAAAAGGGACAGAGAACCAAGTAGCAGATCATCTGTCCCGAATAGAACCAGTAGAAGAGGCGTCCCTCCCTCTTGCTGAAATCTCTAAAAACTTTCTGGATGAGCACCTCTTTGCCATCCAGGAAGTGCCATGGTTTGCAGACATTGCAAACTATAAGGCAGTGAGATTTATACCCAAAGAGTACAGTAGGCAGCAAACAAAGAAATTGATCACGGATGCAAAGTACTATCTTTGGGATGAACCATATCTCTTCAAGAGATGTGCATACGAAGTAATCCGTAGATGTGTGCCTAAAGAAGAAGCACAGAAGATCCTTTGGCACTGCCATGGATCACAGTATGGATGACATTTTAGAAGTGAGCGAACAGCTACAAGAATACTCCAATGTGGCTTCTACTGGCCTACTCTCTATAAAGACTCCCGAGTGTTTGTACTTAATTGTGATAGTTGCCAAAGATTTGGAAATCTGCCTCACATTTATGCCATGCCTCAACAAGGGATCTTGTAGATTGAGTTGTTTGATGTATGGGGTATTGACTTCATGGGACTTTTCCCACCATCATACTCAAACACTTATATTCTTGTGTCAGTGGATTATGTATCCAAATGGGTTGAAGCTATTGCAACACCCACTAACGATACAAAGACAGTGCTGAAATTCTTCCAGAAACACATCTTCAGCAGATTTGGTATCCCTAGAGTACTAATCAGTGATTGGGGCACTCATTTCTGCAATAAACAGCTTTACTCTGCTTTGGTTCGATATGGAGTTAGCCACAGAGTAGTGGTGGATGAAATTGTTATTCATGTGTTATTCCATTTTGCAGAATTCATTGCTTTTCATTCCCTGGTAATGGCGCCAAAAACATGATGCCAATACCATGGTTCACAACTTCGTTCAACTTAACCAGCAAGTGTACTGGGTCATCCAAGTAATACCTTACGTGAGTAAGGGTCGATCCCACAGAGATTGTTGGTATGAAGCAAGCTATGGTCACCTTGTAAATCTCAGTTAGGCAGATTAAAATTGGTTTATGGATTTTCGAATAATTAATAATAAATAGAAAATAAAAAGGGATAGAAATACTTATGTAAATCAATAGTGGAAATTTCAGATAGGCGTATGGAGGTGCTGTGCTCCTCTTGAAACTCTACTTCACTACTCACTCTTTCTTCAATCCTTCTTACTCCTTTCCATGGCAAGCTGTATGTAGGGCATCACCATCATCAGTGGCTACTTTCAATCCTCTCGGGAAAATGGTCCTATGCGCTGTCACTGCACGGCTAATCGTCTGGAGGCATCACCCTTGGTTGATGGCTACATCCCATCCTCTCAGTGAAAATGGTCCAAATGCTCTGTCACAGCACGGCTAATCATCTTTCGGTTCTCAATCAGGTTGGAATAGAATCCATTGATTCTTTTGCGTCTGTCACTAACGCCCAGCCTTCAGGAGTTTGAAGCTCGTCACAGTCATTCAATACCGGAATCCTACTCGGAATACCACAGACAAGGTTAGACTTTCCGGATTCCCAGGATCCTACTCGGAATACCACAGACAAGGTTACACTTTCCGGATCCCCATGAATGCCGCCATCTATCTAGCTTATACCACGAAGATTCTGTTGGGGAATCTAAGAGATATGCGCCCGGCCTAGAGTAGAACGGAAGTGGTTGTCAATCACGCGCGTTCATAGGTGAGAATGATGATGAGTGTCACGGATCATCACATTCATCAAAGTGTTGTGCAACGTATATCTTGGAATAAGAATAAGAGAGAATTGAATAAAAAGTAATAGTAATTGTATTGAAACTTGAGGTACAGCAGAGCTCCACACCCTTAATCTATGGTGTGCAGAAACTCCACCGTTGAAAATACATAAGTGAAAGGCTCAGGCATGGCCGAATGGCCAGCCCCCATGTGGTCACAAGACCGAATGATCAAAGACCGAATGGCCAAAAGATGACTAATACACTAGTAAAAAGTCTTATTTATACTAAACTAGCTACTAGGGTTTACATGAGTAAGTAATTGATGCATAAATCCACCTCCGGGGCCCACTTGGTGTATGCTTGGGCTGAGCTTGATCTATCCATGAGCTGAGGCTTTACATGGAGTTGAACTCCAAGTTATGACGTGTTTTGGGCGTTCAACTCCGGATCATGACGTTTTTCTGGCGTTTAACTCTAGACAGCAGCATGTACTTGGCGTTCAACGCCAAGTTACGTCGTCAATTTCCGAATAAAGTATAAACTATTATATATTGCTGGAAAGCTCTGGATGTCTACTTTCCAACACCGTTGAGAGCGCGCCATTTGGCGTTCTATAGCTCCAGAAAATCCATTTCGAGTGTAGGGAGGTCAGATTCCAACAGCATCAGCAGTCCTTTTGTCAGCCTTTTTCAGAGTTTTGCTCAAGTCCCTCAATTTCAGCCAGAATTTACCTGAAATCACAGAAAAACACACAAACTCATAGTAAAGTCCAGAAATATGAATTTAACATAAAAACTAATGGAAACATCCCTAAAAATAGCTTGAACTTATTAAAAACTACCTAAAAACAATGCCAAAAAGCGTATAACTTATCCGCTCATCACAACACCAAACTTAAATTGTTGCTTGTCCCCAAGCAACTGAAAATCAAATAGGATAAAAGAAGAGAATATACTATAAATTCCAGAATATCAATGAATATTAATTATAATTAGATGAGCGGGACTCGTAGCTTTTTGCTTCTGAACAGTTTTGGCATCTCACTTTTTCCTTTGAAGTTTAGAATGATTGGCTTCTCTGGGAACTTAGAATTTCGGATAGTGTTATTGACTTTCCTAGTTAAGTATGTTGATTCTTGAACACAGCTACTTTTTGAGTCTTGGCAGTGGCCCTAAGCACTTTGTTTTCCAGTATTACCACCGGATACATAAATGCCACAGACACATAACTGGGTGAACCTTTTCAGATTGTGACTTAGCTTTGCTAGAGTCCCCAGTTAGTGGTGTCCAGAGCTCTTAAGCACACTCTTTTTGCTTTGGATCACGACTTTAACCACTCAGTCTCAAGCTTTTCACTTGGACCTTCATGACACAAGCACATGGTTAGGGACAGCTTGATTTAGCCGCTTAGGCCTGGATTTAATTTCCTTGGGCCCTCCTATCCATTGATGCTCAAAGCCTTGGATCCTTTTTACCCTTGCCTTTTGGTTTTAAGGGCTATTGGCTTTTTCTGCTTGCTTTTTCTTTTCCTTTTTTTTTAATTTTTTCGCCATATTTTTTTTTCGCAAGCTTTCTTTTTCACTGCTTTTTCTTGCTTCAAGAATCAATTTCATGATTTTTCAGATCCTCAATAACATTTCTCTTTGTTCATCATTCTTTCAAGAGCCAACAATTTTAACACTCATAAACAACAATATCAAAAGACATATGCACTGTTCAATCATTCATTCAGAAAATAAAAAGTATTGTCACCACATCAATATAATTAAATTAAATTCAAGGATGAATTCGAAATTCATGTACTTCTTGTTCTTTTGAATTAAAACATTTTTCATTTAAGAGAGGTGAAGGATTAATGGATTTTATTCATAGCTTTAAGACATAGTTACTACATACTAATGATCATGAAGTAGAGACACAAAACATAGATAAACACAACATTAAAAACCGAAAAACAGAAAGAAATAAAGAACAAGAAATGAATCCACCTTTAGTGGCGTCTTCTTCTTGAAGGACCAACAATGTCCTTAAGCTCTTCTATGTCCCTTCCTTGCCTTTGTTGCTCCTCCCTCATTGCTCTTTGGTCTTCTCTTATTTCTTGGAGAATGATGGAGTGCTCATGATGTTCCACCCTTAATTGTTCCACATTATGGCTCAAATCTTCTAAGGAGGTGTTGAGTTGCTCCCAATAGTTGTTGGGAGGAAAGTGCATCCCTTAAGGCATCTCAGGGATTTCTTGATGATGAGCTTCCTCATGCATCTCTTGAGAACCGTGAGGGATCTCTCTTGCTTGCTCCATCCTCTTCTTGGTGATGGGCTTATCCTCTTCAATGGAGATGTCTCCTTCTATGATAACTCCAGCTGAGTAACATAGATGGCAAATAAGGTGAGGAAAAGCTAGCCTTGCCATGGTGGAGGACTTGTCGGCTATTTTGTAGATTTCATTGGAGATGACCTCATGAACTTCTACTTCCTCTCCAATCATGATGCTATGAATCATGATGGCCCGATCCACAGTAACTTCAGATCGGTTGCTAGTAGGAATGATGGAGCGTTGAATGAACTCCAACCATCCTCTAGCCACAGGCTTGAGGTCCAGTCTTCTTAGTTGCACTGGCTTGCCTTTGGAGTCTCTTCTCCATTGAGCTCCTTCCACACATATGTCCATTAGGACTTGGTCCAACCTTTGATTAAAGTTGACCCTTCTAGTGTAGGGGAGTTCATCTCCTTGCATCATGGGCAAGTGAAACGCCAACCTCACATTTTTCGGACTAAAATCTAAGTATTTCCCCCGAACCATTGTGAGATAATTCTTTGGATTCGGGTTCATACTTTGATCATGGTTCCTAGTGATCCATGCATTAGCATAGAACTCTTGAACCATTAAGATTCCGACTTGTTGCATGGGGTTGGTTAGGACTTCCCAACCTCTTGTTCGGATCTCATGTCGGATTTTCGGATACTCATTTCTCTTGAGCTTGAAAGGGACCTCAGGGATCACCTTCTTCTTTGCCACAACATCATAGAAGTGGTCTTGATGGCTCTTGGAGATGAATTTTTCCATCTCCCATGACTCGGAGGTGGAAGCTTTTGTCTTCCCTTTTCCTTTTCTAGAGGATACTCCGGCCTTAGGTGCCATTGATGGTAATGAAAAACAAAAAGCTTATGCTTTTACCACACCAAACTTAAAATATTACTCGCCCTCGAGCAAGAGAAGAAAGAAGAGAAGAAGAAGAAGAAGAAAATATGGTAGAGAGGGAGAGATGTAGGTTCGGCTAAGTGGGAGAAGAGGGGTTTGTGTTGTGTGAAAATAAAGGGGAATGGAAGGGTATTTATAGGGAGAGGGGGGAGTGTGTATTCGGCCATTTAGGGTAGGAATGGGTGGGAAAATGGTTTGAATTTTTTTTGAAGGTAGGTGGGGTTTATGGGGAAGTGTGGGTTGATGTGAGTGGTGAATGGGGTAATTGGGAAGAGGAATTGAGGTGATTGGTGAAGGTTGTTGGGAAGTGTGACATGGGGAAGAGTAATCACAAAAATAGGATTAGGAGGTAAGGTGGGAATATGTTAGGTGGGGATCCTGTGGGGTCCACAGGTCCTGAGGTGTCAAGGAATTCCATCCCTGCACCAAATAGGCATGTAAATTGCCTTTGCTCACCATTCTGCCGTTTAAACGCCGTGTGGTGCACATTCTGGGCGTTCAACGCCCATGTAAAGCATGTTTCTGGCGTTGAACGCCAGTTTCATGCTTGTTACTGGCGTTCAGCGCCAGCTTTTTTTCTCTGGGCACATTCCTGGCGTTCAGCGCCAGAATGTTGCTTGTTTCTGGCGTTCAGTGCCAGAATGATGTTCTGTTCTGGCGTTTAACGCCGGCCAGATGCATCTTACTGGCGTTGAACGCCAGCCTGTGCGTCCTCCAGGGTAAAAATTTTTTCTTTTGCTGTTTTTGATTCTGTTTTTAATTTTTATGATTTTTTCGTGACTCCTCATGATCATGTACCTAATAAAACACAAAATAACAATAAAATAAAAATTAGATAAATAAAATTGGGTTGCCTCCTAACAAGCGCTTCTTTAATGTCAATAGCTTGACAGTGGCTCTCATGGAGCCACTAGGTGATCAGGTCAATGTTGTATAGTCCCAACACCAAACTTAGAGTTTGGATATGGGATCTTAACACCAAACTTAGAGTTTGGTTGTGGCCTCACAACACCAAACTTAGAGTTTGACTGTGGGGGCTCTTCTTGACTCTGAACTGAGAGAAGCTCTTCATGCTTACTCTCTTTTGTCACAGAGGGATGGCCATGTGCCTTAAACACAAGGTAGTTCCATTCAATTGAAGGACTAATTCACCTCTATTGACATCTATCACAGCTTTTGCTGTGGCTAGGAAAGGTCTTCCAAGGATGATGCATTCATCCTCTTCCTTCCTAGTGTCTAAGATTATGAAATCAGCAGGGATGTAAAGGCCTTCAACCTTTACTAAAACGTCCTCTACTATTCCATAAGCTTGTCTCAATGACTTGTCTGCCAATTGCAATGAGAACAAGGCAGGTTGTACCTCAATAATCCCTAGCTTCTCCATTACAGAGAGTGGCATAAGATTTATCCCTGATCCCAGATCACATAGAGCCTTTTCAAAGGTCATGGTGCCTATGGTACAAGGTATTAAGAACTTTCCAGGATCTTGTTTCTTTTGAGGTAGAGTTTGCTGAATCCAGGTATCCAGTTCACTAATGAGCAAGGGAGGTTCACTTTCCCAAGTCTCATTACCAAACAACTTGGCATTCAACGTCATGATAGCTCCTAAATATTGAGCAACTTGCTCTCCAGTTACATCTTCATCCTCTTCAGAGGAAGAATAGTCTTCAGAGCTCATGAATGGCAGAAGGAGATTTAATGGAATCTCTATGGTCTCTATATGAGCCTCAGATTCCTTTGGATCCTTAATAGGAAACTCCTTCTTGCTTGAGGGACGTCCCAGGAGGTCTTCCTCACTAGGATTTTTGTCCTCCTCCTCCCTTGTGCATTCGGCCATATTGACTAAATCAATGGCCTTGCACTTTCCTTTTGGATTCTCTTCTGTATTGCTTGGGAGAATACTGGGAGGAGTTTCAATGACTTTCTTACTCAGCTGGCCCACTTGTGCCTCCAGGTTTCTAATGGAGGATCTTGTTTCACTCATGAAACTGAAAGTGGCTTTTGACAGATCAGAGACTAGATTGGCTAAATTATAGGTTTTTTGTTCAGAATTCTCTGTCTGTTGCTGAGAAGATGATGGATATGGCTTGCTATTGCTCAGCCTATTGCGTCCACCATTGTTAAAGCCTTGTTGAGGCTTTTGTTGATCCTTCCATAAGAAATTTGGATGATTTCTCCATGATGAGTTATAGGTGTTTCCATAAGGTTCACCCATGTAATTAACTTCTGCCATGGCAGGGTTCTCAGGATCATAAGCTTCTTCAGAAGCTGCCTCTCTAGTACTGTTGGATGCATGTTGCCATCCATTCAGATTTTGAGAGATCATGTTGACCTGTTGAGTCAACACTTTGTTCTGAGCCAATATGGCATTCAGAGCATCAATTTCAAGAACTCCTTTCTTCTGAGGTATCCCATTATTCACGGAATTCCTCTCAGAAGTGTACATGAATTGGTTGTTTGCAACCATGTCAATGAGTTCTTGAGCCTCTTCAGGCGTTTTCTTTAGGTGAATAGATCCACCTACAGAATGATCCAATGACATTTTCGAAAATTCAGAGAGACCATAATAGAATATATCTAATATGGTCCATTCTGAAAACATGTCAGATGGACATCTTTTGGTCAGCTGCTTGTATCTTTCCCAAGCTTCATAGAGGGATTCACCATCTTTTTGTTTGAAGGTTTGAACATCCACTCTCAGCTTGCTCAGCTTTTGAGGAGGAGAGAATTTATCCAAGAAGGCAGTGACCAGCTTATCCCAGGAGTCCAGGCTATCCTTAGGTTGTGAATCCAACCATATTCTAGCTCTGTCTCTTATAGCAAAAGGGAAAAGCATGAGTCTGTAGACTTCAGGATCAACTCCATTCGTCTTTACAGTCTCACAGATCTGCAAGAACTCAGTTAAAAACTGATAAGGATCTTCAGATGGATGTCCATAAAACTTGCAGTTTTGTTGCATTAAGGCAACTAGTTGAGGCTTAAGCTCAAAATTATTGGCTCCAATGGCAGGAATGGAGATGCTTCTTCCATCAAACTTGGACGTTGGCTTTGTGAAGTCACCAAGTATTCTCCTTGCATTATTATTATTTTCGGCTGCCATCTCCTTCTCTTGTTCGAAAATTTCTGAAAGGTTACCTTTAGAATAATTTAATTTAGCTTCTCTTAATTTCCTCTTCAGAGTCCTTTCAGGTTCTAGATCAATTTCAACAAGAGTGCCTTTTTCCCTGTTCCTGCTCATATGAAAGAGAAGAAAACAAGAAAAGGAAGAGGAATCCTCTATGTCACAGTATAGAGATTCCTTTATGTTAGTAGAAGAAGAAGGGGGTAGAGGAATGAAGAAGGATGGATTCGGATTTTTGGATGAAGAGAGGTGAAGAGAAGTGTTAGTAATTAAATAATTAAATAGAATAAGAAAAGAGAGGGAGAAATTCGAAAATAATTTGAAAAGGGTTAGTAATTTTCGAAAATTAAATATAAGGTATAATTAAAATTAAAATTTAAAACAAAAAGAATTTTTGAAAAAGAGATGAGATATTTTCGAAAATTAGAGAGGGAAAAGTAGTTAGGTGGTTTTGAAAAAGATAAGAAACAAACAAAAAGTTAGTTAGTTGATTGAAAAAGATTTGAAATCAAATTTGAAAAGATAAGAAGATAAGAAGTTGGATAAGATATTTTGAAATCAAATTTTGAAAAAGATAAAATTTTGAAAAAGATAAGATAAAAGATATATTTGAAAAAGAATTAATTTTTAAATTTAAAATTACTTACTTCACTAACAAGAAACTACATGATAAGATTCTAGAACTTAAAGATTGAACCTTTCTTAACAAGAAAGTAACAAACTTCAAATTTTTGAACCAATCACATTAATTGTCAGCTAATTTTCGAAAATTAGATATAAAAGCTAAGAAAAAGATTTTTGAAAAAAATAATTTTTTAAAATTTTCGAAAATAATAAAAAAAATTAAAAAAAAAGATATGATTTTTGAAAAAATTTTGAAAAGATAAGATTTTTAAAATTGAAATTTTGACTTGACTTGTAAGAAACAACTAATTTTAAAAATTTTTGACCAAGTCAACCCAAAATTTCGAAAATTTGGAGGGAAATAAGGAAAAGATATTTTTTTGATTTTTGAATTTTTAATTATGAGAGAGAAAAACAACAAAAATACTCAATGCATGAAATTTTTAAATCAAAACAATGAATGCATGCAAGACACTATGAATGTCAAGATGAACACCAAGAACACTTTGAAGATCATGATGAACATCAAGAATATAATTTTGAAAAAATTTTGATGCAAAGAAAACATGCAAGACACCAAACTTAGAAATCTTTAATGCATGGACTCTAACAAACGAAAAATGCATATGAAAAACAACAAACAACACAAAACAAGAAATCATCAAGATCAAACAAGAAGACTTATCAAGAACAACTTGAAGACCATGAAGAACACTATGAATACATGGAATTTTCGAAAAATGCAAGAAAAAATTTTTAAAGCATGCAATTGACAACAAACTTAAAAATTGACTCAAGACTCAAACAGGAACACAAAATATTTTTTATTTTTATGATTTTATTAATTTTTTTGGATTTTTATTAATTTTTTTCAAAAATAAAGTTTGGAAAAACGAAAAAGAAAAGAAAAATTTTGAAAAACATTTTTGAAAAAATTTTTGAAAAGAAAATTACCTAATCTGAGCAACAAGATGAACCGTCAGTTGTCCATACTCGAACAATCCCCGGCAACGGCGCCAAAAACTTGGTGGACGAAATTGTTATTCATGTGTTATTCTATTTTGCAGAATTCATTGCTTTTCATTCCCTGGTAATGGCGCCAAAAACATGATGCCAATACCATGGTTCACAACTTCGTTCAACTTAACCAGCAAGTGTACTGGGTCATCCAAGTAATACCTTACGTGAGTAAGGGTCTATCCCACAGAGATTGTTGGTATGAAGCAAGCTATGGTCACCTTGTAAATCTCAGTTAGGCAGATTAAAATTGGTTTATGGATTTTCGAATAATTAATAATAAATAGAAAATAAAAAGGGATAGAAATACTTATGTAAATCAATAGTGGAAATTTCAGATAGGCGTATAGAGGTGCTGTGCTCCTCTTGAAACTCTACTTCACTACTCACTCTTTCTTCAATCCTTCTTACTCCTTTCCATGGCAAGCTGTATGTAGGGCATCACCATCATCAGTGGCTACTTTCAATCCTCTCGGGAAAATGGTCCTATGCGCTGTCACTGCACGGCTAATCGTCTGGAGGCATCACCCTTGGTTGATGGCTACATCCCATCCTCTCAGTGAAAATGGTCCAAATGCTCTGTCACAGCACGACTAATCATCTGTCGGTTCTCAATCAGGTTGGAATAGAATCCATTGATTCTTTTGCGTCTGTCACTAACGCCCAGCCTTCAGGAGTTTGAAGCTCGTCACAGTCATTCAATACCGGAATCCTACTCGGAATACCACAGACAAGGTTAGACTTTCTGGATCCCCATGAATGCCGCCATCTATCTAGCTTAAACCACGAAGATTCTGTTGGGGAATCTAAGAGATATGCGCCTGGCCTAGAGTAGAACGGAAGTGGTTGTCAATCACGCGCGTTCATAGGTGAGAATGATGATGAGTGTCACGGATCATCACATTCATCAAAGTGTTGTGCAACGTATATCTTGGAATAAGAATAAGAGAGAATTGAATAAAAAGTAATAGTAATTGTATTGAAACTTGAGGTACAGCAGAGCTCCACACCCTTAATCTATGGTGTGCAGAAACTCCACCGTTGAAAATACATAAGTGAAAGGTTCAGGCATGGCCGAATGGCCAGCCCCTATGTGGTCACAAGACCGAATGATCAAAGACCGAATGGCCAAAAGATGACTAATACACTAGTAAAAAGTCTTATTTATACTAAACTAGCTACTAGGGTTTACATGAGTAAGTAATTGATGCATAAATCCACTTCCGGGGCCCACTTGGTGTATGCTTGGGCTGAGCTTGATCTATCCACGAGCTGAGGTTTTACTTGGAGTTGAACTCCAAGTTATGACGTGTTTTGGGCGTTCAACTCCGGATCATGACGTTTTTCTGGCGTTTAACTCCAGACAGCAGCATGTACTTGGCGTTCAACGCCAAGTTACGTCATCAATTTCCGAATAAAGTATGGACTATTATATATTGCGGGAAAGCTCTGAATGTCTACTTTCCAACGCCGTTGAGAGCGTGCCATTTGGAGTTCTGTAGCTCTAGAAAATCCATTTCGAGTGCAGGGAGGTCAGATTCCAACAGCATCAGCAGTCCTTTTGTCAGCCTTTTTCAGAGTTTTGCTCAAGTCCCTCAATTTCAGCCAGAATTTACCTGAAATCACAGAAAAACACACAAACTCATAGTAAAGTCCAGAAATGTGAATTTAACATAAAAACTAATGAAAACATCCCTAAAAGTAGCTTGAACTTATTAAAAACTACCTAAAAACAATGCCAAAAAGCGTATAAATTATCCGCTCATCAAGTAGCTACTCCATATCATCCACAGACAAATGGGCAAGTTGAAGTCTCTAATAGAGAACTTAAAAGAATCCTGGAACAGACTGTGATTAACCGTAGAAAGGATTGGGCAAGAAGCTTTGATGATGCTCTGTGGGCATACAGAACAGCATTCAAGACACCTATAGGAACTTCTCCATACCAGTTGGTGTATGGAAAAGCCTGTCACTTGCCAGTGGAACTGGAACATAAGGCCTATTGGGCAACCAGATTCCTAACCCTTGATGCCAAGTTAGCTGGAGAAAAACGATTGCTCCAGTTAAATGAGTTAGAGGAATTCAGACTCAATGCTTTCAAAAATGCAAAAATTTTACAAAGAAAAATCAAAAAGATGACATGATAAGAAACTGTTATCCAGAGTCTTTGAGCCAGGGCAGAAAATTCTGCTATTTAATTCTAGGCTCAGATTATTCCCCAGGAAATTGAAATCACGGTGGAGAGGTCCATATGTGATTACAAGTGTGTCACCATATGGATATGTGGAGCTTCAGGATAATGATTCTAACAAAAAGTTCATTGTTAATGGACAGAGAGTCAAACATTATCTTGAAAGTAATTTTGAGCAAGAATGCTCAAAACTGAGACTTGATTAAAGCTCAGTAATAGTCAAGCTAAAGACAATAAAGAAGCGCTTGCTGGGAGGCAACCCAGCCATTTACAAAGCTTATTTGTCAATTAATTGATTTTTACAGGTTTATGTCAATTATCTTCAAGGTAAAATAGCAATTGCTTGAGTTCACAGAGTTACAGAAGGATTCAGAGGATAAAACAGCAAAAAGAAGCTCACTGGTGTGAAAAAAAACCAGTAAGAGCTGTTTTGGGCGCTGAACGCCCAAAAGAAGCACTTACTGGGCGTTCAACGCCAGTAAGGATAGCCATCTGGGCGTTAAACGCCAGAAAGAAGCACCTTCTGGGCGTTGAACGCCAGAAAGAAGCACCTTTTGGGCGTTGAACGCCAGAAAGAAGCACCTTATGGGCGTTCAACGCCAGATTTATAGCGCCTTGGGCGTTCAGAAAAATGCCCAGTGACAAAGGAGTTCCTGGCGTTCAACGCCAGCTAGAAGCAACAGCTGGGCGTTGAACGCCCAGGAGAAGCTGTAAATGGATGTTAAACGCCCAAAACATGCAGCGTTTGGGCATTTAACGCCAGGATTGTGGGGAGGAGGTAATTTCGTTTTTAATTCACATTTTTCAAAATTTTTATATTCCAATTCATGATTTCTTGCAAAAACATGTTACAAACTCTCATCCTTCAATTCCAAAAATTTTAAACCTAATTTCTCAAATCCCTTTTTCAAAAATATCAAATGTATCTTAATTCATAAACACAAATCCTTTTCAAATCCCATCCAACTCCTTTTCAAATTTTTTTAAAAAAAACTCAATTATCTTTTAAAATCTTTTTCAAAATAAAAATTCAGATTTATCTTTTTCAAATATCATTCACAACTTTTTAATTTTAAATTATATCTTTTTCTTATCATATTTATCTTTTATAAATCATATCTTCTATCTTATCTTTCTTCAAAATTTTCGAAAACGCACCCCCTCCCTTTAAATCCACATTTGGCCTCCCTCCTCTCATCCACCATTCGATACTAGCTCTCCTTCTATCCCTCTTCTTTCCTTTCTTTTGCTTGAGGACAAGCAAACCTCTAAGTTTGGTGTGTTTATCTGTGATCACTAAACCATATTCACTAAGATCATGGCTACTAAAGGAAAACAACCCATTCCAAGAGGCAAGAAAGAGAGTATTCCAAAACCACTTTAGAATCAAGGGAAGTTCTTAACCAAAGAACATTCAGACCATTACTACAAAATAATGGGTCTAAGGTCAGTGATCCCAGAAGTTAGATTCGATCTGAAAGAAGATGAATATCCAGAGATTCAAGAGCAAATTCGAAATAGGAACTGGGAAGTCCTGGCTAATCCTGAAACAAAGGTGGGAAGAAACATGGTTCAGGAATTCTATGCTAATCTGTGGCAAACAGACAAGCAGAGAATATCTGGAACTGCCCTTTATGACTATCGGACCTTGGTCAGAGGAAAGATTGTTCACATTCACCCTGACAAAATCAGGGAGATCTTTAAGCTACCTCAGCTGAAAGATGACCCAGACTCCTTTAATAGGAGATTGATGAGAACAAATAAGGGCCTGGACAAGATTCTAGAGGATATATGCATCCCTGGAGCTAGGTGGACCACCAGCACCAAGGGCGTCCCAAATCAACTCAAGAGAGAAGATCTCAAACCAGTCGCTAGAGGCTGGCTGGACTTCATTGGGCGTTCTATATTGCCCACTAGCAACTGTTCTGAAGTCACAGTTAAAAGAGCAGTGATGATCCATTGCATTATTTTGGGAAGAGAAGTGGAAGTTCATCAACTGATTTCATGTGAACTTTACATAATCGCAAACAAGAACTCCAAAGATGCCAAATTGGCTTATCCAAGCTTAATTTCCATGCTCTGCAAAGATGCTGGAGTGAAGATGGGAATAACTGAGTATATCTCAATTGAGCGACCAATCACCAAAATATCAATGGAAAAACAACAAGTGCAGGATGACCCCATCAAGAGGAGAGCACAGAAATTCCTCCTGGAAATCCCTCAAATTAAATATTGGGAGCATCTTGAAGCATCTGTTACCAAGTTGCAAGAAGCTATGGACCAAATAAAGGAAGAACAGAATAATCAAAATAGCATGCTTTGCAAATTGCTTGGGGAACAAGAAGAGCAAAGGCGTGACTTAAATGAACTGAAGCGTCAAAAACAATCTCTTGAAGGACCAAGCACCCCACAAATTAGAGGAACATCCAGTTCTCGAAATAAAGATCGTTGAGTCCTAATCTTAGCTTTAATTCTGTGATAGTTGTTCTTATAGGAATTTACCTTAGAAGTTATATAGGAGGAGTAGTAATTAGTATATCTATTTTGATTTTATTTCCAATTAAGCTATAATTTATTTTTCTCATCATCATTAAACATGAATAAAATAGTAGATTTTTAGAATAAAGAGGCAATATTTTTTTTTGAGTTCTTAAAAAAAATTCTAATTACTTAGATGTGGTGGCAATACTTTTTGTCTTCTGAATGAATGCTTGAATATTGCATATTTTTTATATTGAATTTCATGAATGTTAAAATTATTGGCTCTTGAAAGAATGATGAACAAGAGAAATATTATTGATCATCTGAAAAATCATGAAATTGATTCTTGAAGGAAGAAAAAGCAGTGAAAAAAAATAAGGAATCATTGGATAAAGAAAAAGAAAAAGCCAATAGCCCTTTAAACCAAAAGGCAAGGGTGAAAAGGATCCAAGGCTTTGAGCATCAATGGATAGGAGGGCCCAAGGAAATAAATCCAGGCCTAAGCGGCTAAATTAAGCTGTCCCTAACTATGTCCTTGTGGCATGCAGGTCCAAGTGAAAAGCTTGAGACTGAGTGGTTAAAGTCGTGATCCAAGGCAAAAGAGTGTGCTTAAGAACTCTGGACACCTCTAATTGGAAAATTTAGCAAAGCTAAGTCACAATCTGAAAAGGTTCACCCAGTTATGTATCTGTGGCATTTATGTATCCGGTGGTAATACTGGAAAACAAAGTGCTTAGGGCCACGGCCAAGACTCATAAAGTAGCTGTGTTCAAGAATCAACATACTAAACTAGGAGAATCAATAATACTATCTGAATTCTGAGTTCCTATGGATGCCAATCATTTTGAATTTCAAAGGATAAAGTGAAATGCCAAAACTGTTCAGAAGCAAAAAGCTACTAGTCCCGCTCATCTAATTAAAATCTAAGCTTCACATAAAACTCTGAGATATTATTGCTTCTTGATGTCTTTTTATCCTATTTTATTTATCTAGTTACTTGAGGACAAGCAACAGTTTAAGTTTGGTGTTGTGATGAGCGGATATTTTATATGCTTTTTGGGGGTAATTTCATGTAGAATTTAGTATGTTTTAGTTAGTTTTTAGTATAATTTTATTAGTTATTAGGCAAAATTCATATTTCTGGACTTTACTATGAGTTTGTGTGTTTTTTTTGTGATTTCAGGTATTTTCTGGCTGAAATTGAAGGAGCTGAGCAAAAATCTGATTCAGGCTGAAAAAGGACTGCGAATGTTGTTGGATTCTGACCTCCCTGCACTCAATGGATTTTTTGGAGCTACAGGAGTCCAATTGGCGCACTCTCAATTGGGTTGGAAAGTAGACATC
The DNA here is from genome assembly GCF_014773155.1 of Arachis stenosperma. Classification (NCBI taxonomy): domain Eukaryota; kingdom Viridiplantae; phylum Streptophyta; class Magnoliopsida; order Fabales; family Fabaceae; genus Arachis; species Arachis stenosperma. The sequence continues at coordinate 69,702,983 of NC_080377.1, read as the reverse complement.
CAGGGCATTCCATCAATATATAATAGTCCATACTTTGCGCAAAGATAGATGACGTAAACTAGCGTTCAACGCCAGTTCCATGTTGCAGTTTGGCGTTCAGCGCCAGAAACAGGTTGCAAGTTGGAGTTCAACGCCAGAAACAGATTACAACCTGGCGTTCAACTCTAGAAACAGCCCAGGCACGTGAGAAGCTTAAGTCTCAGCCCCAGCACACACCAAGTGGGCCCCAAAAGTGGATTTCTGCACTATCCATCCTAGTTTACTCATTTTCTGTAAACCTAGGTTACTAGTTTAGTATTTAAACAACTTTTAGAGATTTATTTTGTATCTCATGACATCTTTAGATCTGAACTTTATACCTTTTGACGGTATGAGTCTCTAAACTCTATTGTTGGGGGTGAGGAGCTCTGCAGCGTCTCGATGAATTAATGCAATTATTTCTGTTTTCCATTCAAACACGCTTGTTCCTATCTAAGATGTTCATTCGTGTTTCACTATGAAGAAGGTGATGATCCGTAACACTCATCACCTTCCTCAATCCATGAACATGTGCCTGACAACCACCTCCGTTCTACATCAGATTGAATGAGTATCTTTTACATTCCTTAATCAGAATCTTCGTGGTATAAGCTAGAATTGATGGCGGCATTCATGAGAATCCGAAAAGTCTAAACCTTGTCTGTGGTATTCCGAGTAGGATTCAAGGATTGGATGACTGTGATGAGCTTCAAACTCGCGAGTGTTGAGCGTAGTGACAGACACAAAAGGATCAATTGATCCTATTCCGACATGATCGAAAACCAACAGATGATTAGCCGTGCTGTGACAGAACATTTGGACCATTTTCACTGAGAGGATGGGAAGTAGCCATTGACAATGGTGACACCCTACATACAGCTTGCCATGGAAGGAGCCTTGCATGTTTGAAAGTGAGGAAGCATTATGTTACAGGAATTCAGAAGACAAAGCATCTCCAAAACTCCAACATATTCTCCACTACTGCGTAACAATTACTCCTTTTACACCCTTTTATTTATCTTTTACAATCGAGGCTAAAGAATCCTATTGGTATCCTGACTAAGATTAATAAGATAACCATAGCTTGCTTCAAGCCAACAATCTCCGTGGGATTTGACCCTTACTCACATAAGGTTTTACTTGGACGACCCAGTGCACTTGCTGGTTAGTTGTGCGAAGCTGTGAGAAATAGTCCATTAATATTGGCATACACAATTTCGTGCACCATTGACAGAGGAGAGTTAGTCCTTCAATTGAATGGGGACTACCTTGTGTTTAAAGCTCAATGATCTTTCTCTGCAACCATGGAAAAGAGGCACGATAAGCTTCTCTCAATACAGAGTCAAACAAAGCCCCCATAATCAAACTGTAAGTTTGGTATTGGGAGGCCACAACCAAACTCTAAGTTTGGTGTTGAACCCCCACATTCAAACTCTAAGTTTGGTGTTGGGAGGTCCCAACAATGCTCTGAACATCTGTGAAGCTCCATGAGAGCTCACTATCAAGCTATTAACATTAAAGAAGCGCTTATTGGGAGGTAACCCAATTTTTATTTATCTATATTCCTATTGTTCTTTTATGTTTTATTAGGTTTATGATCATGTGGAGTCACAAAATAATTACAAAAATTAAAAACAAAATAAAAAATAGCAGAAGAAAAAGCACACCCTGGAGAAAGAGCTTACTGGCGTTTAAACGCCAGAAAGGAGCATCTGGATGGTGTTTGACGCTAGAACAGAGCATGAAACTGGTGTTGAACGCCAGAAACAAGCAGTAGTCTGGTGTTCAAATGCCAGGATTGCACCCTGGGGAAAGCTGGCGTTAAACGCCAGAAACAAGCATCAGTCTGGCGTTAAATGCCAGGATTGCATACAGAGGGCATTTTACACGCCCAAAGGGTGCAGGGATGAGAAATCCTTGACACCTCAGAATCTGTGGACTCCACAGGATCCCTACCTACCTTCTCCCTCTCTCTCACACCTTTTCATAACACTCTTCCCCAAACAACACTCTTCCCCATCACCTCTTCACCACTCACATCCATCCACTCTTCCCCAGAAACCCCACCTACCCTCAAATTCAAAATCTATTTCCCATCCAAACCCACCCTAAATGACCGAACCCTAACCCCTCTCCCTCCACTATATAAACCCCTTCTTCCTTTTTCATTTTCACACAACACTACCCCTCTCTTCTTCCCCTTGGCCGAAACCTACACCTCTCTCCCTCTCCTCCATATCTTCTTCTTCTTCTTTTATTATTCCTTCTTTTGCTCAAGGGCGAGCAACATTCTAAGTTTGGTGTGGTAAAAGCATAGCTTTTTTTGTTTTTCCATAACCATTTATGGCACCTAAGGCCGGAGAAACCTCTAGAAAGAGGAAAGGGAAGGCAAAAGCTTTCACCTCCGAGTCATAGGAGATGGAGAGATTCATCTCAAAGGTCCATCAAGACCACTTCTATGAAGTTTTGGCCAAGAAGAAGGTGATCTCCGAGGTCCCTTTCATGCTCAAGAAAAATGAGTATCCGGAGATCCGACATGAGATCCAAAGAAAAGGTTGGGAAGTTCTTACCAATCCCATTCAACAAGTCAGAATCTTAATGGTTCACGAGTTCTATGCCAATGCATGGATCACTAGGAACCATGATCAAAGTATGAACCCGAATCCAAAGAATTATCTTACAATGGTTCAGGGGAAATACTTAGATTTTAGTTCAGAAAAAGTAAGGTTGGCATTCAACTTGCCTATGATGCAAGAAGACGCACGCCCCTACACTAGAAAGATCAACTTTGATCAAAGGTTGGACCAAGTCCTCATGGACATATGTATGGAAGGAGCTCAATGGAAAAGAGACTCAAAAGGCAAGCCGGTTCAATTGAGAAGACTGGACCTCAAGCCTGTAGCTAGAGGATGGTTGGAGTTCATCCAACGCTTCATCATCCCCACTAGCAACCGATCCGAAGTAACTGCGGATCGGGCCATCATGATCCATAGCATCATGATTGGAGAGAAAGTAGAAGTTCATGAAGTCATCTCTCTAGAACTCTACAAAGTAGCCGAAAAGCCCTCCACCTTGGCAAGGCTGGCTTTTCCTCATCTCATTTGAAATCTATGCTACTTAGTTGGAGTTGTCATAGAAGGAGACATCCTCATTGAAGAGGATAAGCCCATCATTAAGAAAATGATGGAGAAAACAAGAGAGCCCACTCATGGATCTCAAGAGACACATGAGGAAGCTCATCATCAAGAAATCCCTGAGATGCCTCAAGGGATGCACTTTCCTCCAAACAACTATTGGGAACAACTCAACACTTCTCTAGAAGGATTAAGTCATGACATGAACCAATTAAGGGTGGAACACTAAGAACACTCCATCATTCTCAATGAGATTAGAGAAGATCAAAGAGCTATGAGGGAGGAGCAACAAAGGCAAGGAAGAGACATAGAGGAGCTCAAGAACACCATTGGTCCTTCAAAGAGAAGGCGCCACCATCACTAAGGTGGACTCATTCCTTAACTTCCTTGTTCTTATCTCTTTGTTTTTTTTTTTCGGTTTTTGAGCTTCATGTTTGTCTATGTTTGTGTCTTTATTACACGATCATTAGTGTCTATTGTCTATGTCTTAAGGCTATGAATAATTCCATGAAGGATAAATGAAAAATGTTTTTAATACAAAAGAACAAGAAGTACATGAGTTTCGAATTCATCCTTGAAATTAGTTTAATTATATTGATGTGGTGACAATACTTTTTATTTTCTGAATGAATGCTTGAACAGTGCATATTTTTTATCTTGTTGTTTATGAATGTTAAAATTGTTGGCTCTTGAAAGAATGATGAAAAAGAAAAATGTTATTGATGATCAGAAAAATAAAAAAATTGATTATTGAATCAAGAAAAAGCAGTGAATAACAAAAGCTTGCGGAAAAAAAATGGCGAAAAAAATATAAAAGAAAAAGAAAAAGCAAGCAGTAAAAGCCAATAGCCCTTAAAAGCAAAAGGCAAGGTTAAAAAGGATCCAAGGCTTTGAGCATCAATGGATAGAAGGGCCTAAGGAAATAAAATCCAGGCCTAAGCCGCTAAATCAAGATGTCCCTAACATGTGCTTGTGGCATGCAGGTCCAAGTGAAAAGCTTAAGACTGAGTGGTTAAAGTCGTGATCCAAAGCAAAAAGAGTGTGCTTAAGAGCTCTGGACACCTCTAACTGGGGACTTTAGCAAAGCTGAGTCACAATCTGAAAAGATTCACCCAGTCATGTGTCTGTGGCATTTATGTATCCGGTGGTAATACTAGAAAACAAAGTGCTTAGGGCCACGACCAAGACTCATAAAAGTAGCTGTGTTCAAGAATCAACATACTAAACTTGGAGAATCAATAACACTATCTGAATTGTGAGTTCCTATAGATGCCAATCATTCTAAACTTCAAAGGATAAAGTGAGATGCCAAAACTGTTCAGAAGTAAAAAGCTACTAGTCCCGCTCATCTAATTAGAACTAAGCTTCATTGATATTTTGGGATTTATAGTATATTCTCTTCTTTTTATCCTATTTGATTTTCAGTTGCTTGGGGACAAGCAACAATTTAAGTTTGGTGCTGTGATGAGCAGATAATTTATACGCTTTTTGGCACTGTTTTTAGGTAGTTTTTAGTAGGATCTAGCTACTTTTAGGGATGTTTTTATTAGTTTTTATGCAAAATTCACATTTATGGACTTTACTATGAGTTTTTGTGTTTTTCTGTGATTTCAGGTATTTTCTAGCTGAAATTGAGGGACCTGAGCAAAAATCTGATAGGAGGCTGCCAAAGGACTGCTGATGCTGTTGGATTCTGACCTCCCTGCACTCGAGATGGATTTTCTAGAGCTACAAAACTTTAAATGGCGAGATCTCAACTGCGTTGGAAAGTAGACATCCAAGGCTTTCCAGCAATATATAATAGTCTATACTTTGTTCGATCTTAGATGACGCAAATTGGCGTTCAACGCCAGTTCCACGCTGCATTCTGGAGTAAAACGCCAGAAACACGTCACAAACCAGAGTTAAACGCCAAAAACACGCTATAACTTGGCATTTAACCCCAAGAGAAGCCTCTGCACGTGTAAAGCTCAAGCTCAGCCCAAGCACACACCAAAGTGGGTCCCAAAAGTAGATTTCTGCACTTAGACTTATTTCTGTAAACCCTAGTCGCTAGTCTAGTATAAATAGAACTTTTTACTATTGTATCAGAAGTCTTTTAGACCATCTTATCTTTGGATTATCTTTTGATCCTTTGATCATGTTTTGGAGGCTAGCCTCTTGGCTATGCCTGGACCATTATCACTTATGTATTTTCAACGGTGGAGTTTCTACACACCATAGATTAAGGTGTGGAGCTCTGCTGTTCCTCGAGTATTAATGCAATTACTATCATTCTTCTATTCAATTCAGCTTATTCTTATTCTAAGATATTCGCTGCACTTCAACATGATGAATGTGATGATCCGTGACACTCATCATCATTCTCACATATGAACGTGTGCCTGACAACCACTCCCGTTCTACCTTAGATCGAGCGCATATCTCTTAGCCTCCATTCCAAAAGATCAGAGTCTTCATGGTATAAGCTAGAATTATTGGTGACCATTCCTAAGATCCGGAAAGTCTAAACCTTGTTTGTGGTATTCCGAGTAGGATCTGAGATGGGATGACTGTGACGAGCTTCAAACTCGCGAGTGTTGGGCGTAGTGACAGACGCAAAAGAATCACTGGATTCTATTCTGACATGATCGAGATCCGACAGATGATTAGCCGTGCTGTGACAGAGCATTTTGACCATTTTCGTTGAGAGGATAGGATGTAGCCATTGAAAATGGTGACGCCTGATGTGCGAAAAACGATCCAACACAAAACTCACCGACAAGTGTACCGGGTTGCATCAAGTAATAAAACTCACGGGAGTGAAGTCGATCCCACAGGGATTGAAGGATTGAGCAATTTTAGTTCAGTGGTTGATTTAGTCAAGCGAATCAAGTATTGGTTGAGTGATTTTGTATCCAACAGTAATTAAATAACAGGAAATGTAAAGGGAGAGGGATGGATTGCAGAAATTAAAGAGAACGGAAAGTAAAGGTGCTGAATCTTAAAGAACAAGAAATTAAATGACTGAAACTTAAAGTGCAAGAAATGTAAATTGCAGTAACTTAAAATGCAAGAAATGTAAATTGCTTAAATGGAAAAGGGGAGTTGAGGATTGGGAATTCAGAATTTCAGCAAGGGAAATTAAATTGCAACAATTAATAAAGCAGAAGATGAATTGGAAGTTACTAGAATTCAAACAGGAAATGAAATTAAATTGCAGCAGGGGTTCACAGAAGAACCAAAAAGGAAAATGGGATCTCAGGACTCCAGAGACTAGATAGCAAAGTCTAGATCTCAATTGCCTTCCCAGATCCAAGTTCACAAAGCAATTAACAAGAAATTAAAGAAGAAGCAGTAAAGGAAATGTAATTGAACTCAATTATGCAGAAGAGAAATTAAAGAGATCTTGAATGGAGATTGAGACAGAAATTCCTCAATTCTTCACACCCAAGACTCAAACAAGAAAAGTAAAAATGCTCAAGCAAGAACGAGGAATAAGAGAGATCAATTCTCCTCCCCAATTCTCTCAAATCTCAGTTCCTAGCTCTCAATGAAGTCTCCCAATTCAAAAATCAAAAGAAGGTTCAAAAGTCAAAAGTGAAAGTAAAAGTCCTAATTACATCAAACTATCTCCTATTTATACACTTTCTATTCTTGGATTTTGGAATTTGGATGGGCTTTTGATTTGGTGAAGAAATGAATTAAATTGGATTTTTAATCCAATTTTCAGCCTATGAGAAAGTGGCTTCCAGGAGGCTGCCCTACCCTTGTGGAGGGCAGAGCAGGAAATGGTGCGTGCAGCTCATTGCGTGCGTGCTTGGTGTGTGTGATGCTGCAGGATGCTGCCCTGCCCTTGTGGAGGGCAGGGTAGAGTTTTCTTGGTGCGCCAGATTCTGCCCGTGCGCACTGCTGCTGGCCGAGACTCCCTTGGTGCGCCCAATCTTGTGCGCTGGCCGTGCACCACAAAATGCTGCCCTGCCCTTGTGGAGGGCAGGGCAATGTTTCCAAAAGTGAAGTCCCACGTTCGAAACTCGGTGGAGGCACACGCTGCTTCTTTTTCTTTGGTTTTTTTGGCACCAAAGTAATGCTTAGTTCCTTGTTTCCTCATGGTGCCGTGTTCGATCCAGGGAGAATGAAAGCAGCCAATTTTTGCTTGATTTTATTGTGCTTGAGCGCTACTCCTTTCCTCTTTGTCCTTGGGTTCGAAACCCATAGGAAGCATTATGAAGCAATTTCTTTTGAATTTTTCTTGGGTGAAGCCCGATATTGCTCTTGAGGAGGGCAGGGCAGAGTTTTTGCTCTCTTTGATCCTTAGCATCAAATTGTGCTCCGCCCTTGTTGTGGGCAGGGCAGTGATGCTTTTCATGGTTTGGCTCATTATGTTGCTCTCCTGGAGGGCAGTGTGCTCTCTTGGAGGGCAGTGTAGCTTCCTCCCTTCCATGCGCCACATTCTTTTTTCCTTGGGCCACGCTTTCTTAAGCCACGTTTTTCCTCTTTTCTTTCTTTCTTCACCTACAAGAAACCAAAGCAACCACTCAAAGTATCTCTAAATTCATAAGGTTTATAATTCATTAAAATTCAATTAATTCTTGCTTAAACCTCATGATTTAGCATCAATTTAATGGTGGTTGCTTGATTTAAAGAAGTTATGCATTTTCATTCCAAATCACTTACTTAGGATGCAAGAAAGTGCATAAAAACTAATAAAACAAGTGAAATTAGCTTGAAAAATGGGTATATGATGACTTGTCATCAACGTCCTACATACAGCTTGCCATAGAAAGGAGTAAGAATGATTGGAGGAAGGCAGTAGGAAAGCAGAGATTCAGAAGGGACAAAGCATCTCTATACACTTATCTGAAATTCCCACCACTGATTTACATAAGTATCTCTGTCTCTATTTTATGTTTTATTTATCTTTATATTCGAAAACCATTATAACCATTTGAATTCACCTAATTGAGATTTACAAGATGACCATAACTTGCTTCATACCAACAATCTCCATGGGATCGACCCTTACTCACGTAAGGTATTACTTGGACGACCCAGTGCACTTGCTGGTTAGTTGTGAGAAGTTGTGACAAAGTGTGATTCACGTTTGAGAGCTCCAAGTCTTTGGTGCCATTGTTAATGATCACAATTTCGTGCACCAGTGCTCTCAAGGTCATTTCTCCTTTCTCTACATCAATGATGGCCCTTGCTATAGCTAGGAAAGGTCTACCCAAGATGATTGAGTTATGTCCTTCTTCTTCCATGTCTAAAATGACAAAGTCAGCAGGGAAGATGAATTCTCCAACTTTTACCAACAAGTTCTCTAGAACTCCAGTAGGCATGATAAGTGACCTGTCAGCTAGTTGCAAGGACATTCTTGTAGGCTTCACTTCTTCAATAGATAACCTTTTTATCATGGAGAGTGGAATCAGATTAATGCTTGAGCCTAAGTCGTATAAAGCCTTCCCAATTGACAGGTTGCCAATGATACAAGACAGAAAGAAACTTCCAGGATCTATAAGTTTTCGTGGCAAGCCTTTTTGAATCACAGCACTGCACTCCTGGTGAGGATCACAGTTTCTTTTTCATCCCAACTCCTCTTCTTGTTGATAAGCTCCTTGAGAAATTTCGCATATAGAGGCATCTGTTCCAAGAATTCAGCAAGTGGAATATTGATTTCCAGCTTCTTAATAACCTCTAGGAACTTGGGGAATTGTTGGTCCTTTAGCTCTTTGTTGAACCTTTGAGGGTATGGAAGAGGAGGAGTGTATGGCTTCTCCACTTTCTTCTGTTCGTGTGGTTGCTCCTCCATGACTCGTTCCCTTTCTTTGAGGCTTGATGTTCTTCCTCTTTCTTTCTGGACTCCTCTGGGTTTTTTCCTTTTGCTGTCACCTCTTCCTTGCTATTGTCCTCATCATTCTTTGTAGGCCTCTTGTTAGCTTCTTTGTCATTCTCTAAAGTTCTTCCACTCCTCAATTGGATTGCTTTACATTCTTCTTTGGGATTGGAAATAGTGTCACTTGGTAGTGCATTGGGTGCTCTTTCAGCCACTGTTTGTTTGGACAATTATCCAATTTGCCTCTCTAGATTCCGCAATGAAGCTTCACGGTTCTTATTGGCCAATTCTTGCTGCTTGATCATCTTTTCCATCATCATCTCCAAGTTGGAAATCCTTTGAGCTTTTTGGGGTGCTTGTGGTTGATTGTGGGATGTTGAGGGTGGATGATAGTTGTTTTAGTTAATTGCTGGGTTATTTTGTGGATAGTAGTTAGATAGGGGTTGATTGTTTTGTGGTTTTCTGTATTGGTTTTGGTTAGTGTTTTGATGGTTTTGATGTTTTGTGTTTCTGGAATTGTTCTGGTTTGAGTTTTTCTGCCAAGGCTGTTGGTTTTGGTTATCCCCCCACCTCAAATTGGGGTGATTCCTCTAGGATGAGTTATAAGTATCTCCATAGAACTCATTTTGTCCAACTCCTTGGTTGTGCATGTATTGGACTTGCTCAGGCTGCTGCTCTGCATATCTCTCTTCATTTTGTCCCCATGTAGGTGATGGTTGACTTGTTGTGTTCACTACAGCTACTTGAAGACCATCTATTCTTTTTGCCATCATCTCCATTTGTTGTTGAATCTATTGGTGCATCACCTTATTTTGTGCCGGGATGGTATCAACACCTTCAAGTTCTAATACACCTCTCTTTGGAGCTGGTTGGCATTGCCTTTGATGAGCATAGAAGTACTGGTTATTAGCTACAGTGTCTATCAGATTCTGAGCTTCCTCAGCTGTCTTCATTAGTTGCACTGAACCTCCAGCAGAATAATCCAAAGCCTCTTGAGTTTTTAGAGTCAATCCCTCATAGAAACTCTGAAGTCTGTCTCATTCATTAAACATCTCTTGTGGACACTTCCTAATCAAGGCTTTGTATCTCTCCCAAACCTCATAAAGTGATTCTCCATCCATTTGGGTGAATGTTTTCACTTCTGTCTTCAATCTTATGGCCCTCTGAGGTGGGTAGAATGATGGGGAAAATCAGATTCCACACAGACTCACCGGCAAGTGAACCAGGTCACATCAAGTAGTAATAACTCACAAGAGTGAGGTCGATCCCACAGGGATTGATGGATTAAGCAACTTTAGTGAGGTGATTAGTTTAGTCAAGATAACATTGGTAAATTAGGTGAAATTGAACTAACAGAGAGTAAATTGCAAGAATTGTAAATTGCAGAAGGTAAATCAGCAGAAGCTTAAAGAGCAAGAAAAGTAAATTGCAACAACTTTAAAGGGAATTGGGTGTAGGGAAAATTAAATGAATCAGTAAATCAGAACTTAGAGCAATTGCAGAAGATTAAATTGCATGAAAAGTAAATTCATATCACAGCAAGCTCAAAAGTAAAGTTGCAGAAAGTAAATTTGAAGAAGAAAATTGCAGAAACTGAAAATTTCATAAACTAAATTCAATATTGAAATGTAGAAAGTGCAGAAAAATAAAAGTGTATCAAAGAGAGCCTTATATTCTACTCCTACTCCTACTGCTCTCTAGCAGAGCCAGCCTTCCTAATGAAATGAAATAAAATTGAAATTGAAAATAAATTACAATTCAAATGAAATTCCTAATCTAGCTTTTTCTTGTGCCTTTGAGTCATGTCCAATGGGCTTTTATTGGTTTGGCCTTGAATGAGAGTGAATCCCGATTTTGCTTGGTTTAATTGGATCAGGGTGCATTTTGTGCTCCTAGTGGAGCGTTCAGTTCACTTTGTGAACTCCACGTTCACTTCCTATGGTGCTTCCCTCACGTGCACCTTGCCTCCTACTACCGTTCCCTTAGTGAATGCGAAGTTCACTTCTTGAGCGCTCTCCCTTGGCTTCTTTGGTGCGCAGCACCATTTGGTGTGCTTATTCCCTTGCCTAGCGCTCCCTTTTTGAGCGCTAAGTTCACTATTTGAGCATTGCTTAGTGAGCTTCCTCCCCTAAAGTGTGAAAGTCATGATAAAGGTGACTTAGTGAGCGCCACGCTCACTTCCAAAGTGAACGCTAGCCTTGTTTGGCTATTGAGCGTAGTTTTTAGGCCTTAAAGATGCCTATCACTTGTACTTCAATTTCATGCCAAATGTAGATTGTTATATATCGTTGGAATGCTTTGAATGTCAGCTTTCCAACGCAACTAGAAGTACATCAATTGGACATATATAGCTCAAGTTATGGTCCTTTGAAGATAGCATGGTCATGCTGTTTTGGAGGCCGCGAAAACGCTCAATTAGTGAACGCCACGTTCACTTAGTGAACGCTGGCTGTTGGGAGGCCAACGTTAGTGCCAGCTTATGAGGCCCAAGCTTGATTTTTATCCCATACTATTATATATCGTTGGAAAGCTCTGGATGTATACTTTCCAGTGCATTTGAGAGCGCATCATTTCAAGCTCTACAGCTCAAGTTATCCTCCTTGGAAGGTGAAGAGGTCAGCTGGCCTTACTGCAGGTTGATACTATGTTCATCTTTGCACTTTCGGGGTAGATTTTCTCCTGTAGAATTAATGTCCACCATGAAGTGCCATATATGAATGGAAGACTCTAGATTCCTACTTTCCAATGCTACTAGAATCACCTCATTTGGAGTTTTGTAGCTTGAGCTATTCTTGTTGGAGTGTAAAGAGGTCAGGGTTGCAAATCCTCTTTGCTCCTCCTTGAGTCTGTTTCCACTCTTTTGCCACCTTGGGGTTGTGATTCTTCTTTTAATGCTTTTATTGCTCCTTCTCTTTCATATTTTCACCTATCATCAACCAAAAAAATACATCAAAGCCTTGGCATAATCATCAAATCTTGCATCATTCATATTAGCAACTAAATCTTGCAAGAAATCTAATGAAAATGCATAAAATAACCAATGTTTGATTGAATCAAGACAAGCATGAAATTCTCACTCAAACACTTACTTATTGCCTAAAAATGCATGAAAACCAAGTGAAAACTAATGACATAGGCTTGTGAAACTAGCCTAATATGAGTTGTCATCACAACACCAAACTTAAATCTTGCTTGTCCCCAAGCAAGCAGCAAAACAGAACAAGAATGAATGAAGACAGAGAAGAGTATAAGTCTATATTTGCAAAAGATTCAATCCTGGTTAATAGGGTTTTCATGCATGGTATCTTAGAGATTTTTATTCTGTGACTGAGATATCAACACTCATTTGGATCCTTACTTGAATTACACAAAAAATGAGACTTGTTAGTACTTGGTCCTTAGTTTTTCTTGCTCTTTTTCTTTTAATTGAGATTTATTGCTTAGCTAAGACTTAATGTTATGTGATAAGGTAGCTTTTTAGAGTAAGCTTTCAGCCAGCATTCCCGCCCCAGTTGGTTCAAGATGCTAGGTGTTGAAACACCCCTCTGGGCTTACTTGCTCAAGCCTCTCCTTAGCACACACACATCACAGGCATTTAGCTTTGTTTTGTCCTTTGGAAATTGATGCCTGATGAGCGGATAATTTGTACGCTTTTTGGCATTGTTTTTAGTATGTTTTTAGTATGATTGATGAGCGGATAATTTGTATACTTTTTGGCATTGTTTTTAGTATGTTTTTGATATCTTTTAGTTAGATTTTAGTACATTTTTATTAGTTTTTATTTAAAATTCACTTTTCTGGACTTTACTATGAGTTTGTGTGTTTTTCTGTGATTTCAGGTATTTTCTGGCTGAAATTGAGGGACCTGAGCAAAAATCTGATTCAGAGACCAAAAAGGACCGCAGATGCTGTTGGATTCTGACCTCCCTGCACTCGAAGTGGATTTTCTGGAGCTACAGAAGCCCAATTGGCGCGCTCTCAACGGCGTTGGAAAGTAGACATCCAGGGCTTTCCAGCAATATATAATAGTCCATACTTTGTCTAAGATTTGATGGCCCAAACCCGCGAAGCAATCCGGCCTCAGGAATTCCAGCGTTAAACGCCGGAACAGGAATAAAAGTTGGAGTTAAACGCCCAAACTGGCATGGGAGCTGGCGTTTAACTCCAGAAAAGGTCTCTACACGAATTTCCTTGATTGCTCAGCCCAAGCACACACCAAGTGGGCCCGGAAGTGGATTTTTATGTCATTTACTCATTTCTGTACACCTTAGGTTACTAGTTTACTATTAATAGGACCTTTTACTATTGTATTAGTAGACTTTGGTAGCTATCTTCACTTTTATGCTATCTTAGATCTTTGGGAGGCTGGCCATTCGGCCATGCCTGGACCTTATGCTTATGTATTTTCAACGGTGGAGTTTCTACACACCATAGATTAAGGGTGTGAAGCTCTGCTGTACCTCGAGTATTAATGCAATTACTATTGTTCTTCTATTCAACTCCGCTTGTTCTTTATCTAAGATATCACTCGTTCTTCAACCTATGAACAAGGTGACTGACAACCATTCTTGTTCTACAAGCATTCGAGGCTTTAGTGAATATCTCTTGGATTCTTCGGAATCTTCGTGGTATAGGCAGGACCTGATGGCGGCATTCAAGAGAATCCGGAAGGTCTAAACCTTGTCTGTGGTATTCTGAGTAGGATTCAATGATTGAATGACTGTGACGTGCTTCAAACTCCTAGCAGGCGGGGCGTCTGGTGACAGATGCAAAAGTATCGATGGATATTATTCCGGCCTGACCGAGAACCGACAGCTGAATTCCGCTATGCCGTGACAGGACATATGCAATCGCTTTCACTGCGAGGATGGGAGGTAGCTGCTGACAACAGTGAGACCCTACACGAGCTTGCCATGGAAAGGAGTAAGAAAGGATTGGATGAAGGCTGTAGGAAAGCAGAGAGACGGAAGGGAAGGCATCTTCATACACTTGTCTGAAGCTCATACACCAATGATATACATAAGTATCATTATCTTTATCTTCTATGTTATTTTCGTTCATCACCATATATATCTGAGTTTGCCTGACTAAGATTTACAAGATGACCATAGCTTGCTTCATTACTAACAATCTCCGTGGGATCGACCCTTACTCACGTAAGGTTTTATTACTTGGACGACCCAGTGCACTTGCTGGTTAGTTGTGCGAAGTTGTGTAATGCCATGGTATTGAGCGCACCAAGTTTTTGGAGCCATTACCAGGGATTATGAGAGTTGTGAAAAAGTATAGTTCACAATTTCGCCGACCAAGTTTTTGGCGCCGTTGCCGGGGATTGTTCATGTTTTGAGCAAGCTTTTGGTAACATCAGAGCCAAGATCCGGCAACAACATCAAATTTTTGGTGTTATTGCCCGGGATTGTTTAGGCTGGACAACTGACGGTTCATCTTGTTGCTTAGATTAGGTATTTTTTTTCGAAATTCTTGAAGGAGAATTCTAGAGTTTCATGATGATTTGTTGAAATCTGGCTGGCTGAGAAGCCATGTCTAATCTGATTGGACCGAGGTTTCAACTTATCACCACAAGAGCTTGTTGATTTCGTATCAATCTTGCTGTTGGAGCAGTGATTTGCTAAGGCTTGGCTGACCTTTGGTCATGTCTAGTGTTTTGGACCGAAGCTTTCCTTGAAAGCTTGGCTGGCTGTGAAGCCATGTCTAATTCCTGGACCGGAGCCTTAGACTAGCATTGCACTGATTCCTGGAATTCTCATTAAGAATTTTGATACCTTTTTTTCACTTAATTTTCGAAAAATACAAAAAAATTTGCAAAACCATAAAATCCAAAAAAAAAAAAAATTTTCTTGTTTGAGTCTAGAGTCTCATCTTAAGTTTAGTGTCAAATGCATGTTTTTGTTATAATTTTCGAATCCATGCATATATTTCTTTGTTTTGATCTTTGAATTCTATTGACTTGAAGTATTTTTTTTGTGTCTCATATGCATTCTCATATTGTTAGTGTCAGTAGTACACAAACTGCTAAGTTTGGTGTCTTGCATGCATTGTTATTTGATTCTTGTTGCATTTTGATTATTAAAAATCCAAAAATATTTTTAATTTGTGTCTTTTCAAGTCAATGATACAAAGAATTGAAGATTTAGAACATACTGCAGAGGAATTATACAGAAAAAGCTGAGCATTCAAAAATGCCCAGTGAAGAAGGCAGACTGGCGTTTAAACGCCAGCCAGGGTACCTGGTTGGGCGTTTAACGCCCAAAGAGGTAGCATTTTGGGCGTTAAACGCCAGAATGTATACCATTCTGGGCGTTTAACGCCAGGATGGTGCTAGGGAGAAGATTTTGTTTTCAAATCAATTTTTTTCAAATTTTTCAAAATCAAATCTTTTTCAAATCAAATCTTTTCAATCAAATGTTTTCAAAATCAATTTCTTTCCTTTTTAAAAGATACTTACTAACAATTAATGATTTGATTGAACATCTCAAATTTGTTACCTTTTCTGTTGAGAAAGGTTTTTAATGTTTGAATCATATCTTTTCTTGTTAGGCAAGTCATCAATTTTTAAAATCATATCTTTTCAAATTGTTTTTAAAATCATATCTTTTCAAATAGTTTTCAAATCATATCTTCTCAATCACATTTTTTTTTCATATCTTCTTAACCACATCTTTTTCAAAATAACTTTCAATCAAATCTTCTTAATTTCTAATTTCAAATTCTTTTTCAAAAATCACTTAATTTCTTTTCCACTTTTATTTTCGAAAATTAATTAATGTTTTTCAAAATAATTTCAAAATTTTTTTACTTGATTTTCGAAAATAAACTTCCCTCCTTCCCACATCCTTCTATTTATGGAGTGCCACTCCTTCTCAATGCACAATTCGAACCTTATCTAACTAAAGTTCGAATTTATCTTCTCCTTCTTCTTTCTATTTCTCTTTTCCTCTGACACTTAAAGGAATCTCTATACTGTGACATAGAGGATTCCACATTTTCTTGTTCCCTTCTCTTTCATATGAGCAGGAGCAAGGACAAAGGCATTCTTGTTGAAGCTGATCCTGAACCTGAAAGGACTTTGAAGAGAAAGCTAAGAGAAGCCAAAGCACAACTCTCTTTAGAGGACCTGACCGAATTCTTCAAGGAAGAAAACATGGCAGCAGAAAACAACAACAATGCAAACAATGCAAGGAAGGTGCTGGGTGACTTTACTGCACCTACTCCTGATTTTTATGGGAGAAGCATCTCTATCCCTGCCATTGGAGCAAACAAACTTTGAGCTTAAGCCTCAATTAGTTTCTCTAATGCAACAGAATTGCAAGTTCCATGGACTTCCAATGGAAGATCCTCATCAGTTTTTAGCTGAATTCTTGCAAATCTGTGACACAGTCAAGACTAATGGGGTTGACCCTGAAGTCTATAGACTGATGCTATTCCCTTTTGCTGTAAGAGACAGAGCTAGAATATGGTTGGACTCTCAACCTAAAGAAAGCCTGGACTCATGGGAAAAGCTAGTCAATGCCTTCTTGGCAAAATTCTTTCCACCACAAAGATGGAGTAAGCTTAGAGTGGAAGTCCAAACCTTTAGACAAAAGGATGGAGAATCCCTCTATGAAGCTTGGGAAAGATACAAACAATTAATCAGAAAATGTCCTTCTGACATGCTTTCTGAATGGAGCATCATAGGTATTTTCTATGATGGTCTCTCTGAACTATCTAAGATGTCCTTGGATAGCTCTGCAGGAGGATCTCTTCATCTGAAGAAGACGCCTACTGAAGCTCAAGAACTGATTGAAATGGTTGCAAATAACCAATTCATGTACACTTCTGAAAGAAATCCTGTGAACAATGGGACTAGTCAGAAGAAAGGAGTTCTTGATATTGACACTCTGAATGCCATTTTGGCCCAGAATAAAATATTGACTCAACAAGTCAATTTGATTTCTCAAAGTCTGTCTGGAATGCAAAATGCACCAAACAGTACTAAGGAAGCTTCATCTGAGGAAGAAGCTTATGATCCTGAGAACCCTTCCATGGAAGAGGTAAATTACCTAGGAGAACCCTATGGTAACACCTATAATTCTTCATGGAGAAATCACCCAAATCTTTCATGGAAGAATCACGAGAGACCTCAACAAGGTTTCAATAACAATGGTGGAAGAAACAGGTTTAACAATGGCAAGCCTTTTCCATCATCTTCTCAGCAACAGACAGAGAGCTCTAAGCAGAATAATTCTGACTTAGCAACCATGGTCTCTGATCTGATCAAAACCACTCAAAGTTTCATGACTGAAACTAGATCTTCCATTAGGAATTTGGAAGGACAAGTGGGTCAGCTGAGCAAGAAAATTACTGAACTTCCTCCAAGCACTCTCCCAAGTAACACTGAAGAAAATCCAAAGGGAGAGTGCAAAGCCATAAACATGGCCGAATTCTGGGAGGAAGAAGAGGCAGTGAACGCCACTGAGGAAGGCCTCACTGGACGTCCACTGGCCTCTAATGAGTTCCCCAATGAGGAACCTTGGGAATCTGAGGCTCAGACTGAGACCATAGAGATTCCCTTGGACTTGCTACTGCCTTTCATGAGCTCTGATGAGTATTCTTCCTCTGAAGAGGATGAGTATGTCACTGAAGAGCAAGTTGCTAAATACCTTGGAGCAATCATGAAGCTAAATGACAAGTTATTTGGAAATGAGACTTGGGAAGATGAACCTCCCTTGCTCACCAAAGAACTGGATGACCTGTCTAGGCAGAAACTGCCTCGAAAGAGGCAGGATCCTGGGAAGTTTTCTATACCTTGTACCATAGGCACCATGACCTTCAAGAAGGCCTTGTGTGACTTAGGGTCAAGTGTAAACCTCATGCCCCTCTCTGTAATGGAGAAATTAGGGATCTTTGAGGTGCAAGCTGCAAAAATCTCACTAGAAATGGCAGACAACTCAAGAAAACAAGCCCATGGACTTGTAGAGAATGTTTTGGTGAAGATTGAAGGCCATTACATTCCTACTGATTTCATAGTCCTAGAGACTGGGAAGTGCATGGATGAATCCATCATCCTTGGCAGACCCTTCCTAGCCACAGCAAAGGCTGTGATTGATGTTGATAGAGGAGAGTTGATCATTCAAGTGAATGAAGAATCCATGGTGTTTAAGGCCCAAGGATATCCCTCTGTCATCATGGAGAAGAAGCATGAAGAGCTTCTCTCAAAACAGAGCCAAGCAGAGCCCCCACAGTCAAACTCTAAGTTTGGTGTTGGGAGGCCACAACCAAAATCTAAGTTTGGTGTTGAAACCCCAAATTCAAACTCTAAGTTTGGTGTTGGGAGGTTTCAACAAGGTTCTGAGTGTTTCTGAGGCTCCATGGGAGTCCTCTGTCAAGCTAATGACACTAAAGAAGCGCTTGTTGGGAGGCAATCCAATGTTTTATAATTAATTATTTTCTTTTGTTATTTTATCTTTTTGTAGGTTGATGATCATAAGAAGTCACAAAAACAATGAAAAAAGCAAAAACAAAATGAAAAACAGGAAGAAAAACAGCACACCCTGGAGGAAGATGCTGCTGGCGTTCAAACGCCAGTCAGCCTAGCAGTTGGGCGTTTAACGCCCAGTCTGGCACCCTTCTGGGCGTTTAACGCCAGAAAGGGGCACCAGACTGGCGTTAAACGCCAGTAAAGGGCAAGAACCTGGCGTTAAACGCCAGGAATGGGCACCAGCCCGGCGTTTAACGCCAGAAATGCCTCAAAACGTGATTTTGAGCAACTTTTGGTGCAGGGATGACTTTTCCTTGACACTACAGGATCTGTGGACCCCACAGGACCCTACCATCACTCTCTCTCTTCTTCCCCCATCACCTCAATACCTCTTCCCCAAAAACCCTCACCTATCAAATCCCATCTTTCTCTTCACCACTCACATCCATCCTTCATAAAACCCCACCAACCTCACCCTTCAAATTCAAACCACTTTCCCTCCCAAACCCACCCTCAAATGGCCGAACCTTTACCCCCCTCTCTCCTATAAATACCCTTCTTCAACCCTTCATTTTCACACGACCTAAAGACCACTTCTTCCCCCTTTGGCCGAACACACTACCCTCCCCCTCTTCCGCATTTCTTCTTCTTCTACTCCTTTCTTTCTTCTTTGCTCGAGGACGAGCAAACATTTTAAGTTTGGTGTGGTAAAAGCGTTGCTTTTTCGTTTTTCCATAACCATTATGGCACCAAAGGCCGGAGAAACCTCTAAAAAGAGGAAAGGGAAAGCAAAAAGCTTCCACCTCCGAGTCATGGGAGATGGATAGATTCCTCTCAAAGGTGCATCAAGACCACTTCTATGAAGTTGTGGCCTTGAAGAAGGTGATCCCCGAAGTCCCCTTTTTACTCAAAAAGGTGAATATCCGGAGATCCGCCATGAGATCCAAAGAAGAGGTTGGGAAGTTCTCACCAACCCCATTCAACAAGTTGGAATCTTGATGGTTCAAGAGTTCTATGCCAATGCATGGATCACAAAGAACCATGACCAAAGTGTGAACCCGAATCCAAAGAATTATCTTACTATGGTTCGGGGGAAATACTTGGATTTTAGTCCGGAGAGTGTGAGGGTGGCGTTCAACTTGCCTATGATGCAAGGAGATGAGCATCCTTTCACTAGAAGGGTCAACTTTGATCAAAGGTTGGACCAAGTCCTCACAGTCATATGTGAAGAGGGCGCACAATGGAAGCAAGATTCAAGAGGAAAGCCGGTCCAATTGAGAAGGCATGACCTCAAGCCCGTGGCTAGAGGATGGTTAGAGTTCATACAACGCTCAATCATTCCCACTAGCAACCGGTCCGAAGTTACCATAGACCGGGCCATCATGATCCATAGTATCATGATTGGAGAGGAAATAGAGGTTCATGAGGTTATAGCTCAAGAACTCTATAAAGTGGCAGACAAGACCTCCACTGTGGCAAGATTAGCCTTTCCTCACCTCATTTGTCACCTCTGTTATTCAGTTGGAGTTGACATAGAAGGAGATATCCCCATTGATGAGGACAAGCCCATCACCAAGAAAAGGATGGAATACACAAGAGACCCCTCTCATCAAGAAATCCCTGAGATTCCTCAAGGGATGAACTTTCCTCCACAAAACTATTGGGAGCAACTAAACACCTCCCTAGGAGAATTAAGTTCCAACATGGGACAACTAAGGGTGGAGCATCAAGAACACTCCATTCTCCTCCATGAAATTAGAGAAGATCAAAGAATCATGAGGGAGGAGCAACAAAGACAAGGAAGAGACATTGAGGAGCTCAAGCACTCCATAGGACCTTCAAAAGCAAGGAAGAGCCGCCATCACTAAGGTGGACCCATTCCTTGATTTCCTTGTTCTTTATTCCTTTGTTTTTCGAATTTTATGCTTTATGTTATCCATGTTTGTGTCTTATGATCATTAGTGTCTTAGTGTCTATGCCTTAAAGTTATGAATGTCCTATGAATCCATCACCTTTCTTGAATAAAAATGTGCTTAATTGAAAAAGGAAGAATTGCATGAATTTGAATTTTATAATAGTTTAATTATTTTGATGTGGTGGCAATATTTTTGTTCTCTGAATGTATGTGTAAACAGTGCATATGTATCTTGAATTTGTGGTTCATGAATGTTGGCTCTTGAAAGAATGATGAAAAAAGGAGACATGTTACTGAGGATCTGAAAAATCAATAAAATGATTCTTGAAGCAAGAAAAAGCTATTCAAAAAAAAAAAAAAAAAAAAAAAAAAAAAAGAGAAAAAACCGAAAAAAAAAAAAAAAATCGAAAAAGAAAGAAAAGAAAGAAAAGAAAAGAAATAAAGTTGTGATCCAAGGCAAATAGAGTGTGCTTAAGAACCCTGGACACCTCTAATTGGGGACTTTAGCAAAGCTGAGTCACAATCTGAAAAGGTTCACCCAATTATGTGTCTGTGGCATGTATGTATCCGGTGGTAATACTGGAAGACAGAGTGCTTTGGGCCACAGCCAAGACTCAATAAATAGCTATGTTCAAGAATCATCATACTTTACTAGGAGAATCATTAACACTATCTGGACTCTGAGTTCCTAAAGAAGCCAACCATTCTGAATTTCAAGGGATAGATTGAGATGCCAAAACTGTTCAGAGACAGAAGGTTAAAAGCCCCGCTCATCTAATTAATACTGATCTTCACAGATGTTTTTGGAATTCATTGCATATTCTCTTCTTTGATCTTATTTGATTTTCAGTTGCTTGAGGACAAGCAACAATTTAAGTTTGGTGTTGTGATGAGCGGATAATTTGTATACTTTTTGGCATTGTTTTTAGTATGTTTTTGATATCTTTTAGTTAGATTTTAGTACATTTTTATTAGTTTTATTTAAAATTCACTTTTCTGGACTTTACTATGAGTTTGTGTGTTTTTCTGTGATTTCAGGTATTTTCTGGCTGAAATTGAGGGACCTGAGCAAAAATCTGATTCAGAGACCAAAAAGGACCGCAGATGCTGTTGGATTCTGACCTCCCTGCACTCGAAGTGGATTTTCTGGAGCTACAGAAGCCCAATGGCGCGCTCTCAACGGCGTTGGAAAGTAGACATCCAGGGCTTTCCAGCAATATAATAGTCCATACTTTGTCCAAGATTTGATGGCCCAAACCCGCGAAGCAATCCGGCCTCAGGAATTCCAGCGTTAAACGCCGGAACAGGAATAAAAGTTGGAGTTAAACGCCCAAACTGGCATGGGAGCTGGCGTTTAACTCCAGAAAAGGTCTCTACACGAATTTCCTTGATTGCTCAGCCCAAGCACACACCAAGTGGGCCCGGAAGTGGATTTTTATGTCATTTACTCATTTCTGTACACCTTAGGTTACTAGTTTACTATTAATAGGACCTTTTACTATTGTATTAGTAGACTTTGGTAGCTATCTTCACTTTTATGCTATCTTAGATCTTTGGGAGGCTGGCCATTCGGCCATGCCTGGACCTTATGCTTATGTATTTTCAACGGTGGAGTTTCTACACACCATAGATTAAGGGTGTGAAGCTCTGCTGTACCTCGAGTATTAATGCAATTACTATTGTTCTTCTATTCAACTCCGCTTGTTCTTTATCTAAGATATCACTCGTTCTTCAACCTATGAACAAGGTGACTGACAACCATTCTTGTTCTACAAGCATTCGAGGCTTTAGTGAATATCTCTTGGATTCTTCGGAATCTTCGTGGTATAGGCAGGACCTGATGGCGGCATTCAAGAGAATCCGGAAGGTCTAAACCTTGTCTGTGGTATTCTGAGTAGGATTCAATGATTGAATGACTGTGACGTGCTTCAAACTCCTAGCAGGCGGGGCGTCTGGTGACAGATGCAAAAGTATCGATGGATATTATTCCGGCCTGACCGAGAACCGACAGCTGAATTCCGCTATGCCGTGACAGGACATATGCAATCGCTTTCACTGCGAGGATGGGAGGTAGCTGCTGACAACAGTGAGACCCTACACGAGCTTGCCATGGAAAGGAGTAAGAAAGGATTGGATGAAGGCTGTAGGAAAGCAGAGAGACGGAAGGGAAGGCATCTTTATACACTTGTCTGAAGCTCATACACCAATGATATACATAAGTATCACTATCTTTATCTTCTATGTTATTTTCGTTCATCACCATATATATCTGAGTTTGCCTGACTAAGATTTACAAGATGACCATAGCTTGCTTCATTACTAACAATCTCCGTGGGATCGACCCTTACTCACGTAAGGTTTTATTACTTGGACGACCCAGTGCACTTGCTGGTTAGTTGTGCGAAGTTGTGTAATGCCATGGTATTGAGCGCACCAAGTTTTTGGAGCCATTACCAGGGATTATGAGAGTTGTGAAAAAGTATAGTTCACAATTTCGCCGACCAATGATCTAGTTAGTTTTTAGTATATTTTTATTAGTTTTTAGTTAAAAATTCACTTTTCTGGACTTTACTATGAGTTTGTGTGTTTTTCTGTGATTTCAGGTATTTTCTGGCTGAAATTGAGGGCCCTGAGCAAAAATCTGATTCAGAGACTGAAAAGGACTGCAGATGCAGTTGGATTCTGACCTCCCTGCACTCGAAGTGGATTTTCTGGAGCTACAGAAGCCCAATTGGCGCGCTCTCAATGGCATTGGAAAGTAGACATCCTGGGCTTTTCAGAAATGTATAATAGTCCATACTTTGCCTGAGATTTGATGGCCCAAACCGGCGTTGCAAATCAGCCTCAGAATTTCCAGCGTTTAACGCTGGAACTGGCATAAAACTTGGAGTTAAACGCCCAAACTGGCATAAAAGCTGGCGTTTAACTCCAGAAAAGGTCTCTACACGAAAATGCTTCATTGCTCAGCCAAGCACACACTAAGTGGACCCAGAAGTGGATTTTTACGTCATTTACTCATTTCTGTACACCCTAGGTTACTAGTTTACTATTAATAGGATCTTTTGACATTGTATCTGTACCTCATGACACTTTACATGTTTCTTTGTGTACCTTCCACGGCATGAGTCTCTAAACCCCATGGTTGGGGGTGAGGAGCTCTGCTGTGTCTTGATGGATTAATGCAATTACTACTGTTTTTCATTCAATCATGCTTGCTTCCATTCTAAGATATCACTTGTTCTTAACCCGGATGAATGTGATGATCCGTGACACTCATCATATTCTCAACTATGAACGTGTGCCTGACAACCACCTCCGTTCTACCTTAGATTGAGTAGATATCTCTTGGATTCCTTAACCAGAATCTTCGTGGTATAAGCTAGAACTGATGGCGGCATTCAAGAGAATCCGGAAGGTCTAAACCTTGTCTGTGGTATTCTGAGTAGGATTCAATGATTGAATGACTGTGACGAGCTTCAAACTCCTGAAGGCGGGGCGTTAGTGACAGACGCAAAAGAATCAATGGATTCTATTCCGGCCTGATCGAGAACCGACAGATGGATAGCCGTGCCGTGACAGGGTGCGTTGAACATTTCCACTGAGAGGATGGGAGGTAGCCACTGACAACGGTGAAACCCTACATACAGCTTGCCATGGAAGGAGCTTTGCGTGTTTGATGAAGAAGACAGTAGGAAAGCAGAGATTCAGAAGATGGAGCATCTCCAAAACCTCAACCTATTCTCCATTACTGCATAACAAGTACTTATTTCATGTTCTTTTGCTTTTCACAATCAACCCTGATAATTTCTGATATCCTGACTAAGATTTACAAGATAACCATAGCTTGCTTCAAACCGACAATCTCCGTGGGATCGACCCTTACTCACGTGAGGTATTACTTGGACGACCCAGTGCACTTGCTGGTTAGTTGTGCGGGATTGCAAAAGTGTGATTGCAATTTCGTGCACCAAGTTTTTGGCGCCGTTGCCGGGGATTGTTCGAGTTTGGACAACTGACGGTTTATCTTGTTGCTTAGATTAGGACTGTTTTATTTTTGTTGGTTTAGAGTCTTTTATTTGAGTTTAGTTTTATATTTTAAGTTTGGTGTCTTCTTTGTGTTTTCCTTTAAGCTTTCGAAAATTTGTGTTTGATTTTCTAAAAATTTTAAGTTTGGTGTCTTTTGTGCTTTTATTCACTTAAAAATTTTTCAAAAATTTGTTCTTGGTGTTCATCTTGACATTCAAAGTTTTCTTGTTTGTTCTCTTTGTTTTGATCTAAAATTTCTAAGTTTAGTGTCGTTCTGTTGTTTTTCTCTTTCCTCATTAAAATTTAAAAATAAAAAAATATCCTTTCCTTGTTTTACTCATAATTTTCGAAATTTTGCATTAAATTAGTCAAAGATTTTCAAAATCATATCTTTTCAATCATTTTTATTTGCAATCATATCTTCTCAATCATATCTTTTTCAAAATAATTCTCAATCATATATTTTTAATTGCTAATTCCAAAATCTTTTTAATTAACTAATTGATTCATTTTTCAATTTTGTTTTGATCTTATTTTCTGTTAATTTTCAAAATTTTTTTTCATTCTCTATTTATTTTATTTTATATTTTTTTCGGTCACTTAAAAAAAATAAAAAAATAAAAAAATATAAAAATAAAAAATTAAATAATCTACTTGCAATCCATATCATTTCCCTTTCTCCATCATGGACCTAAGTGGAATTGAGCAGTCCAGAAGGACTCTGGGGTCATATGCTAACCCCATTACAGCTGCATATGGGAGTAGCATCTGTATACCTCCCATTAAAGCAAGCAGCTTTGAGCTAAATCCTCAACTCATTATCATAGTGCAGCAAAATTGCCAGTATTCCGGTCTTCCACAGGAAGAACCTACTGAGTTTCTGGCACAATTCTTACAAATTGCTGACACAGTACGTGATAAAGAGGTGGATCAGGATGTCTATAGACTATTACTGTTTCCATTTGCTGTAAAAGATCAAGCTAAGAGGTGGTTGAATAACCAACCTACAGCAAGCATAAAGACATGGAAACAGCTATCAGACAAATTCCTGAATCATTTTTACCCTCCAAAGAGGATGACACAGCTAAGGCTGGACATCCAAGGCTTTAAACAAAAGGATAATGAATCCCTTTATAATGCCTGGGAGAGGTATAGAGGTATGCTAAGAAAATGCCCCTCTGAAATGTTTTCAGAGTGGGTACAGTTAGACATCTTCTACTATGGGCTTACAGAAAAAGCTCAGATGTCTTTAGACCACTCAGCTGGTGGATCTATACACATGAGGAAGACAATTGAAGAGGCTCAAGAGCTTATAGACACTGTTGCTAGAAACCAATATTTGTACTCTAGCAATGAGTTCTCTCCAAAAGAGGAAGTCATGGCAGTAGTCACTAATCCTAATCCTCAAGAACAGATGATTGAGCTTAATCAACAATTGCTCC
The DNA here is from genome assembly GCF_014773155.1 of Arachis stenosperma. Taxonomy (NCBI): domain Eukaryota; kingdom Viridiplantae; phylum Streptophyta; class Magnoliopsida; order Fabales; family Fabaceae; genus Arachis; species Arachis stenosperma. The sequence goes on along the minus strand of NC_080377.1, from coordinate 69,677,158 downwards.
TGATGACAGAACAGTTAGCAGAATTTAAAGAGATGCTCATTGAAACTAAAGTTGCTAACAAGAACCTAGAACTGCAGTTGAATCAAGCAAAACAGCAAATATCCAAACAGATAATAGAAGAGTGTCAAGCAGTTCAACTGAGGAGTGGGAAGATACTGAACAACACCACTCAAAAGAGCAAAAAGTCAAATAAGGAACAATTGACAGAGGATAACCAAACCACTGTTCAAAATCCCTCTGAGGACAGTAAGAGCCCAGAGAGGAATGCTAGTGGCGTTCAAACGCCAGAAAGGGAGGGAAAGCTGGCGTTAAACGCCCATTCCCTGCCCAGTTCTGGCGTTCAAACGCCAGAAAAGGGGGAAAAGTTGGCGTTTAACGCCCATTTTCCACCCAATCCTGGCGTTCAGATGCCAAGGGAGGATCAGACACCTGAGAGTGCTGACAGTAATCCCTCTAAAAAGGATTCTTCAACCACTTCTGTAAGGAACAAGCCTGCAGCAACTAAGGTTGAAGAATATAAAGCCAAGATGCCTTATCCTCAGAAACTCCGCCAAGCGGAGCAGGATAAGCAATTTGCCCGCTTTGCAGACTATCTAAGGACTCTTGAAATCAAGATTCCGTTTGCAGAGGCACTTGAGCAAATACCCTCTTATGCTAAGTTCATGAAAGAGATCTTAAGTCATAAGAAGGATTGGAGAGAAATTGAAAAAGTATTTCTCACTGAAGAATGCAGTGCAGTCATTTTGAAAAGCTTACCAGAAAAGCTTCAAGATCCAGGAAGCTTTATGATACCATGCACATTAGAAGGTGCTTGCATCAAGACAGCCCTGTGTGACCTTGGAGCAAGCATCAATCTAATACCTGCATCCACTATCAGAAAGCTTGGGTTGATTGAAGAAGTCAAACCAACCCGGATATGCCTCCAACTTGCTGATGGCTCCATTAAATATCCATCAGGCATAATTGAGGACATGATTGTCAAGGTTGGGCCATTTGCCTTTCCAACTGACTTTGTAGTGCTGGAAATGGAGGAGCACAAGAGTGCAACTCTTATTCTAGGAAGACGTTTCCTAGCAACTGGACGAACTCTCATTGATGTACAGAAAGGGGAAATAACCCTGAGAGTCAATGAGGATGAGTTCAAGTTGAATGTTGTCAAAGCTATGCAGCATCCAGACACATCAAATGACTGCATGAGCACTGATATTATTGACTCTTTGGTGGAGGAGGTCAATATGACTGAAAGTCTTGAATCAGAGCTAGATGACATCTTTAAAGATGTTCAGCCTGATCTGGAGGAACTAAAGGAAATAAAAGAAATTCTGAAAATTCCTCAGGAAGAAGATAAGCCTCCTAAACCAGAGCTCAAGCCACTACCACCATCCCTGAAATATGCATTTTTGGGAGAAGGTGACACTTTTCTAGTGATCATAAGCTCTGCTCTAAATCCACAGGAAGAGGAAGCACTAATTCAAGTGCTAAGGACACACAAGACAGCTCTTGGGTGGTCCATAAGTGATCTTAAGGGCATTAGCCCAGCAAGATGCATGCACAAGATCCTATTGGAGGATGATGCTAAGCCAGTGGTTCAACCACAAAGGGCGGCTAAATCCAGCCATGAAGGAGGTGGTGCAGAAAGAGGTCACTAAGTTACTAGAGGCTGGGATTATTTATCCTATTTCTGATAGCCCTTGGGTGAGCCCTGTCCACGTTGTCCCTAAGAAGGGAGGCATGACAGTGGTTCATAATGAAAAGAATGAACTAGTTCCTACAAGAACAGTTACAGGGTGGCGCATGTGTATTGACTACAGAAGGCTCAATACAGTCACCAGAAAGGATCATTTTCCTTTACCATTCATAGACCAGATGCTAGAGAGACTAGCAGGTCATGAATACTACTACTTTTTGGACGGCTACTCAGGTTACAACCAAATTGCAGTAGATCCTCAGGACCAAGAGAAAACAGCATTTACATGTCCTTCTGGAGTATTTGCCTACAGAAGGATGCCTTTTGGTCTGTGCAATGCACCTGCAACCTTTCAGAGGTGCATGCTCTCTATCTTCTCAGATATGGTAGAGAAATTTCTGGAAGTCTTCATGGATGACTTTTCAGTATTTGGAGACTCATTCAGCTCCTGCCTTAACCATCTAGCACTTGTTCTGAAAAGATGCCAAGAGACCAACCTAGTTTTAAACTGGGAAAAATGTCACTTTATGGTGACTGAAGGAATTGTCCTTGGGCATAAAATTTCAAACAAAGGAATAGAGGTGGATCAAGCTAAAGTTGAAGTAATTGAAAAATTACCACCACCTACCAATGTTAAGGCAATCAGAAGCTTTCTGGGGCATGCAGGATTCTACAGAAGGTTTATAAAGGATTTTTCAAAAATTGCTAAACCTCTGAGTAATCTGCTAGCTGCTGACACTCCATTTATTTTTGATAATAAGTGTCTGCAGGCATTTGAAACTCTGAAAGCTAAGCTGGTCACAGCACCAGTCATCTCTGCACCAGACTGGACATTACCATTTGAACTAATGTGTGATGCCAGTGACCATGCCATTGGTGCAGTACTGGGACAAAGGCATGGTAAGCTTCTGCACGTCATTTATTATGGCAGCCGTATTCTAAATGATGCACAGAAGAACTACACAACCACAGAAAAGGAGTTACTTGCAGTGGTTTATGCCATTGACAAGTTCAGATCTTATTTAGTAGGATCAAAAGTGATTGTGTACACTGACCATGCTGCTCTTAAATATCTACTCACAAAGCAGGATTCAAAACCCAGGCTCATAAGATGGGTGTTGCTTTTGCAAGAGTTTGATATAGAAATAAGAGACAGAAAAGGGACAGAGAATCAAGTGGCTGATCACCTGTCCCGGATAGAACCAGTAAAAGGAGCATCACTCCCTCCTACTGAGATCTCTGAAACCTTTCCGGATGAGCAATTGTTTGCTATTCAGGAAGCTCCGTGGCTTGCAGACAGTGCAAACTATAAGACTCAAGGTTCTCCTTCTGTAACCATGGAGAGGAAGCATGAAGAGCTTCTCTCAAATCAGAGTCAAACAGAGCCCCCACAGTCAAACTCTAAGTTTGGTGTTGGGAGGCCACCACCAACTTCTAAGTTTGGTGTTGAACCCCCACATTCAAACTCTAAGTTTGGTGTTGGGAGGTTCCAACATTGCTCTGAACATCTGTGAGGCTCCATGAGAGCCCACTGTCAAGCTATTGACATTAAAGAAGCACTTGTTGGGAGGCAACCCAATGTTATATTTATTATTTTCCTTTGTTATTTTATGTTTTCTATAGGTTGATGATCATGGGAAGTCACAAATTCAATTGAAAAAGCAAAAACAGAATGAAAAACAGGAAGAAAAACAGCTCACCCTGGAGGAAAACCTTGCTGGCGTTTAAACGCCAGTAAGGGCAGCAAATGGGCGTTTAACACCCAGTCTGGCACCATTCTGGGCGTTTAACGCCAGAAAGGGGCACCAGACTGGCGTTAAACGCCAGGAATGGGCACCAAGCTGGCGTTAAACGCCAGAAATGGGCACCAGCCCGGCGTTTAACGCCAGGATTGGTAGTAGGAGCATTTTTGCTCGCCACTTGGTGCAGGGATGAATTATCCTTGACACCTCAGGATCTGTGGACCCCACAGGATCTCCACCTACCCCACCACTCTCTGTCTTCTTTCTTCTTTTGCTCGAGGACGAGCAAACCTTCTAAGTTTGGTGTGGTAAAAGCATTGATTTTTATTTCTCCATAACCATTTATGGCACCTAAGGCCGGAGAAACCTCTAGAAAGAGAAAAGGGAAGCCAAAAGCTTCCACCTCCGAGCCATGGGAGATGGAAAAATTCATCTCAAGGGATGCACTTTCCTCCACAAAACTATTGGGAGCAAATTAACACCTCCCTAGGAGAATTGAGTTCCAACATGGGACAACTAAGGGTGGAGCACCAAGAACATTCCATCCTCCTCCATGAAATTAAAGAAGATCATAGAATCATGAGAGAGGAGCAACAAAAGCAAGGAAGAGACATTGAGGAGCTCAAGCACTCCATAAGATCTTCAAGAGGAAGAACAAGCCGCCATCACTAAGGTGGACCCGTTCTTTAATTTCCTTGTTCTTTATTTTCTTGTTTTTCGAATTTCATGCTTATGTTTATCCATGTTTGTGTCTTGTGATCATTAGTATCTTAGTGTCTATGCCTTAAAGTTATGAATGTCCTATGAATCCATCACCTTTCTTAAGAAAAATGTTCTTAATTGAAAAAGAGAAGAATTGCATGAATTTCAGATTTTATAACAGATTAATTATTTTGATGTGGTGGCAATACTTTTGTTTTCTGAATGTATGCTTGAACAGTGCATATGTCTTTTGAATTTGTGGTTCATGAATGTTAAAGTTGTTGGCTCTTGAAAGAATGATGAAAAAGGAGACATGTTACTAAGGATCTGAAAAATCATAAAAAAATGATTCTTGAAGCAAGAAAAAGCAGTGAATACAAAAAAAACGAAAAAAAAGGAGAAAGAAAAAAAAAAGAAAGAAAAATAAAGAAATAAAGTTGTGATCCAAGGCAAAAAGAGTGTGCTTAAGAACCCTGGACACCTCTAATTGGGGACTCTAGCAAAGCTGAGTCACGATCTGAAAAGGTTCACCCAATTATGTGTCTGTGGCATGTATGTATCCGGTGGTAATACTGGAAGACAGAGTGCTTTGGGCCACGGCCAAGACTCATAAAGTAGCTGTGTTCAAGAATCATCATACTTAACTAGGAGAATCAATAACACTATCTGGATTCTGAGTTCCTAAAGAAGCCAATCATTCTGAATTTCAAAGGATAGAGTGAGATGCCAAAACTGTTCAGAGGCAAAAAGCTAAAGCCCCGCTCATCTAATTAATACTGATCTTCATAGATGTTTTTGGAGTTCATTGCATATTCTCTTCTCTTTATCTTGTTTGATTTTCAGTTGCTTGGGGACAAGCAACAATTTAAGTTTGGTGTTGTGATGAGCGGATAATTTGTACGCTTTTTGGCATTGTTTTTAGTATGTTTTTAGTATGATCTAGTTAGTTTTTAGTATATTTTTATTAGTTTTTAGTTAAAAATTTACTTTTCTGGACTTTACTATGAGTTTGTGTGTTTTTCTGTGATTTCAGGTATTTTCTGGCTGAAATTGAGGGCCCTGAGCAAAAATCTGATTCAGAGACTGAAAAGGACTGCAGATGCAGTTGGATTCTGACCTCCCTGCACTCGAAGTGGATTTTCTGGAGCTACAGAAGCCCAATTGGCGCGCTCTCAATGGCATTGGAAAGTAGACATCCTGGGCTTTTCAGAAATGTATAATAGTCCATACTTTGCCTGAGATTTGATGGCCCAAACCGGCGTTGCAAATCAGCCTCAGAATTTCCAGCGTTTAACGCTGGAACTGGCATAAAACTTGGAGTTAAACGCCCAAACTGGCATAAAAGCTGGCGTTTAACTCCAGAAAAGGTCTCTACACGAAAATGCTTCATTGCTCAGCCCAAGCACACACTAAGTGGACCCAGAAGTGGATTTTTACGTCATTTACTCATTTCTGTACACCCTAGGTTACTAGTTTACTATTAATAGGATCTTTTGACATTGTATCTGTACCTCATGACACTTTACATGTTTCTTTGTGTACCTTCCACGGCATGAGTCTCTAAACCCCATGGTTGGGGGTGAGGAGCTCTGCTGTGTCTTGATGGATTAATGCAATTACTACTGTTTTTCATTCAATCATGCTTGCTTCCATTCTAAGATATCACTTGTTCTTAACCCGGATGAATGTGATGATCCGTGACACTCATCATATTCTCAACTATGAACGTGTGCCTGACAACCACCTCCGTTCTACCTTAGATTGAGTAGATATCTCTTGGATTCCTTAACCAGAATCTTCGTGGTATAAGCTAGAACTGATGGCGGCATTCAAGAGAATCCGGAAGGTCTAAACCTTGTCTGTGGTATTCTGAGTAGGATTCAATGATTGAATGACTGTGACGAGCTTCAAACTCCTGAAGGCGGGGCGTTAGTGACAGACGCAAAAGAATCAATGGATTCTATTCCGGCCTGATCGAGAACCGACAGATGGATAGCCGTGCCGTGACAGGGTGCGTTGAACATTTCCACTGAGAGGATGGGAGGTAGCCACTGACAACGGTGAAACCCTACATACAGCTTGCCATGGAAGGAGCTTTGCGTGTTTGATGAAGAAGACAGTAGGAAAGCAGAGATTCAGAAGATGGAGCATCTCCAAAACCTCAACCTATTCTCCATTACTGCATAACAAGTACTTATTTCATGTTCTTTTGCTTTTCACAATCAACCCTGATAATTTCTGATATCCTGACTAAGATTTACAAGATAACCATAGCTTGCTTCAAACCGACAATCTCCGTGGGATCGACCCTTACTCACGTGAGGTATTACTTGGACGACCCAGTGCACTTGCTGGTTAGTTGTGCGGGATTGCAAAAGTGTGATTGCAAATTCGTGCACCAATGCCCAGCACCTCTTTGGGTCACTAAATTCTTTGTCTCAAAGTAGCTCTTGATGGTGGACTTTCAATTGGTAATCCTGGGTTAGTTAACCCAAGTTGCCAGGTGATGAAGCACCTCTTAGAACCTAGTTATCCAAGCTTATCTTTGTACAAGAACATCACAGGCATTTATCAAAATTTCCAGCAATTGGTGCCCAGCCTTGTGTATTTCTTTTTGCTTCTTTCTCTTGCATTTTCTTTCTTTTATGTTGGACCTTTTTCATTTGCAAGTCTCATGAAATGCAACTCAAGTTTATATCTTAAAGTCATGCCAACTTCTAGCCTTATTCATAAATCAACTAGTGAACCAACACATACCACCACATAACCTTATTCTGTCTCATATTAAACCAGACTTTTACTCTTTCTCTATTTCTCAGTTATTTTTCTTTTATTCAAGCATGAGGAACAAAGCATATAATTCAAGTAAGATGAAAGTGAATCAAGCACTTAGACTAGCAAGCTATAACAACATGAAAACAAACAAACTAACAAACAGTAAATAAATCTAAGAAGACACTAATCAACAAGGGACATTTGCACTTTCAATTAGCATGTTTAGGCTAAAGTCAGTCAAAGAACAATACAACCTCCTGGAGTCCATTTCTTTCCTCTGTGTTTTCATATCATCTCTTTGTCCATGATGATGTATCTTTTCCTCCAAGAGATTGAATGACTTCCTACAAGAGATATTGAAAGTTTCTTGTTCTCCAAGCACTTGAGAAATAATTAGCATGCATGTATGCTTGTGATTTTCTGATCCTAAGTTGGTGTGGGAACACCAAACTTAGTTCCTTGCCTACTTCTATGTGTAGCAAAATAAATACATGCACGAAACATCAAGTACTTTTTATTAGAAAAGTAAACTATGAACTAGAAAACAACTATGAACTAGAAAACAGATATAAACTAGAAAACAAACTAAAAACTAGAAACATAACAGTCATTAAGTAGTTTCTCTGATTGTTTGGAGCCGATACTAGTCATGCTGAGGGTGCAATGTGTTCTTAATGAATTTTTTTTTTTTTGGTGAAACACCAAACTTAGCATCCAACATTCACCCCTTAATTACTTTGGTGTGTAACACCAAACTTAGCTCTTTGCAATACAGAGAAATCTACTTAACTCCTTTTTATTGAAATAACTAAGAAAGGAAAAACTACTGACCTGTAGCTAATGAATTTCTTCCTCTTCTTCCAGTTTGTTAAGAGGAATGACTTTAATGGTAAAGAGGAGCCAATCAGTGCCCCCTTCCTTGGCATTGCCCCAGTAGGCTTCCTTTGGTAAATGTCTTGATTGAGCTTGCTTGCTGGTGGTTCAGGAGTTGGATTGCTTGTGGTTGACCTCTTCCTTTTCCTTGATATGATCAATTGTAGCTTAGTCACAACCCTCTCTTCGGTGTTGTTGTTGGTTGCCTTTACTTCTTTGATTTCAAGACATGGTTGCTGTGTGATTATTGGAGTTTTATCTTCACCAAAAGTCTCTTGAATTGGTGGTTCAATAAGCCCTTCATCTATGTAATTCTCTACTTCACTTGAGTTTGGAATTCCTTGATTGTCTTCCTCACTTTCTTGTTTTTCTACTTCCTCTTTTGCACTCAACCTTTGATTTAATAGCACTTTCATGGAAGAGGACTGTTGTTCTTCCCAAGATTTCTTCATCTCCTCTTCATATCTTTCAATCACAAATTCAAGTGTTGAGAATCTTTGGTTCAGAAAAGTTTGTGAGGGTTGTGAGTTTTCATGTTTCCTTGTCATCTCAAGTGCAGTTTCAGGTTCAAATACCTCCACCACCTCATTCTTCATTGAAAGTTTGCTTGACATAGGTGCCTCTTCTTCTTGCTCTTCCACTTCCTCCTTCACATCCATCAAGTGGTCTTCATCTTCCTTGCTTAGCAGTTCTGAGCGTTTTCTTATTTTCTCCAAGTGCTCATCCATCTTTTGAAGGAGGATTTCTTGCCTTTTCTAGGATTATTCTTGTCTTTCCAATAATTCTCTTGACTTTTGAAGGAGATCCTCTGAAGGTTGAGAGTAATTTTGTGGACATGGATGTGTTGTGGTGAAGTTGATTTGAGGGGTATGGAGTGAATTTTGTGAATTGTGGAATAAATTTTATGGTTGGTGAGATGAGTTGTATGGATCTTGGAGGAAACTGTGTGTTGAGGCATAATCAAGTGATGAAGAATTTTCAAGTGAAGAAATGGGAGGTGAGGTTGGACAATTTTGCATAAATGAATTGAAGGTATGCTCAAGTGATGATGGCTCTTGATATATGGAGTATGAATTGTCAAATGCTCTCTGATTTTGGTCCTCCCAAGCACAACTTGAAGAATTGTTAAATTCATCACAGTATGGTTCATTTTGTGGCATTAGAGGACAATCTTGCATGAATTTATCAAAAGCACACTCCAGTGATAATGTCTCTTGATGAACAAAGTATGGATCATCAAGATCTCTTTGATTTTGACCCTCCCAGTCACAATCTGAGTGGTTGTTATAGCAGTATGAATCATCTTGTGACTCTAGGAGGTGTTCATACTCATTTATTCCTTGTTGATACTCCCATCCACCATTAGCATAATAACATGAATTATTTTGTGGTGTTGGGTAGTATTCCATGGAATTGTCTTGATTAGCATATCCCCATTGGTTGGATTGCTCATAATCTGTTGATTCTTGGTGATATTCCCAGCCACCATTAGAATAATGACTTGAATCAAGTTGTGGTGGTGGGCAATATCCCTGATAAACCCATATTTCATGAGATATTTTGTGCTTAATTTGAGTGATTTATACAATCCTTCACCTACTTATTCACATTAATTGCATGGTTTTACTTTCCCTCCCTTATTATGTCATATCGTGAAAAACATGTTTCCTAAGCTTTGAAAATTAATTATTTTAATTACCTTTATTTCCATTCGATGCCATAATTAGTGTGTTGAGTAGTTTCAGAGTTTCTAAGGCAGAATGACTTAAAGGATGAAAAAGGAAACATACCAAAGGGAAAGGAGAAAGCAAAACGGAGCTTTAAGGAAACTGGTATCCACGCGATCGCATGGACGACGCGATCGCGTGCCAAGCACGAATCAGCAGTGACGCGGCCGCATGACTGACGCGACCGCGCGCCTCTAGCAGAACGCACATGACGCGGTCGCATGACTGACGCGACCGCGTGGCAAGGAAAAGCTTCGAATGACGCGACCGCGTGACCCACGCGGACGCGTGACAGAGGTCACGCACCAGAAAATTACAGAACACGCCCCAGCGAGTTCTAAGGCCCTTTTTGGCCCAAATCCAAGTCCAGAAGGCATAGACCAGAGGTTATGAAGTGGGGGAATGCATCCATTCAATGAGGTCTCTCATAATTTACTTTTCATGTTTTAGATGTAGTTTTGGAGAGAGAGGTTCTCTCCTCTCGCTCTCTCTTAGGATTTAGGTAGTGTTTTTAGAAATTAGGATTTAGGACTTCTCTTAGCTTTCTAGAGTGACTCTCGATCCCAGGTTTAATATTCCTTTTTACTATTTAATTTCTCTTTTATATTTTGATTACTCTGAAGCCTTTATTATGTTTGATTGATGTTGCCTAATTGGCTGTTGATGACATTTTTATTTAATGATAATTGAGGTATTTTCAGTTTATAATTATTCTCTTTGAATTAAATTGCCATTGCTTCTCATCCAAGGATATTTTTATTATTCCAGCAATTTTACTTTTTTTTCCCTTTTGGTTCTGATTAGGAATTTAGTAACTCAACAGTTATTAAACTCAATGTAATTAATAATCGTTATCTTGTTAATTGAGCTGAACCTAAATAATCCCAACTTTTTCTTAGGAAATAATTAGGATTCAAGGGTCAGTTTAATTAGTCCCTTGACTTTCCTTTGCCCTGGCAAAGGTTGACCAAGTGGAGTTTAGATTCAACTTTTATTATAGTTGAGAGAGATAATTAAGTTAGACCTCTAAATTCCCTTATCTTGCCAAAAGTTGTTTTACAATTATTATTTATTTTTAATTGCCATTTAATTCACTCATCATTTAAATTACTTGCTTCTCACCTTCTAAACCCCGATTACAACCTTTATAACCAATAATAAGAACATACTTCCTCCCAGTTCCTTGAGAAGACAACCCGAGGTTTGAATACTCGGTTAACAATTTCTAAAGGGGTTTGTTACTTGTGACACCCAAAACGTTTGTACGAAGGGATTTTTCTCGGTTTAGAGACTATATCTACAACGCGACTGTTTTTATGACATTCTTTACTGGTAAAAATCCTAACGTCAATCCCATATGATTCTCTTGCTCATCTTATGTCTCTGAAGCATGTCTCCATTGATTGGAGTGCTCAGAATCTGTGATTTCTTGGTGATATTCCCAACCACCATTAGAATAGCCAATTGGTGATGGTGGGTAATATCCCATGAAACATTTTTTTATCAAAAGATGAGTTGAACTCCATTTGAATTTTGTAAAATACATCACTAATGAAAATTGAAATTCATGTCACAAGTGATAATTTCTTAGTGAGGCAATAACTCAAACACCTTGGCATCAGAAAATTAAAAGAACCAAAACAAAGAAAATGCTTAATCTAGACTTCTCACCCACTTAATCATTGTTGATCTATATCAATCCTCGGCAACGGCGCCAAAAACTTGATGGGGAAAATCAGATTCCACACAAACTCACCGGCAAGTGTACCGGGTCGCATTAAGTAGTAATAACTCACAAGAGTGAGGTCAATCCCACAGGGATTGATGGATCAAGAAACTTTAGTGAGGTGATTAGTTTAGTCAAGCTAACATTGGTGAATTAGGTGAAATTGAACTAACAGAGAGTAAATTGCAAGAATTGTAAGTTGCAGAAGGTAAATCAGCAGAAGCCTAAAGAGCAAGAAAAGTAAATTACAGCAACTGTAAAGGGAATTGGGTGCAGGGAAAATTAAATGAAGTAGTAAATCAAAACTTAGAGCAATTACAGAAGATTAAATTGCATGAAAAGTAAACTCAGATCACTGCAAGCTCAAATGTAAAGTTGAGGAAAGTAAATTTGTAGAAGAGATTGCAGAAACTGAAAATTTCATAAACTGAATTCAAGATTGAATTGTAAAAAGTGTAGAAAAATAAAAGTGTATCAAAGAGAGCCTTCTATTCTACTCCTACTCCTACTGCTCTCTAGCAGAGCTAGCCTTCCTAATGAAATGAAATGAAATTGAAATTGAAAACAAATTACAATTCAAATCAAATTCCTAATCTAGCTTTTCCTTGTGCCTTTGAGTCATGTCCAATGGGCTTTTGTTGGTTTGGCCTTGAATGAGAGTGAATCCGGATTTTGCTTGGTTTAATTGGATCAGGGTGCATTTTGTGCTCCCAGTGGAGCGTTCAGTTCACTTTGTGAACTCCACGTTCACTTCCTTTGGTGCTTCCCTCACGTGCACCTTGCCTCCTACTAGCGTTCCCTTAGTGAACGCTAAGTTCAATTCTTGAGCACTCTCCCTTGGCTTCTTTGGTGCACAGCACTATTTGGTGTGCTTATTCCCTTGCCTAGCGCTCCCTTTTTGAGCGCAAAGTTCACTATTTGAGCGCTGCTTAGTGAGCTTCCTCCCCCAAAGTGTGAAAGTCACGATAAAGGTGACTTAGCGAGTGCCACGCTCACATCCAAAGTGAACGCTAGCCTTGTTTGGCTATTGAGTATTGTTTTTAGGCCTTAAAGATGCCTATCACTTGTGCTTCAATTTCAAACCAAATGTAGATTGTTATACATCGTTAGAAAGCTCTGAATGTCAGCTTTCCAATGCAACTAAAAGCACATCAATTGGACATCTGTAGCTCAAGTTATGGTTATTTGAAGAAGGCATGGTCATGCTGTTTTGGAGGCCGAAAACGCTCAATTAGTGAACGCCACGTTCACTTAGTGAACGCTGCCTATTTGGAGGCCAAAGTTAACACCAGCTTTTGAGGCTCAAACTTGATGTTCATCCCATACTATTATATATCGTTGGAAAGCTATGGATATCTACTTTCCAATGCATTTGAGACCGCATCATTTCACGCTCTACAGCTCAAGTTATCCTCCTTGGAAGGTGAAGAGGTCAGCTAGCATTACTGCAAGTTGATACTATGTTCATCTTTGCACTTTTCGGGTAAGTTTTCTTCCTTAGATTTAATGTCCACCATGCAGTGTGGTGCACAAAATTGCAATCACACTTTTGCAATCCACACAACTAACCAGCAAGTGCACTGGGTCGTCCAAGTAATACCTTACGTGAGTAAGGGTCGAATCCTACGGAGATTGTTGGCTTGAAGCAAGCTATGGTTATCTTATTAATCTTAGTCAGGATACCAATTATAGTTATCAATTGACTTGCAAATAAACAAGAGAGCATGGATTAAATAATACTTATTATGCAGTAATGGAAAATATGTTGGAGTTTTGGAGATGCTTTGTCTTCTGAATTCCTGCAACATAATGCTTTCTCACTTTCATAAATGCAAGGCACCTTCCATGGCAAGCTGTATGTAGGGCATCACCGTTGTCAATGGCTACTTCTCATCCTCTCAGTGAAAATGGTCTAAATGCTCTGTCACAGCACGGCTAATCATCTGTCGGTTCTCGATCATGTCGGAATAAGATCCCTTGATCCTTTTACATCTGTCACTACGCCCAACACTCGCGAGTTTGAAGCTCATCACAGTCATCCAATCCCAGAATCCTACTCAGAATACCACAAACAAGGTTTAGACTTTCCGGATTCTCAAGGATGCTGCCAATAGATTCTAGCTTATACCACAAAGATTCTGATTAAGGAATCTAAGAGACACTCATTCAATCTAATGTAGAACGGAGGTGGTTGTCAGGCACACGTTCATGGATTGAGGAAGGTGATGAGTGTCTCAGATCATCACCTTCTTCATAGTGAAGCGCGAATAAACATCTTAGATAGGAACAAGCGTGTTTGAATGGAAAACAGAAATAATTTACGTCATCTATCTTCGCGCAAAGTATGGACTATTATATATTGCTGGAAAGCCCTGGATGTATACTTTCCAACCCAATTGAGAGCGCGCCAATTGGACTCTTGTAGCTCCAAAAAATCCATTCCCAGTGCAGGGAGGTCAGAATCCAACAGCATCAGCAGTCCTTTTTCAGCCTAAATCAGATTTTTGCTCAGCTCTCTCAATTTCAACCAGAAAATACATGAAATCAGAGAAAAACACACAAACTCATAGTAAAGTTCAGAAATATGAATTTCGCTTAAAAACTAATAAAAATATAGTGAAAACTAACTACAACACACTAAAATCTACATGAAATTACCCCCAAAAAGCGTATAAAATATCTGCTCATCACAACACCAAACTTAAACTGTTGCTTGTCCCCAAGCAACTAGATAAATAAAATAGGATAAAAAGAAATTAATAAGCAATAATATCTCAGAGTTTCAAGTGAAGATCAGATTCTAATTAGATGAGCAGGACTAGTAGCTTTTTGCTTTTGAACAGTTTCGGCATCTCACTATATCCTTTGAAATCCAGAATGATTGGGATCCATAGGAACCTAGAATTCAGATAGTATTATTGATTCTCCTAGTTTAGTATGTTGATTCTTGAACACAATTACTTCATGAGTCTTGGTCGTGGCCCTAAGCACTTTGTTTTCCAATATTACCACCGGATACATAAATGCCACAGACACATAACTGGGTGAACCTTTTCAGATTGTGACTTAGCTTTGCTAAAGTCCCCAATTAGAGGTGTCCAGAGTTCTTAAGCACACTCTTTTACTTTGGATCAAGACTTTAACCACTCAGTCTCAAGCTTTTCACTTGAACCTGCATGCCACAAGCACATGGTTAGGGACAGCTTGATTTAGCCGCTTAGGCCTGGATTTATTTCCTTGGGCCCTCCTATCCATTGATGCTCAAAGCCTTGGATCCTTTTCACCCTTGCCTTTTAGTTTTAAGGGTTACTGGCTTTTCTTTTTCTTTATCCAATGATTCCTTTTTTTTTCACTGCTTTTTCTTGCTTCAAGAATCAATTTCATGATTTTTCAGATCATCAATAATATTTCTCTTATTCATCATTCTTTTTAAGAGCCAACAATTTTAACATTCATGAAATTTAATATAAAAAATATGCACTGTTCAAGCATTCATTTAGAAGACAAAAAGTATTGCCACCACATATAAATAATTAGAATTTTCCTTATTAAGAACTTGAAAAAATTTAATTATCTCTTTATTCTAAAAATCCACTATTTTATTCATGTTTGATGATGATGAGAAAAATAAATTATAACTTAATTAGAAATAAAATTAAAATAGATATACTAATTACTACTACTCATATATAACTTCTAAGGTAAATTCCTATAAGAATAATTATCACAGAGTTAAAGCTAAGATTAGGACTCAACAACCTTTATTTTGGGAGGTGGATGTTCCTCTAGTCTGTGGGGTGCTTGGTCCTTCAAGAGATAATTTTTGCCGCTTCAGTTCCTTCAAGTCACGCCTTTGCTCTTCTTGTTCCCCAAGCAATTTGCAAAACATGCTATTTTGATTATTCTGTTCTTCTTTTATTTGGTCCATAGCTTCTTGCAACTTGGTAACCGATGCTTCAAGATGCTCCCAGTATTCCAATTGAGAGATTTCTAGGAGGAATTCCTGTGCTCTCCTCTTGATGGGGTCATCCTGCACTTGTTATTTTTCCATTGATATTTTGGTGATTGGTCGCTCAACTGAGATATACTCAGTTATTCCCATCTTTACTCCAGCATCTTTACATAGCATAGATATTAAGCTTGGATAAGCCAATTCAGCATCTTTGGAGTTCTTGTTTGCAATTATGTAAAGTTCACACGAAATCAACTGATGAACTTTCACTTATCTTCCCAACATAATGCAGTGGATCATCACTGCTCTTTTAATGGTGACTTTAGAGCGGTTGCTAGTGGGTAGTATAGAACGCCCAATGAAGTCCAGCCAGCCTCTGGTGACTGGTTTGAGATCTTCTCTCTTGAGTTGATTTGGGACACCCTTGGTGCTTGTGGTCCACCTGGTTCCAGGGAGGCATATGTCCTCTAGAATCTTGTCCAGGCCTTTATTTGTTCTCATCATTCTCCTATTAAAGGAGTTTGGGTCATCTTTCAACTGAGGTAGCTTAAAGATTTCCCTAATTTTATCAGGGTGGATGTGAACAATCTTTCCTCTAACCAAGGTCCGATAGTCATAGAGAGCAATTCCATATATTCTCTGCCTGTCTGTTTGCCACAGATTAGCATAGAATTCCTGAACCATGTTTCTTCCCACCTTTGTTTCAGGATTAGCTAGGA
Organism: Arachis stenosperma; assembly: GCF_014773155.1. Classification (NCBI taxonomy): domain Eukaryota; kingdom Viridiplantae; phylum Streptophyta; class Magnoliopsida; order Fabales; family Fabaceae; genus Arachis; species Arachis stenosperma. The sequence goes on along the minus strand of NC_080377.1, from coordinate 69,661,255 downwards.
TTTCCCAACTCCTGTATCAAATTTGCTCTTGGATCTCCAGATATTCATCTTCTTTCAGATCGAATTTGACTTCCGGGATCACTGACCTTAGACCCATTATTTTCTAGTAATGGTCTGAATGTTCTTTGGTTAAGAACTTCTATTGATTCCAAAGTGGTTTTGGAATACTCTCTTTCTTCCCTCTTGGAGTGGGTTATTTTCCTTTAGGAGCCATGATCTTAGTGGGTATGGTTTAGTGATCACGAATAAACACACCAAACTTAGAGGTTTACTTGTCCTCAAGTAAAAGAAGGGAAAGGAGAGGGATAGAAGGAGAGCTAGTAGCGAATGATGGATGAGAGGAGGGAGGTCAAATTTGGATTTAAAGGGAGGGGTGGGTTTTCAAAAATTTTGAAGAAAGATAAGATAGAAGATATGATTTGTAAAAGATAAATATGATAGGAAAAAGATATAATTTAAAATTAAAAAGTTGTGAAAGATATTTGAAAAAGATAAATCTGAATTTTATTTTGAAAAAGATTTGAGATGAATTTGAAAGGATAATTGAGTTTTGAAAAAAATTTGAAAAGGAGTTGGATGGGGTTTGAAAAAAGATTTGTGTTTATGAATTAAGATACATTTGATATTTTTGAAAAAGGGATTTTAGAAATTAGGATTAAAATCTTTGCAATTGAAGGATGAGAGTTTGTAACATGTTTATGCAAGAAATCATGAATTGAAATATGAAAATTGAAAAAAAATGTGAAGTAAAAACGAATTTACCTCCTCCCCACAATCCTGGCATTAAACGCCCAAACGCTGCATGTTTTGGGCGTTTAACGCCGATTTGCAGCTTCTCCTGGGCGTTCAACGCCCAGCTGTTGCTTCTAGCTGGTGTTGAACGCCAGGAACTCCTTTGTCACTGGGCATTTTTCTGAACGCCTAGGACGCTGTAAATCTGGCGTTAAACGCCCAGAAGGTGCTTCTTTCGGGCGTTCAATGCCCAGAAGATGCTTCTTTCTGGCGTTTAACGCCCAGATGGCTATCCTTACTGGCGTTGAACGCCCAGTAGATGCTTCTTTTGGGCGTTCAACGCCCAAAACAACTCTTACTGACTTTTTCGCACCAGTGAGCTTTCTTTTTGCTCTTTTAACCTGCGAATCCTTCTGTAACTTTGTGAACTAAAGCAATTGCTATTTTACCTTGAAGATAATTGACATAAACCTGTAAAAATTAATTAATTAACAAATAAGCTTTGTAAATGGCTGGGTTGCCTCCCAGCAAGAGCTTCTTTATTGTCTTTAGCTGGACTATTACTGAGCTTTAATCAAGTCTCAGTTTTGAGCATTCTTGCTCAAAATTGCTTTCAAGATAATGTTTAACTAACTTTTTGTTAGAATCATTATTCTGAAGCTCCACATATTCATATGGTGATACACTTGTAATCACATATGGACCTCTCCATTGGGATTTCAATTTTTCGGGGAATAATCTGAGCCTAGAATTAAACAGCAGAACTTTCTGCCCTGGCTCAAAGACTCTGGATGACAGTTTCTTATCATGCCATCATTTTGCTTTCTCTTTGTAAATTTTTGCATTCTCGAAAGCATTGAGTTTGAACTCATCTAGCTCATTTAACTGGAGCAATCGTTTTTCTCCAGCTAACTTGGCATCAAGGTTTAGGAAGCTGGTTGCCCAGTAGGCCTTATGTTTCAGTTCCACTGGCATGTGATAGGCTTTTCCATACACAAGCTGGTATGGAGAGGTCCCTATAGGAGTCTTGAATGCTGTTCTGTATGCCCACAGAGCATCATCCAAGCTTCTTACCCAATCCCTTCTACGGTAAATCATAGTCCATTCCAGGATTCTTTTAAGTTCTCTATTAGAGACTTCAGCTTGCCCATTTGTCTGTGGATGATATGGAGTGGCCACCCTGTGGCTAACTCCATATCGAACCAAAGCAGAGTAAAGCTGTTTATTGCAGAAATGAGTGCCCCCATCACTGATTAGTACTCTAGGGATACCAAATCTGCTGAAGATGTGTTTCTAGAGGAATTTCAGCACTGTCTTAGTATCATTAGTGGGTGTTGCAATAGTTTTCACCCATTTAGATACATAATCCACTGTCACCAGAATATAAGTGTTTGAGTATGATGGTAGGAAAGGCCCCATGAAGTCAGCGCCCCATACATCAAACAATTCAATCTCCAAGATCCCTTGTTGAGGCATGGCATAACTGTGAGGCAGATTGCCAGATCTTTGGCAACTGTCACAATTAAGTACAAACACTCGGGAGTCTTTATAGAGAGTAGGCCAGTAGAAGCCACATTGGAGAACTCTTGTGGCTGTTCGCTCACTTCCAAAATGTCCTCCATACTGTGATCCATGGCAGTGCTAGAAGATATTCTGTGCTTCTTCTTTAGGCACACATCTACGGATTACTCCGTCTGCACATCTCTTAAAGTGATATGGTTCATCCCAAAGATAGTACTTTGCATCAGTAATCAATTTCTTTGATTACTGCCTACTGTACTCTTTGGGAATGTATCTCACTGCTTTGAAGTTTGCAATGTCTGTAAACCATGGCACTTCCTGGGTGGCAAAGAGTTGCTTATCTGGAAAATTTTCAGAGATCTCAGTAAGAGGGAGGGACGCCCCTTCTACTGGTTCTATTTGGGACAGGTGATCTACTACTTGGTTCTCTGTCCCTTTTCTGTCTCTTATTTCTATATCAAACTCTTGCAGAAGCAACACCCATATGATGAGTCTGGGTTTTGAATCCTGCTTCATGAGTAGATATTTAAGAGCAGCATGGTCAGTGTACACAATCACTTTTGATCCTACTAAATAGGATCTAAACTTGTCAATGGCGTAAACCACTGCAACTAACTCTTTTTCTGTGGTTGTGTAGTTTTTTGTGTGTCATTTAAAACATGACTGGCATAGCAAATGACGTGCAGAAGCTTGTCATGCCTTTGTCCCAACACTACACCAATAGCATGGTCACTGGCATCACACATCAGTTCAAATGGTAATCTCCAGTCTGGTGCAGAGATGACTGGTGCTGTGACCAGCTTAGCTTTCAGAGTCTCAAATGCCTGCAGACACTTCTTATCAAAGATAAATGGCGTATCAGCAGCTAGTAGATTACTCAGTGGTTTGGTGATTTTTGAAAAATCTTTTATGAACCTCCTATAGAATCCTGCATGCCCCAGAAAGCTTCTGATTACCTTAACATTGGCAGGTGGTGGTAATTTTTCAATTACCTCTACCTTAGCTTGATCCACCTCTATTCCCTTGTTCGAAATTTTGTGCCCAAGGACAATTCCTTCAGTTACCATAAAGTGACATTTCTCCCAGTTTAAAACTAGGTTAGTCTCTTGGCATCTCTTTAGAACAAGTGCTAGATGGTCAAGACAGGAGCTGAATGAGTCTCCAAACACTGAAAAGTCATCCATGAAGACTTCCAGAAAATTTTTCCACTATATCAGAGAAAATAGAGAGCATGCACCTTTGAAAGGTTCCAGGTGCATTGCACAGACCAAATGGAATTCTTCTATATGCAAATACTCCAGATGGACATGTGAATGCTGGTTTCTCTTAATCTTGGGGATCTACTGCAATTTGATTATAACCTGAATATCCATTCAGGAAGCAGTAGTATTCATGACCTGCTAGTCTTTCTAGCATTTGGTCTATGAATGGTAAAGGAAAATGATCCTTTCTGGTAGCTGTATTGAGCCTTCTATAATCAATACACATACGCCACCCTGTAACTGTTCTTGTAGGAACCAGTTCATTTTTTTCATTATGAACCTCTGTCATGCCACCCTTCTTGGGGACGACTTAGACAGGGCTTACCCAGGGGCTATCAGAAATAGGATAAATAATCCCAATCTCTAGTAATTTAGTGACCTCCTTCTGCACCACCTCCTTCTTGGCTAGATTCAGCTACCTCTGTGGTTGAACCACTGGCTTAGCATCACCCTCCAATAGGATCTTGTGCATGCATTTGGCTGGGCTAATGCCCTTAAGATCACTGATGGACCACCCAAGAGCTGTCTTATATGTCCTTAGCACTTGAATTAGTGCTTCCTCTTCCTGTGGCTCTAAGGTAGAGCTTATGATTACAGGGAAGGTATCATCTTCTCCCAGAAATGCATATTTCAAGGATGGTGGTAATGGTTTGAGCTCGGGTTTGGGAGGTTTTTCCTCTTCTTGAGGGATTTTCAGAGGTTCTATTATTCTCTCTGGTTCCTCCAGATCAGGCTGAGCATCTTTAAAGATATCCTCTAGCTCTGATTCAAGGCTCTCAGTCATATTGACCTTTTTTACCAGAGAGTCAATAATATCAATGCTCATGCAATCGTTTGGGGTGTCTGGATGCTGCATAGCTTTGACAACATTCAACTTAAACTCGTCCTCATTGACTCTCAGGGTCACTTCTCCTTTTTGGACGTCAATGAGGGTTTGTCCAGTTGCTAGGAAAGGTCTTTCTAGAATGAGAGTTGCACTCTTGTGCTCCTCTATTTCCAGCACCACAAAGTCAGTGGAAAAGGCAAATGGCCCAACCTTGACAATCATGTCTTCAATTACGCCTGATGGGTATTTAATGGAGCCATCAGCAAGTTGGAGACATGTCCGGGTTGATTTAACTTCATCAGTCAACCCAAGCTTTTTGATAGTAGCTGCAGGTATTAGGTTAATACTTGCCCCAAGATCACATAGAGCTTGCTTGGTATAAGTACCTTCTAATGTGCATGGTATCATAAAGCTTCCCGGATGTTTAAGCTTCTCTGATAAGCTTTTTAGAATGACTGCACTGCATTCTTCAGTGAGGTAAACTTTCTCATTTTCCCTCCAATATTTCTTATGACTTAAGATCTCTTTCATGAACTTAGCATAAGAGGGTATTTGCTCAAGTGCCTCTGCAAACGGAATCTTTATCTCAAGAGTCCTGAGATAGTCTGTAAAGCGGGCAAATTGCTTATCCTGTTCCATTTGGCGGAGTTTCTGAGGATAAGGCATTTTGGCTTTGTATTCCTCAACTTTAGTTACTACAGGTTTATTGCCTACAGCCGTGGGTTGAGAAGCCTTTTTAGAGGAGTTGCTATCAGCACTTGTATGTGTCTGATCCCCCACTAGTGTTTGAATACCAGGGGTGGAAGCTGGAGTGGCGTTAGACGCCAACTTCTTACCTATTTCTGGCGTCTGAACGCCAGAACTGAGCTTCCTTTGGGCGTTCAACGCCAGTTCCTTGCTTGTTTCTGGCGTTGGACGCCAGGACTGAGCAAGGTTGGGCATTTAACGCCATCTTTCCACCCATTTTCTGGCGTTTGAGCACTAGAATTATTCCTCTCTGGGCTCTGACTGTCCTCAGAGGGATTTTGGATAGCAGTCTGTTCATTTCTTGGCTTCCTGCTGCCTTGAAGTGAGGTATTTAATATTTTTCCACTTCTTAATCGAACTGTTTGGCATTCTTCTGTTATTTGTTTTGATAAATGCTGTTCTGTTTGCTTCAACTGCACTTCCATATTCATATTAGCCATTCTTGTTTCTTGCAATATCTCCTTGAATTCGGCTAGCTATTTTGTTAGAAAATCTAATTGCTGATTGAATTCAGTAACTTGTTCTGTAGGACTTAGTTCAGCAGTTACTGTTTTAGCCTCTTCTTTCATGGAAGGTTCACTGCTTAGATACAGATGCTGATTTCTGGCAACTGTATCAATGAGCTCTTGAGCTTCTTCAATTGTCTTTCACATGTGTATTGATCCACCAGATGAGTGATCTAGAGAAATCTGAGCTTTCTCTGTAAGCCCATAATAAAAGTTATCTAACTACACCCACTCTAAAAACATTTCAGAGGGGCATTTTCTTAGCATCTCTCTGTATCTCACCCAGGCATCATAAAAGGATTCATTATCTCCTTGTTTGAAGCCTTGGATGCTCAGCCTTAGCTGTGTCATCCATTTTGGAGAAAAATAGTGATTCAGGAATTTTTCTGACAACTATTTTCATGTCTTTATGCTGTCCTTAGGTTGGTTATTTAACCACCTCTTAGCTTGGTCTTTTACAGCAAATGGAAATAGTAACAATCTGTAGACATCCTGATCTACTTTCTTATCATGTACTGTGTCAGCAATTTGTAAAAACTGTGCCAGAAACTTTGTAAGTTCTTCCTGTGGAAGACTGGAATACTGGCAACTTTGCTGCACCATGATAATGAGCTGAGGATTCAACTCAAAGCTACTAACTCCGATGGAGGGTATTCAGATACTACTCCCATATGAAGCAGTAGTGGGGTTGGCATATGACCCCAGAGTCCTTCTGGACTGTTCATTTCCACTTAGATCCATGATGGAGAAAGGGAGATGATGTGGATATATTTTATTTATTTTATTATATTAAAAAATTATTTTTGAAATAATAAAATAGAATAAAATAAAAACCAAAACAAAAAACGAAAAATAAAAAAATATAAAATAAAAAATAAAAAATTTAAAAATATTTTATGAAGATTTTGAAGAAGTGAGGAGAGAGAAAGTGGTTAGGATATTTTTGAAAAAGATATGATTTGAAAAATTTTGACCAGGTCAACCCAAGTAATTCGAAAATTATGAGAAATTAAAGGAAAAGATTTTTTTATTTTTTTAATTTTATGATGAAAGAGAAAAACACACAAAAGACACAAGACATAAAAATTTTTAGATCTAATGCTCCTTGTTTTTCGAAAATTTTGGAGGGAAAATAGCAAGGGACACCAATCTTAAAAATTTTAAGATCAAAACACAAAGAAGACTCAAGAACACTTTGAAGATTCACAAGAACAACAAGAACAAAAGAAAGAACACCAAACTTAAATTTTTTTGAAAACCAAATTAAATTTTTGAAAATTAAAGAAAATTAACAAGAGAACACCAAACTTAAAGTTTGGCACAAGATTCAATCAAAGAAAGATTATTTTTGAAAAAGATTTTAAAAAGAAGATGCCCAATTACCAAGAACATAAACCAACGCTCTAGCCAATTGAGCTATAAATGTAACATATTTTAAAGAGGTATTTTTAATAACTAAAAATAAATATTTTGAAAATGCACAAGGAAAACACGAAAAACATAGAGAATAGGAAAAACCAAAGATTAAACGAGAAAAATTGAGAAGAACAATTTGAAGATCAAGGATAAATAAAGAGCATGCAATTCGAAAATTGAAAGACAAAGACAAGCATGCAATTGACACCAAACTTACAACAAGACACTAAACTCACGAAAAACTAACAATAAATAAAGAAAAATAAAAATTTTTTTGAAGAAAAATTTTTAAAAAGGTGATGACAAGTCATCTTAGCCAAGTTTCACTAGTCTTTTTCTTTTGTTTTCAATTGAATTATGCACTTTCTTGAGCTACAAGCAAGCCAATTTAGGTAGATTTTCATGCTTCCTTTGATTGAATCAACCATAGATAAATTAATGCAATTTCATGAGGTTTGATGCCATAATTGGTGCATATTAGGATAGAATGATCATCTCATGATTTCAAGCATAGCTTTGATGTGTTTGGTTGATTTATGATAGGTGAAGAAAGCTTGGAAAAGGATTGAAGTGAGAAGGAATGGCTAGAAGCTAAGAGAAGACAATGAAACAAGTGAAATTGAACCAGGAAGAATGAAGTTGGAGTTGAAGTTAGCCCTCAAACGTTGGCACAAACTTTTGGACTTGAAGTTAGCCTCAACGTTAGCCCCCTAACTTGGAGGCTAACGTTGGAAATTGAAAATGCTTCCCAGGGTGTTCCACGTTTGCGCCAACGTTAGCCCCCTAACTTGGAGGCTAACGTTGGCATGAAGATTTGCTCCCAGGGTGTGCCAACGTTTGCGCCAACGTTAGCCCCCTAACTTGGAGGCTAACGTTGGCATGAGAACTCTCCTCCAGGGCTGCCAACGTTTGCGCCAACGTTAGCCCCCTAACTTGGAGGCTAACGTTGGCGCCACACCAACACAAAACAAGGCCAACGTTAGGGTCAAAGTTAGCCCCCTAACGTTGGCACCAACGTGAGATGCAGGAAATTGGTTTTGCTGATATGAAAAGTTGGCCTCAAAGTTAGCCCCCTAACTTTGAGGCTAACTTTGAATCCAACTTTGCAAAACCCAAATCCGGTTCAATTGGTTCACTTGGGTTTCTCTCCAAACTTCAAGAGCAATCAACCAAGGCCTCTTTCAACCCAATTCCATCAAGAGCAAAGGCCCAACTCAAGGCTTGGAGATCAATTGAAGAAAGTGTATAAATAGGCTAAGATTCAAGTTAGTCGGGGAGCTTCCCTTTTTAGAGTTTTTAGAGAGTTTTCTCTTCTGTTTTGGGGAGCCTGAGTGATCTTTATTTCCTTAGATTAATTGCTTTCAATTTCAATTACTCTTGTCTTGGATCTTGGGTTGGAGAATTGAAGGAATTCTGTTTCAATCTCACCTTAGATCTCTCTTTTGATTTTCACTGCAATTTAATTTTCAGTTCGGTTAATTGCTTCTTCATCTATTCTCTTTGCAATTTAAAATTCCTTTGCCATTGTTCTTGTTGGATCTAGGAAGGCATTGAGATCTAGACTCGGTTTTCTAGTCTCTGGGACCTGAGATCTAAATTTACCATTTCAATTTTCTATACTTGCTTTATTTGTTTAATTTGCTTGTCTGTTTGAATTCAATCAAGTCCCAATTCCCAATTACTCTTCTGTTTGATGCAATTTAATTTCTCTTGGTTTAATTCCTGCAAATCTAAGTCCCAATTCCCTTTACATTTCAAGCCATTTACATTTCTTGTCATTTAAGATTCTTGCAATTTACATTTCTTGCAATCTAAGTTTCTGCCATTTAATTTCTTGTTCTTTAAGATTCAGCACTTTAATTCTTGTTCTCTTTACTTTCAATACAATTTAAATTCTGCAATTCAATCAACCAAATCTTGATTCGCTTGACTAATTCAACCACTAAACTAAAATTGCTCAATCCTTCAATCCCTGTGGGATCGACCTCACTCCCGTGAGTTTTTATTACTTGATGCGACCCGGTGCACTTGCCGGTTAGATTGGTGTTATTTTGGGAGAAATTCATTTTTCCACACAAGATAATCCCATCAAGTTTTTGGCGCCGTTGCCGGGGATTGATTAGATTGACAATGATTAAGTGAGGTGGAAGTTTAGATCAAGCACTTTTTTTTAATTTTTGATTAACCCACTAACTGTTTGAAGATTTGCCTCTACTAACCCACTAACCATTTGAAGTTTTGTCTCAACTGATTACACTCAATTTTCAAAAATACCACTGTGTGTTCCGTTTGTTGATTTATGTCACAGAAGAAAAAAAGAGAGGCACGAGGGAAGGCTATCAGTAAAGAAGAAACTTCGAAAGAAAAACATCACAACATGAAGCCGCAACTCGTTACACTAATCAAGAACAATTGCTCCTATGGTGGGAATCCATTGGAGGATCCTAAACAGCACATATCCACTTTTCTGAAAATTTGTGGTGTTGTAAATCTTGAAGGTATAAATCATGACACCTGGAAGCTCTCGTTATTTCCCTTCTCACTAAGGGATGAAGCTGCACAATGGCTCGAAACTATGCCCCAAGGCAGTATTACCAGTTGGGACGAATTGGTTACCAAATTTCTGACCAAATTCGCCTTATCCCAACAAAACATCAAGATGAAAGAGGGAATTCAGCCATTCATACAAGGAGAGGAAGAATCATTGTTCAAACCAGGGGAAAGATACAAGGAAGCAAATGACAAAGAGGGTTTCCAGGCGTTCTATGAAGGATTAACCCCAGAAACAAGGAGAGCAGTGGATTACGTCTTAGATAACCTTTTCAAAGCAACATCAAATGCCCAAGGAACTGCAAAGCTCAATGATAAGAAAGCCAATAACCAACATTCATTTGAGACCCCACAGAATGCAACTCCAGAAAAAGAGATAATGAATCCTGAAGGAATGAAGATAGTCATGAATCAAAGCAAACAGCTGCACAATCAGACTCAGAGCCAATTGGAGTCAATATCCAGACAAATTGATCTTCTCCATTCCGCTGCAGTGAAGGCACAATTTCCACCATGGAAACCACATTCTTATCTAAGAATTGAATCTCAACATCAGGAACAAAGGGACTTCAACTACAACAACCCCAACTTCCCAATCCTGCAAAAACACCACCTTACCAACAACAACCATTACATACCACCACATTATCCATCCTTCCAACCCCTAACACCCCACAACCAACCAATTTCACAAGATTGTCAGAGGATCACTAATCTGGAAGTCTTAGTAGAAAGAATGATGAAACATCAAGAGATGATAAGCAAAAACCATGAGGCCTCATTCGGAAGAATTGAGAGGCAAATGAAACAGTTAGCTAAGAGCATCACAGAAGTGAGTGAGAAGATGGCTAAAGGAAAAGAATCACTCATCCAGGATGAACATCATCAGGCAAAGTTTCACTTAGGAGGACAAGGGGACAAAGAGAAGGAAGCACAGAATCCGAGCTAAACAAGTACAGAGGATGTCAAGCTAGTGACAATAAAAGAGCGCTTGTTGGGAGGCAACCCAACCATAGGTAACCATCTTTTCGTATCTAATTCAATAAAACTGTTAATTAGTTTCATCTAGATTGCAAGAAGCTAAGTTTGGTGTTACACACCAAAAATAATCTAAGGGAGAATGAAGAATTCTAAGTTTGGTGTTCCACCAAAATCCCATCATAAAACACATTCTCACTTTCTGCCATAAGGCTAGCTTCATGCATTTAGACGAACTAGTTAATTATCTTGCTGTTTTCTAGTTTTTAGTCTATTACCTTAGAAAAAGAAGAAAGAGTTTCACACATGGTTAATTTGATGCATTGGCAAGGAACTAAGTTTGGTGTTCCCACACCAAAGTAAGTTCAAAAAGCCCACAAATAAATTATGCAGACTAACCACTGTTTCTAAGTGCTTGGGGAACAAGCAACTTTTAATATCATTGCAGAATGTTATACAAGCCTTTGGAGGGATTACGCATCATCAATATGAACATAAAGGCTAGCAATGATGATGATGAGAAGGAAAGCAAGTGAACTCCAACAGGTCGTATTGTTAAGTGATATTTCACATCAAATGTTGCTGTGATTAAAAGTTGGATTGTATCCTTAATTGCCCTGTTTGTCTGCATCATATAGTTTCTTTTTTATATTCCTGCCTGCCTGCATAGCATAATCTTCCTTTATAATTCAATAAGCAAGAAGGCTTATCAGTCACAACATTCTCATCTTCAAAACTTGTTTGCACTCAATTTCAAGAATGCATCACATGAAAGTTCTTTGAAAAGAAGGATTGAGGAATAAATCAGTTTTTGAGGCAAGCAAAAGATTAGGAGAAGTGGTGGTTCTAGTTGTATGATCATGTATTGAGGTTGCATGCTTGTGAAAACTTGCATGGGAGCTCATAGGCAGGACATGAAGTTCAAAGAAGTATTGTAGAGATTCTCAAAAATCTATTGATCCAAGAAGCAGCAAACAAAACAAAAGAAAGAAAAGAAAATTCAAAAACAAAAAGAACATGGCCCAAGGCTCTGAGCATCAATTACTAGGCAGAAAAAGAAAGAAAGAAACAAAAACTCAAAGAGTTGCTATCCTAGTAAATGCTTGTGGTTGAAGTGTGTCAAGGAAAGAGGCTTGAGCAAGTAAATCCTAAGGGGTGCTTTAACACCTAATACCTTAAAACCAACTGGTTTAGGAGTATTGATTGAAAACTTATCTAAAGAGCCGCCTTGAGACATGACACTTAGAGTCGAGGCCAAAGCACAGAAACTATAAGCTGCTTCAAGGTGATTACATATAAAGAGATCTCCATGATACCATTTGGATGAAAATCCTAAAGACCTACGACTCCCAATATGTAAGGACTAGTGAGCACTGAAACCCTTGCTTGAGCATATAATTTAGAGTTCACCCCACTGTTACTTAATCACTTCTCTCACTGTATTTTACAAGCGTTCCTCAGTCCATCTTAATTGAAAGAACCTCTGAGCATAATTCAATCCTTGCTTGGGGACAAGCAAGCTTTAAGTTTGGTGTTGTGATGACAAGTCATCTTAGCCAAGTTTCACTAGTTTTTTTCTTTTGTTTTCAATTGAATTATGCACTTTCTTGAGCTACAAGCAAGCCAATTTAGGTAGATTTTCATGCTTCCTTTGATTGAATCAACCATAGATAAATTAATGCAATTTCATGAAGTTTGATGCCATAATTGGTGCATATTAGGATAGAATGATCATCTCATGATTTCAAGCATAGCTTTGATGTGTTTGGTTGATTTATGATAGGTGAAGAAAGCTTGGAAAAGGATTGAAGTGAGAAGGAATGGCTAGAAGCTAAGAGAAGACAATGAAACAAGTGAAATTGAACCAGGAAGAATGAAGTTGGAGTTGAAGTTAGCCCTCAAACGTTGGCACAAACTTTTGGACTTGAAGTTAGCCTCAACGTTAGCCCCCTAACTTGGAGGCTAACGTTGGAAATTGAAAATGCTTCCCAGGGTGTTCCACGTTTGCGCCAACGTTAGCCCCCTAACTTGGAGGCTAACGTTGGCATGAAGATTTGCTCCCAGGGTGTGCCAACGTTTGCGCCAACGTTAGCCCCCTAACTTGGAGGCTAACGTTGGCATGAGAACTCTCCTCCAGGGCTGCCAACGTTTGCGCCAACGTTAGCCCCCTAACTTGGAGGCTAACGTTGGCGCCACACCAACACAAAACAAGGCCAACGTTAGGGTCAAAGTTAGCCCCCTAACGTTGGCACCAACGTGAGATGCAGGAAATTGGTTTTGCTGATATGAAAAGTTGGCCTCAAAGTTAGCCCCCTAACTTTGAGGCTAACTTTGAATCCAACTTTGCAAAACCCAAATCCGGTTCAATTGGTTCACTTGGGTTTCTCTCCAAACTTCAAGAGCAATCAACCAAGGCCTCTTTCAACCCAATTCCATCAAGAGCAAAGGCCCAACTCAAGGCTTGGAGATCAATTGAAGAAAGTGTATAAATAGGCTAAGATTCAAGTTAGTCGGGGAGCTTCCCTTTTTAGAGTTTTTAGAGAGTTTTCTCTTCTGTTTTGGGGAGCCTGAGTGATCTTTATTTCCTTAGATTAATTGCTTTCAATTTCAATTACTCTTGTCTTGGATCTTGGGTTGGAGAATTGAAGGAATTCTGTTTCAATCTCACCTTAGATCTCTCTTTTGATTTTCACTGCAATTTAATTTTCAGTTCGGTTAATTGCTTCTTCATCTATTCTCTTTGCAATTTAAAATTCCTTTGCCATTGTTCTTGTTGGATCTAGGAAGGCATTGAGATCTAGACTCGGTTTTCTAGTCTCTGGGACCTGAGATCTAAATTTACCATTTCAATTTTCTATACTTGCTTTATTTGTTTAATTTGCTTGTCTGTTTGAATTCAATCAAGTCCCAATTCCCAATTACTCTTCTGTTTGATGCAATATAATTTCTCTTGGTTTAATTCCTGCAAATCTAAGTCCCAATTCCCTTTACATTTCAAGCCATTTACATTTCTTGTCATTTAAGATTCTTGCAATTTACATTTCTTGCAATCTAAGTTTCTGCCATTTAATTTCTTGTTCTTTAAGATTCATCACTTTAATTCTTGTTCTCTTTACTTTCAATGCAATTTAAATTCTGCAATTCAATCAACCAAATCTTGATTCGCTTGACTAATTCAACCACTAAACTAAAATTGCTCAATCCTTCAATCCCTGTGGGATCGACCTCACTCCCGTGAGTTTTTATTACTTGATGCGACCCGGTGCACTTGCCGGTTAGATTGGTGTTTGATGAGCGGATAATTTGTATACTTTTTGGCATTGTTTTTAGTATGTTTTTGATATGATATAGTTAGTTTTTAGTATATTTTTATTAGTTTTTAGTTAAAATTCACTTTTCTGGACTTTACTATGAGTTTGTGTGTTTTTCTGTGATTTCAGGTATTTTCTGGCTGAAATTGAGGGACCTGAGCAAAAATCTGATTCTGAGACCAAAAAGGACTGCAGATGCTGTTGGATTCTGACCTCCCTGCACTCGAAGTGGATTTTCTGGAGCTACAGAAGCCCAATTGGCGCGCTCTCAACGGCGTTGGAAAGTAGACATCCTGGGCTTTCCAGAAATATATAATAGTCCATACTTTGCCCAAGATTTGATGGCCCAAACCGGCGTTCAAAGTCACCTCAAGAAATTCCAGCGTTAAACGCCGGAACTGGCACCTAATTGGGAGTTAAACGCCCAACCAGGCACTAAAGCTGGCGTTTAACTCCAAGGGGAGTCTCTACACGAAATTGCTTCATTGCTCAGCCCAAGCACACACCAAGTGGGCCCGGAAGAGGATTTTTATGTCATTTACTCATTTCTGTACACCCTAGGCTACTAGTTTCTTATAAGTAGGACCTTTTACTATTGTATAGAAAATCTTTTTGATCACTTTTAGATCTCTAGATCATCTTTGGACATTTTAGTTCTTAGATCATTGGGAGGCTGGCCATTCGGCCATGCCTAGACCTTATGCTTATGTATTTTCAACGGTGGAGTTTCTACACACCATAGATTAAGGTGTGGAGCTCTGCTGTACCTCGAGTATTAATGCAATTACTATTGTTCTTTCATTCAAATTCCGCTTGTTCTTTATCCAAGATATCACTTGTTCTTCAACATGATGAAGGTGATGATTGACGCCCATCACCATTCTCACTCATGAACAAAGTGACTGACAACCACTCTTGTTCTACAAGTATCTGAGGCTTAGTGAATATCTCTTGGATTCCTGATTGCACGATGCATGGTTGATCGCCTGACAACCGAGTGCTCGCCTGACAAACGAGCCAACCATTCCGTGAGATCAGAGTCTTCGTGGTATAGGCAAGAACTGATGGCAGCATTCAAGAGAATCCGGAAGGTCTAACCTTGTCTGTGGTATTCTGAGTAGGATTCAATGATTGAATGACTGTGACGCGCTTCAAACCTGTAACCTACTGGGCGTTAGTGACAGACGCAAAAGAGTTATTCTATTCCGGTAGGGGAGGGAACCACACCGGTGATTGGCAGCACTGTGACAGAGTGTGTGCATTAGCTTTCACTGCGAGGATGGGAGGTAGCTGCTGACAACAGTGAGACCCTATACGAGCTTGCCATGGAAAGGAGTAAGAAGGGTTGGATGAAGACAGTAGGAAAGCAGAGAGACGGAAGGGAAGGCATCTTCATGCGCTTATCTGAAGTTCCTACCAATGAATTACATAAGTATCACTATCTTTATCTTTTATGTTATTTTCGTTCATCACCATATATATCTGAGTTTGCCTGACTAAGATTTACAAGATGACCATAGCTTGCTTCAATACTAACAATCTCCGTGGGATCGACCCTTACTCACGTAAGGTTTATTACTTGGACGACCCAGTGCACTTGCTGGTTAGTTGTGCGAAGTTGTGTAATGCCATGGTATTGAGCTACCACGTTTTTGGAGCCACTACCAGGGATTATGAGAGTTGTGAAAAAGTATAGTTCACAATTTCGCGCACCAGTGTTATTTTGGGAGAAATTCATTTTTCCACACAAGATAATCCCATCAAAAGGAATAATAGAAAATGCAATTCTAGTGACTCTAAACCAAAAAGATAATTTTTTCCTAATCTAAGCAACAAGATTCACCGTCAGTTGTTCAAACTCAAACAATCCCCGGCAACGGCGCCAAAATCTTGGTGCACAAAATTGTAATCACACTTTTGCAATCCGCACAACTAACCAGCAAGTGCACTGGGTCGTCCAAGTAATACCTTACTTGAGTAAGGGTCGAATCCCACGGAGATTGTTGGCTTGAAGCAAGCTATGGTTATCTTATTAATCTTAGTCAGGATACCAATTATAGTTATTAATTGACTTGCAAATAAACAAGAGAGCATGGATTAAATAATACTTATTTTGCAGTAATGGAGAATATGTTGGAGTTTTGGAGATGCTTTGTCTTCTGAATTCCTGCAACATAATGCTTTCTCACTTTCATAAATGCAAGGCTCCTTCCATGACAAGCTGTATGTAGGGCATCACCGTTGTCAATGGCTACTTCCCATCCTCTCAGTGAAAATGGTCCAAATGCTTTGTCACAGCACGGCTAATCATCTGTCGGTTCTCGATCATGTCGGAATAAGATCCCTTGATCCTTTTTACGTCTGTCACTACGCCCAACACTCACGAGTTTGAAGCTAGTCACAGTCATCCAATCCCAGAATCCTACTCAGAATACCACAGACAAGGTTTAGACTTTCCGGATTCCCAAAGATGCTGCCAATGGATTCTAGCTTATACCACGAGGATTCTGATTAAGGAATCTAAGAGATACTCATTCAATCTAATGTAGAATGGAGGTGGTTGTCAGACACACGTTCATGGATTGAGGAAGGTGATGAGTGTCTCGAATCATCACCTTCTTCATAGTGAAGCGCGAATGAACATCTTAGATAGGAACAAGCGTGTTTGAATGGAAAATAGAAATAATTGCATTAAGTCATCGAGACGCTGCAGAGCTCCTCACCCCCAACAATGGAGTTTAGAGACTCATGCCATCAAAAGGTACAAAATTCAGATCTAAAAATGTCATGAGATACAAAATAAGTCTCTAAAAGTTGTTTAAACACTAAACCAGTAGCCTAGGTTTACAGAAAATGAGTAAACTAAGATGGATCGTGCAGAATTCCATTTCTGGGGCCCACTTGGTGTGTGCTGGGGCTGAGAATTAAGCTTTTCACGTGCCTGGGCTGTTTCTGGAGTTGAATGTCAGGTTGTAACCTATTTCTGGCATTGAACTCTAACTTGCAACCTGTTTCTGGCGCTGAACGCCAGACTGCAACATGGAACTGGCGTTAAACGCCAGTTTACGTCATCTATCTTCGCGCAAAGAATAGACTATTATATATTTCTGGAAAGCCCTGGATGTCTACTTTCCAACCCAGGTAAGAGCGCGCCAATTAGGATCCTGTAGCTCCAAAAAATTCATTACGAGTGCAGGGAGGTCAGAATCCAACAACATCAGCAGTCCTTTTTCAGCCTAAATCAGATTTTTGCTCAGCTCCCTCAATTTCAGCCAGAAAATACCTAAATTCAGAGAAAAACACACAAACTTATAGTAAAGTCCAAAAATATGAATTTTGCTTAAAAACTAATAAAAATATACTGAAAACTAACTACAACACACTAAAATCTACATGAAATTACCCCCCAAAAAGCGTATAAAATATCCGCTCATCATAGTGCCATATATGCTTGGAAAGCTCTAGATTCCTACTTTCTAATGCCACTAGAATCACCTCATTTGGAGTTTTGTAGCTCAAATTATTCTTATTAGAGTGTAAAGAGGTCAGGGTTGCAAATCCTCTTTGCTCCTCCTTGAGTCTGTTTCCACTCTTTTGCCACCTTGGGGTTGTGATTCTTCTTTTAGTGCTTTTATTGCTCCTTCTCCTTCATCTTTTCACCTATCATCAACCAACAAATACGTCAAAGCCTTGGCATAATCATCAAATCTTGCATCATTCATATTATCAACTAAATCTTGCAAGAAATCTAATGAAAATGCATAAAATTACCAATGTTTGGTTGAATCAAGACAAGTATGAAATTCTCACTCAAACAGTTACTTATTGCCTAAAGATGCATGAAAACCAAGTGAAAACTAATGAAATAGGCTTGTGAAACTAGCCTAAGATGACTTGTCATCATAGAACTTAGCCAAAAACTTACTCACTAAATCCTCCCAGTTGTTGATGCTTTCTTTGGGAAATGCTTCTAACCACTGAGTTACCTTATCCCTAAAGAAAAATGGAAACAACAGCAACTTATAGATGTTTGGATGTACACCATTTGTCTTAACTGTGTCACATATCCTTAGAAAGATGGCAAGGTGTTGATTTGGGTCTTCCAAGGGGCCTCCTCTATAAGAACAGTTGTTTTGCACCAAAGTGATAAGCTGAGGCTTCAACTCAAAGTTATTGGCATGAACATTTGGAGTGAGTATACTGCTTCCACAGTTTCTTGCATTGGGGAAGGTGTAGGAGGCTAGAACTCTCCTTTGAGGCTGGCCATTGTTATTAGCCACCTCTTCTGGTGGATTTGGGGGATTGCCCTCCATCTCTTGATTCTCTTCCTCTGATTCTTCTTCTCCAATTACGCTCTTCCCTCTTGCTTCTCTTTCCAGTCTCAAGAATGTTCTCTCTGGTTCAGAATCAAAAGAAGTGGAGTCACCTCTTCTTCCTCCTGGCATGCAACCAAAACAACAAGAAACACAAAGAGAGCACTCTGTTCCTTGAGTACAGTTAAGATTAGTAGAGACAAAATCTCAAATAGTTAGTGTGATTAACAAAATAAAGAAAAATGATTAATCTAGATTATCACCCTACTTAATCATTGTCAATCTAAATCAATCTCCAGCAACGGCGCCAAGAACTTGATGATGGAAAAACAACTCCACACAAACTCACCGAAAAGTATATCGGGTCGCATCAAGTAGTAATAACTCACGGGAGTGAGGTCGATCCCACAAGAATTGATGGATTGAGCAACTTTAGTATGGTGATGAATTTAGTTAAGCAAATCTTTGAAGATTTGGGTGAAATTCGACTAATAGAAGTGAAATTGCAAGGAAAATAAAATGCAGAAAGTAAATTGGCAGAATCTTAAATTGCTAAAAGAGTAAATTGCAAAACTTAAAGCGCAAGAAATTAAAAGAGCTAAAACTTAAATTGCAAGAAAGGTAAATAACTGAAACTTAAAGTGCAGGTAATTTAAATTGCTGAATCTAAATTGCCAGGAAACTTAAATTGCATGAAAAATAAAAGGATTTGGGGTAATGGGAATCAAAAGAGAACTGGAAAATGTAAAGTGTAGTAAACTAAAGAACTCTCAGATGACAAAATTCAAATCAAGACTTCAGTACCAAAACAGAAAAGTGAAATTGCAGAAGAATTAAAACAGAATGAAAACTTAGATCGGCTTTAAAATCCTAAAAGAGAAATTGACAATTACAGAAGAATAACAAAAATAGAAAGAAAATTTCGTTCTCAATTGCTCTCTTAACAAAACAGAAAAGAAAAAATTGTAGAAGAAAGAAAAACAGAAAGTAAACTATGATCAGATCTCCAACTCATAAAAATATCCAAGGAAAAATAAAAGAAAACTCCACAATGAAGGAATTCAGAAGAATTCTTCAATCCAAAGTCTAATACCCAAACAGAAAAGTAAAAGTTGCAGAAGAGAGAAAACAAAAATAGAGAGAGGAAAACTCAGATATGATCTTAATTCTAAAATTCTCAAAAGAAATTAAAAAGAGAGAGCCCCCCTATGAAATCAAATATGCTCCTATTAATACACTTTCTATTTCAGTCCTCAAGCACTTGGAGTGGGCTTTTTGGCCTGTAGAGCAATGGATCAAAATGGCACTTGGTTACTGCATCCAGGAGAACGTTGTGTTCTCAAAGTGAGTGCAGCGTTCATTCATCCATGCATGTGCGTCCCTTGCGCGCGTATCTCTGTGCGATTTTGCTCATCGATGCGTACGCGTCACTTACCGGTGCGCGTCACTATCAGTCTTTAGCTCCCACCATGCTCGCGCACCCCTTTTACACGTACGCATCTTCAATAGCATTTTCTTATTAAGTGCTACGTTTGTTTAATGAATGCTGCCCATGCGTGCGCGTGGGTAGTAAAATCTCAATTCCAGGCTTCAACGCCAGTCACGCGTGTGCGTGCTTTGTCCCAGGTGCTCCATCGACGCGTGTGCGTCATGCACGCGTGCGCGTTGATTGCAGAACTTTGCCTCCAAATTTTGATCTGCCAGAAAGCGCTGAGTAAATAAATTTAGCGCTCTCTTTGAAAACGAGCGCCTACCACTACCACGCGTATGCGTCATGCACGCGTGCACGTGGTTCTTCAAAAATTCATCCCTGACGCGTAGGCATCCCGTACGCGTGCGCGTCGCAAGTGAGCGTGACGTTCTTTGGTTGAACGCAACGTTGCTTTGTACTGACCTTCTTTCTCTTCATTTTCTCACCTGTATTCAATCAAACAAGAAATCAAAGTCTCACCAAAATCATAAGAAATTGCATCATTTACAATAATCATTCAATTCTTGCATAAATCTCATGATTTTGTACAAAATTAATTATGTTTGATTAAATCAAGATAAGCATTAAATTCTACTCCAATCACTTACTTATTGTGCAACAAAGTGCATAAAACTTAACAAAAGCAAGGAAAAATGCTAGTGAAACTAGCATAAGATGACTTGTCATCATTCTGTCAAGATTTTTGCTCAGTAGGATGCTAACTATAACCAAGGTATGAAAATCCAGTCTTCAATTGTTCATTCTACTTATGAGTTACTTTAGATGGATAGGACTGGGATTGGATTGTGTTGAAAAGTGTTGTGCTTGCCCTTATAGATTGGATTTAATGCTGCAATATGGATTCAATTTGGTTAGTATCGTTTGTGATTTACTTGGTTGCAAATTCTGAATCATGTAGCTATTAAAATTGCTCTTGAACTGAAGAAGCTGCTCATTGATAATAGCCTTCTATATGTGTATGAATTATTCGATAACTATTTCAGTAGGTCAATTTCAGAGTGGATAGGCCAAAAGAAAAACTTGCGGTTTCTTGATTTCTCTCAAAACTTGTTCTATGAAACCATTCCTTCAAATTTAGGTGATGTTATTAGAATGACTAGATATTGGGGAAAATTCATTTTCCGAAACAATACTCGAAAGCACTTTTCCAAACTCTCAAACTTGAAAGATTTGTTGATGCACAATACATCTTTAAAATAACATTTTAATAATCTATGGATTCCTCTTTTTCAACTTAGGGGTCTTGATGTGGGATATACAAAACCTGGCCCCAACTTGTCATTAGGAGCTGGAATTCATAAACAAGAGTAGAAGCACTGTTGGCTATAGACCCAATGTCTTCTCAACCACTCTCTCCCATCTCATTGCCACCAACTCTTACCACTTCCTCATTCCCTTCATTCCCATCCGAGGTACTCTCTTTCTTTATCATCTTTCCCTCCATCGAAATTTCCAACCCCAACTAGTAAAAATGTGAAAGATCTTATTAGCATTTTCATGTGTTTTCTCTATCTTTCTAATATCATCCACTGTATTCTAATAATACTGATCTTTGTTGCTGATGGTAACTTTCTGCTTTTGGCATGAAAATGGCCAGTGCTGGTTTATCTGGAACTCTTTCGTCAGGAATTGGAAATTTGAGCCATCTTCGAATATTGTGAGTGGCTCTCTTATTCTCCACATAAATTTCCTATACTTTTCAAACTTAATGGTGAATTGTGGTGTATTGTTGACTCAGCAGTATCTGAAAGATGCCTTATTTATTATGCTTTTTGTTCATAAATTGTCATAATAATCTTCCACTAATTTTTAATAGATGCCAAACAATGGTAGGAGAAAAATAAGTAGTCATAAAATATAATGAACTCATTTTATCATGTGACTAAGTTAGTTTTTTCATTGCTGAACTTAGGTTACTGCAAAACAATCAGTTATCTGGTCCTATCCTGGCTGAGATATGCAAGTTGTCAGAGCTTCAAACTCTAGACCTTTCCAGTAACCAGTTTGTTGGAGAAATTCCTAGTTCTTTGGGCTTATTGTCTCAACTAAGTTACTTGTGAGTGTGTCATAACAAATAGATAGATGATGATGTTATTTTAACCTTATTTTTTTTGTTCCCCTTTAATTTAATTTTATTCATTAATGTTTCTCTAACTCCATGGTTCCTAATTCAATCATGCCAAGCTTTTCAGGCAGCTCAACAAAAATAATCTAACTGGATAGGTCCCTCCACTTGTTGCTAACTTAATAGGTCTTTCATTCTTGTATGTCCTCTACTCGTCTATGAAACTTTGTAATACCTTTACCTCCTCAATTGGTCAAGTACAGTTCCATAACCTTATATTGTTTGTAGGGACTTGTCATTTAATAATCTCAGTGGTCCTACTCCAAAAATTTTGGCAAAAGGTTACAGGTGAGTTCTTTAATTGTATCAGATTTTTTGCCTAGATATGCAACAGCTAAATTCTGATTATCCTATTAAAAAGAAGAAACACTTGTAGCACTTTTATTTTTTTTCTAAATTTCCTTTAATCGTGCATTAATTGACACTATACTTTCTTTTATCATAGTATTTCAGGAAATAACTTCCTTTGTACATCTCCTTCAGAACATTGTATGGACATTTCAAAACCATTAAACGGTAATACATTTAACTTTTATTTATTAAAACCTAATAATCAGTGGACTATATTACAGATAATAATTCAATTACAGATCTAGGATCATCTCATAAAGTCAAGAGTCATCACCAAAGGGTGATTTCTATTGTTGTTGTTGGCATCAGTTGCACATTTATAATTTTAGTATTGTTACTAGTTGAGGCTAAATTATTATTTACATTGACTTTTAAATTAATGGTGAAGGAGGTGTTGAAAAAGGAAACAAAAGTCAACGTTAAAATTTGTTGACACCAAACAATTTCAGAGGCAAATGTATATAGTCAAACTATATACTATTACTACTACTTAACTTTCTTACTTCTTTTAACTTTTTTTTCTTGTTTTAAATTTATGCAGACTTCGTGATTTGAAGTAGTTAGGTGAGTCAACTTACTACATGTGAATGAAGTAATAAAATAGGATTCATGAAATAACTCTATGTTTAACAAATTTAGTATATAGTTTTTATGGCAGAGCATATGGATTCATGAAATAACTCCATGTGTAACACCCTAAACTTTAGCACCTCATGATCGTACTAAAAGTCCGAGCACTACTAACCTCTATTCCTTTAGTTATTTACTATGTTTATTTAATATTGAGTCTTCGCGAATACGAAACGAAACTTTAATTAAGAAAATAAAATAGTTTTTACTTTCACTTACTTAATCACAAAGATATATATATTCACATAGCATAATATACATAGACTTATTCAAAGACCCTCAAATACAATTCCTACCCCTATAAAAACCAAAATAATAAATGACGAAGGGGATATTATAATGTTTAATATTAAGCAAGCAAAGTAATCCTAAAAGTTTTAGAGAACGCAGACTTAATTAAAGAACTTTATAATTTTTTTCCATAAGACACTTAGGGAAAGGCGAGGGAACAATGTGAGGATGATTTATATTATGAACAATAAGAAAGAAAGAAGAAGAATGGAAAGAAAAATATTAAAGAACCTCTGCCACAGAAGAGCAGAGAGAAAAGATTAAAAGAATCTAAAGAAACTCTACCACAGGAGAGCAGAGAATAGGAATAAAAGAAATGAAAGAGAGAACGAGCTAAGATGATTATGTACCTGTTGAAAACGAGCAGAAATATGGTGGTGAGTCCACCAAAATTTGCTTCCAGAGATACATTGGCCAATCCAGGGGATGGTCGCACCTGTAAGACAAAGATTGTTTACAGAGGTTATCGTTACATACAATGTCTAGAGAAAGCCTCACCTGTAAGACAGAGATTGCTTACAGAGATTATGTTTGCATACATCGGCTCAAGAGAGTCAGACCTGTAAGACAAAGGTTGCTTACAGAGGTTATGACACTGGAAACAAACTCAGACAAAGGTAGCTGAGTTGCGTCGGGAGTGGGTCGAAACCGACAGATGAGCTCATTACCTGCACTAGGGATAGACATTCATCATACTTGTTTACGCATATTTGTTTGTGAGTGTGTTTTCTATGATTGTGTGAGCTTGTGATTGGATTTTGTGTTCTATAATTGTTTAATTGGCTCGTACTTTGTTGACTGTTGTTGCTTACCAAGTATATATAAAATGGATATAACTGTATACCCTGACCTTACTAAGAACTCCCCAGTTCTTACCCCCTATTTCCACCCCCCATTCAGCTACAGGTGCAAAGGCTTAGTGCGAAACTACAAGCATATAGAAGATTCTGTTTACAAGTTGAGTTCTTAGATTTTATTTTTCCCTCGTCATTTATTATTTTGATTTTTAGAGGGGTAGGAATTGTATTTGAGGGTCTTTAAATAAGTCTATATATATTATGCTATCTGAATATATATATCTTTGTGATTAAGTAAGGGAAAGTAAAAACTATTTCATTTTCTTAATTAAAGTTTCGTTTCATATTCGCGAAGGCTCAATATTAAATAAACATAGTAAATAATTAAAGAAATAAAGGTTAGTAGTGCTCGGACTTTTAGTACGATCATGAGGTGCTAAAAGTTAGGGTGTTACACCATGTTTATAATGATATTATAAACTTCATGATTTTCAAGTTTAACTACATTGTTTGTGATTGTCGTGCTTGTGGCCTAGGTTGCAACTTGCAGCCTGAAAGGTATTTATTAGGATGAATGTTTTGAGTTTGACAATAATTTTTCTTTTGTGAAGAAATGTTACTCTAATCTTGATTTCTGAACTATGCAGAAGCATCCATACTTTATCCATATTTCTCTTTTCAAAAGGGATGATAACTAAAAATAATTTTACTGTATTTTATCCATAGATTGATGGAGACAATGCAAGTCATTGATGATAAAATATGTTATCGTGCCAAAGATTGTTAATACATTCTAAAATATTTGAGATTTTTATGTAATTAGATGATATTGAAATATTGAAGTTGTTTTATTTTACTTTAAAAAAAGTAATAGTTATGTAGAATAAATACCATATGCAATTATATTTGGAATTATTGACATTGAGATCTTTTATATATATAGAGTTATGTCTTATATTGAAGAATTGTGTTATAAAAGATTTAGTTTTTAAATTTTGATATTAGAAAATAAAATTCTAATTTGAGATGATGTAAATGAGATGAGACTAATGAATAATTTGAAATTAAAAATAAATAAATAATTATAAAGTTTGTGGAGGTTTGAAAATCTAACAGAATAATTAATTTTTGTTAAATTAAAAAATTAATTTGTGGGAGTTCTAAACTATTACAAAATTGATTTAAAACCGCCACAAAAGTTTAATATAAAACCCCCACTAAAAACACACAAAACCCCCACTAAATAGATTATGGAAGGTTTTAAAAACCTCCACAAAAGATCTCGTGGCACCTTAAATTTTGAGGTTTTAGAAACTCCCACAAACCATTTGGTGGGGATTATAAACCTCCACAAATAAGAGAAAAAACTGCCACAAATAAACGAAAATCTTGTAGTGATAACGTAAAGAGGAAGGTGCGGACGACATCATTGAAAAGAGAAGGTGACGGACGACATGTGACGGTGAGAGTGAGTGAGTGAGATATGAATACGAGAGAGGGATTTCTTTATTAGGTTAGGGTTTGTGTTTGTGGGGAACGGGATGTGTGTGTTGCGCTACTAAGTACTAAGGGTCATATTATTATTATATTTAATATTTATATTATCATTATATGCACAATATGCGGTTCGGCTTGGTTTAGTTGTGTAGAGTGGAATCGCAAATCGAATCGAACTATAAATAAACCGATTCATAATTGAGCGATTTATTTCGGTTTTTCATTTGAATCGGTGCAGTTTCACAATTTTTTTTGGACAGGTTTGGATCTCAATACCCCTAATTAAAACTCATAAGAAATGTTTGGAGATAATTAGAATTTATTATTTTTAACCATTACTTAGCCATCAATTTAATTCTTTTAGGGCTTGTTTGGGTGAGCTTTATTTTAAGAAAATATCTTGTTTTAAGTTATCTTTTTTTAAAAGATCTTATAAAAAAGTAAAAGTAATTTTATGTTTGGATATCTCATGTAAAAAGATCTTTTATCTATCAATTATGTTTGAGTATAACAATATAAAAGTACTTTTTGTTTATTTATTACGTGAAAATATCTTTTTTTAAAGAAAAAAAAATCTTTTAAAAAAAGATGTAAATTGTAACTTCTCAAAAAAGATATTTTTTATTTTTAATACTTTTACTTTTTTATTACTAGAAATTTACCAAACACGCTAAAAAATAAAAAAAAGATCTTTTTCATTAAAAAATATCTTTTTTAATTGAAAAAATATTTTTTATCAACTTAATAGCGTCCAAACAAATACTTATTCTAATAATCTAACAACATACTTTATCCCATACTTCATTCTATTTTTATGTAAAAAAATTATATACAAAAATAAAAAATTAATCACTAAATCAATTATTATATATATATTTGTATATAAATATAATATTATTTAACTCATTTTTAATATATATTTTATTTTTAAATATATATTTTTTATGCTTGACTAATTTGATAACTAATTTTTTTTTCATGTAGCATAATCAACTATGAAACTAACTATTTTTCAATCTGCCAAACCTTTTCAAAATTATCCACTTATATTTCCATCTTCTCATTTCTCACCTCTTTCTTCTTCTTCTCTTAACACCACAACTTCAGCTCTCGTCAGTACCCATCTACTGTCATTCTATATGGTCAACTACCACTGCCGCGTATATTAAAGCCTAATTAAATTATAAATCCTAAATTTCAACCCTTAAATTTTAAATCTTAAATTTTAAACTATAAATTCTAAATTTTAAATTTTAATTTTAAATCCTTCAAAAAAAAATATATAATAAAAAAATGATTAATTAAAAATTAATTCCCAATATTTATCCTTCAATATAATATCATATTCGATCAATAAAATCTAAAGCTCTAATTCTTGTGTAATTTTGAGCGTATTAAAGTCTTGCATCACTAAAATACAAGACGTTCATATATATGACTATTACCAATAGTCGTACATGTCTCTATCAAGAAGCAGGTATGCTAGCTACTAGTCACACAAATTCAAAACATCTTCTATATATACATACATAATCTTTCAGCCGGAATTCTATACTTGGATAGATATAATGTACAGAAAAAATTATCTTCTTAAAGATTGTTCTACTAATAAAAGTTTTTAGACTTGCTCCCCAAAATTTCAGATGATTCATTGATCCTACAGATGAATTGCCATAAACCTGTGATGGTGCAATTAACATTAAAAATTGGACAGGATATGATATCTGATTCCCTCTCAAGCTTATAAAAATTATGTTTGGGGAGGGGGAGTAAAAGGAAGAAATAAATATTATGTTTCGTGCATATATCACACACAATTTTTTCCACTAAAACCAATCTCGTTTTTCAATTAGTTCTGCTCACCTAATAATCACTAATGAACCCACAAAAAAAAAAAAAAAAATCAGAATGGCTTATGTATGTCGTGATGACCTTAAAACGTAATCATAATATGTTGAGTTGTGACATAGACTTAAAGGCAATAAAAATCATGCGTAACTATTCTTTACTTTATGTGATATACACAAACATCATTTGTATGGGAAAAACTAATTAAAGAATATCACTATCATCGCTCTTTTATTGCATGCAATCTAGAATCTTTATTTCCTGGTTAGAGAATGACATAATGAATAAAACAAATAATAAACACAATAATAAAACCTACCCCTATATCCGCATATAATATTATTTTATTATTTTATTTATGCATCGATATGAACCCCTACTAAGCTGACCTATGCTTGAAAAATTGAAAATCCTAGATATTGTTCCTTACTTCTTGTTGGGAATAATACACCATTTCCCCTTAAGAAAACACCTTTGACAGAGAAATAAAATAGACACAATCACAACACAAGAATTTAACGTGGAAACTCCAATTACCGGAGAAAAAAACCACGGCCGTTGTCAAATGACAACCAGAAAATATCATTATGTGAAAATTGTTACAACACATAGATTTCTTTCTCTCACCGGCACCCCAGTACACCCACACTCTCTCAAAGCAAATATCTAACTACACCTCACAACACTCTCTAATAAAAGAGTACAGAGGAAAAGAAAAATCAGATACAAGCTTAAAGTGTTTCTGACTGGTGCAAAAACAAATAGAGAACTTAGCCTCATATTTATAGCCTAGGCCATCCACTCCATTTGCTATTCTAAGCAATGTGGGACTAATTCAATTAAATCCTAACACTTCTCACCTACATTAACTACACGTGGCAAAAAATGAAACCTTTGTTAGTTTCCAGCTTACCCTAAATTATTAATTATTATTAAGTTAGCAGATTAATAAAATAAAGATCTTAGGGAATTGAGAATAGGATACTCAGTGGCACTTATATTATATTGCTGGCTTCATAATGTGTCAAATGAGGGTTCTAGACTTCTTCTGCTTACCTTTCTTGTTGTCAAAATCTGGTTGGCTTGTAATGCCCTAATTATAGAGAGATATCATTCATTGTAGCTAAATATGGCAAACATAACACTGTAGATAATCACCATGTTGTCTTCTGCAACGTTTTAATTTGTTTAATTTAATCTTATAAAAAAAAAAAAAGCAGATTTGGTGTACAAATATCTTAAATTAATGTGCAAAATTCGAAAAAAAAAAGATTATACGTAAAATATTTAATGTAATAATATATCAATTATTACTTATAAGGTTGAACTAGTAACTTTAAAGTTATATGTAAAACAACTCATTCGTTATTTTAAGACACTTTTATAACATTATAATATGGTTAATTATTACTATTCTTCCTTTTGTTTAGTAAATGTGTGCAGAGACACAATATTAATCAACGTCTTTATCTAACAGATAACATGCAACTTTCGCAATAGATAGAAAGATCTTGTGCAATTGTATTCAATTAATTAATTATGAAAAATATAGGTAATTAATAATATTTTTAAACAATGTATGAATAATATAGATTAATAGGGTTAAAAGAATAAATTAATCTTAAATTTAATTAGTAGCATTAAATTAGTGTGTAGTATATTTTTATTTGATTTGTAATTATTTATATTGTTAAAGATGGTCATTGTTTACATAACACTCCTAATTAATTATATATTGTTTGACTGATCATCATCAATTTAATGGCCCCTTCAACCGTTGAAAGAGACCCCTCTACATACGACGAGTGGTTTTTCCATATCCATGTATAAGAATTGAATAGGATTAATATTAAAAATATATATAATAAGTGAGCTTACTTCAAGAAATTAAGGCTGCATTTGTTTACAGAGACAGGACATTGAGACATGGATACAGAGATACAAAATTATGTTTGGCAGAGGAGACATGAACAGAGACAGTGTGTCCAGAGACACTGAATTAGTGTATCTTGTGTCCATCCTGACAGGAAGGACACAGACACTAACAAGAGACACAACTTATTTTTCATTCTTTTTTTCATTATTTTTGTTAATTTTTCATAATTGTATTTTTTTATTACTATATTTTTCATCTCAAATTTTTTGAATGAAAAAGATAAGAATAAATTAGATTCTCATAATTTGTTCTAGTTTATCATCAAATAGAATACAAGAACGCAAAATTTTGTGTCTCTGTCCATTAATGTCTTGTCCTGTCCTGTTCTCAATATCTTGTCCTGTCCTGTTCTAAAAAAACAAACACAGCCTAAAGGACCGTCCGAATTCAAGATTTGTGTAATCAGTTTTCTGTATATATGTGTATGTGTGTGTTAATGTATGTCAATTTTCTTCTTCTTCATGGTCAATATTTGTTAGATAGAGTTGGTGTTCTTGAAAATACAAACCAAAGCCCTGATTTATAGGATCTGCCATAATTTCTAAGAGTAATTCTAATAGAGTGCTTTGAAGTTTTAAATATTTTAAATTTTATTTTAGATTACATGGGAGATGATTGATGAAATGAGATCGATTTTAATATAGAAAAACGATTTTATTTTAGTAAAAACCTAATTAAATTTTACTACTTTGTATAAAATTTAAATTAAATTAAAATTAAATATTGAAGTGATAGCAACTCTCATAATTAATTTATGACGAAAATATAGTCAGCAAATAAGGATATGATATTTTATGAAGCCCAAAATAAAATTGAACTAAAACTGAATCTTAGAAATGTTCTAATATTCTACTTAAGAAAATAAAAAATAAGAAAAACCACATGTTGAATAAAAGCATGAGATTTTAATAGTTCTGGTGTTGAAGAACTTCTTGATGTATAACTCCTTTTCCTGGGTGAAGTCAGATTTGTTTCTTCTCCAACGGATGAGGTATACTTTGATAGTTGAAAATAGATATTTACAAAAGACAATTCATACTAAATTAATAGGATGTATATGTCGAATGTAATCAGGGATAGATCCAACTTATAGTGGGAGCGGACACTTCGTCTCTCATAGGATGTATATATAGATATTATTTTCAAAATCCTATGAGAGGAAGTGTCCCATAAACATATATATATATATATATATATATATATATATATATATATATATATATATATATATATATATATATATATATATATATAGGAAGCATTTCAAGTGCATCGGGAGTACCAATGTACCAGTTGTTTTAACCGTTGATCTGAATTATAAAAAATATATATAATATATATTAATTAAAATCAACGGTTAAAACAATTGGTGCACCGGTGCTCCCTAGTGCACTTGAAATGTTTTCATATATATATATATATATGTTCTATTGTTATGTTGTTTTCGTCTCTATTTTATTTTATTTTGTTAAATTTAATTTAATATCAAAACTAAAAGTAAATAAATAAATCAACTTAATAAAAAACCAATAAATAGTGATAATATATTTTTTAAGATTTTTAATTTGAATTAGTTAATTATCAAACTAAATATTAATTTATTTTAAACATATGCAAAATTATTAGTATCTTTTTGTCATAAAAATTAGTAGACATATAAAAAATGTTATTTATCTATTAATTAATATTTTTATTTTAAAATAATATAATATTTTTTTTATTTTTACTCTTAAACGATCTTGTTTGTAATAACTTTTTTTGTTAATAAATTTTTTTATGCAATAAATATTGCAACAATACAAACACTACAAAAAAAAAGGCCTATGGCCACGGTAAAAAACCGTGACCATAGCTAGTAAAAAGGGTGACTATAGATCTATGGTCACGGTTTTGGACCTATGGTCACGGTTTTTTACCGTGGTCTATTCTCTCGTGGCTATAGGTCTATGGTCACGGTTTTTTGAGCTATGGTCACGGTTTTTATGGTCACGGTTTCAATTTTCAAAATCTGACACTTTAGGCCACGTTTTTTTACCGTGACCATAGGTTAATCTATGGTCAGGGTAAAAAACCGTGACCATAGCCTTATCTATGGTCACGGTTTTCACCGTGACCATAGCCTCTATGGTCACCCCTCCTTAAAACCGTGACCATAGATAAGGCTATGGTCACGGTTTTCACCGTGGCCATAGCCTCTATGGTCACCCTTCCTTAAAACCGTGACCATAGCCCTATCTATGGTCACGGTTTTTCACCGTGGCCATAGACTCTATGGTCACCCTCCTTAAAACCGTGACCATAGCCTATCTATGGTCACGATTTTTCACCGTGGCCATAGCCTCTATGGTCACCCCTCCTTAAAACCGTGACCATAGACTCTATGGTCACCCTCCTTAAAACCGTGACCATAACCCTATCTATGGTCACGATTTTTCGCCGTGACCATAGCCTTATCTATAGTCACCCTATTTTAAAACCGTGATCATAATTTATTCTATTTTTTTAGATTTATTTTTTTAAAGCATAATCAGATCCCAAAATTATGATAATCACAAAATAAGTCTAAAAAGAAAAAATTAAATAAATCTAAATCATAAAATTTACATTATAAACTATATATTTTTTTAGTCCAAACAAGACAAATTAAAATATGGTATAATTTATCCATTACATGTAATACCAGGTAGAAGCTATTAAAAAAATTACAAAAGACATCAAAATATTATACTGTGAAAACAAAAATATTCTCTAATATAGTACATATTCTTCTCATCCTTTGAAAACCAAAAGAAAAATTCTTCTCTAATTTGTTCGCTCATCTTGGAATGTTTTTCACCTGAAACCCAAAAAAAAATTGAACAATTGATAAAAATTAGTTAGAACATGACAAATTACATTAAAAAAACACACAAGCACATTAGAGTATTGGACACACAAGATCTGAAAAATCTGAAACAGTTGATCTCTTTGTTTGACTTTGAAGCAGACAGCAGATTCAATGCATGTTTGATTTTTGTAAACTAATTAATTAAGACTATATAAGAACGTTTATAGTTGTTAATAAAATATATATCAAGATAGAGATAGTGTTAAATTATACTCAGTTATGCTTACAATAAAAGACCAAGAATTTAATACATGTTCAAGGGAAGACTCCAACACAATTGTTAATGTTGCAGTAACATGACCATGAGTCTACAGTTTTAACATTTTTCAGATAACTAGTCACCTATTAGCTAAGTACAAGTTCAAATTGATCTAAACCTCATGCAATTTCTAAGGTGCAGACTTAACTCCCAACGAATAATTGCTTACTTCCCTATACATCGCTCGGATTATTTTCTTTAACACCTAAAAATATAGAAAACTTTCAAATATAATAAATAAAAAATATATTCAATTTAACCAATTTTCTACTCAGAAGAAAATCGAATATACTTAACCAATACAACACAACCATTGAAGCTAAAGACTTCGATTAATTAAAGGAAAAGGGCTAGAAAAAGAGAACAGAGAATGATACCTTCACTTTCAGCAAGGTCAGCTACTATCTTGAAGAATTCCAAGCCTTTGGTGAAAGTCTTTACTTTCCATGTCCTCTTCGATTTTATTATATCACAGTTATATGTTCTCCATTATTGTTTTTCATAAAAAGGAAATAATTGTGTGCAGTTATATACAAGTGAACATAATTCCTCCATTGAGAATCAAACAACGTTCCCAAGATAACCACTAATTTGGAGGCAATTTGAAAGAATTTATGCTCACAAACTTACTGACCTCTATTTTCTTTAACTTCATGTAAATCTTATCCTGTTAACTAGTTCTAATTATCAGAAGATGATCATGATTCTTGAAGAAATCTCAATTCTCGGCACTCAGCAGATATTGCAAGTCACTACAAATTGGTTTTCACTATTCCACATGATAAGAGATTCATGCATTCTATAGCAAAACACATGATCAATTAATACTTTCATGATGACAACAATAACAATAATAATAAAACAATAACAACAACAACAAATAAATAAAAGAAAGTGGTGTGAGAAAGCTCAAGACTTGACATACTCATCATTTCCAAGTTCTCAATCTGTTTCTTCAGCTGTTCAGGATCTTTCTTAAGAATTTTCACTTCCCTCACCTTCTTCCTTTCCTTCTTATTCTATTAAGCAAAAACAAAAGAACAAATAATTATAACTCAATTAAAATAAATAAGTAAGCAAGAACTTCGTAATAACAAAAATCTCAGTAGATAAAGCTGGGTTTCATTGAAGCAGCTACTAGGGTTAGAAAGAAATACCCCTATGTCTATCATCATGACTTCCCCTTCAATTTGTACAGCGGCTACTTGCATTATAGTTTTTCAACTAATTAGGGTACATATTGAAAAAAAAATACGAGAAAAGAGTGAAGAATTACCCTTTTCAATTCCATAACCTTATGTAAAGATACCTCAAAATTTTATATATATTAACAAATAAATATACCTTTATCTTCAAGCTTATCACAATCTTCATCCCAGTCAACACCTTTATGAAATCCTCTCTAAACCTTGAACAAATCAAACACGTTACTCATTATTAACATACACACATTAATTGATTCTATTCTTTTTCACCTTGCACAGCATCTAGTTGATCAGGTGTGCAATTGCTTATGTCATCCCTGCAGTTTGCGAGCTCCACCGGTGGCGACTGGGTGCGGTGGTGGTGACGGAAATCGGCTCCCCTTCTCTCACTGGCTTCCGTCAATCTCTCTCAGCGTCGCTCTCCCTTTCTCCTCAGTTTGCGATTCCAACAACGGTGGTGGTCTCCATAGCTGCGACAACAAGGCGTGACAGTGACGGCGCAAGACAGCGCCCCTCCTCCTCTTCTCTCGCGCTGGCTTTCTCTCTTTCTCTTCTTGTCTGCAGTAGCGCTGACGAGGAACCCAGCAGCGACAACGAGCGACGGCCCGTGATGAGAGCGGCGACAGCTCCACGGCGATGAGCTGGGCGCGACGCCGGCACGCTCTTCTCCCTCTCCTTCCCTGGCCTTCTTCTTCCCCCTCGAGCTCCCCCTGTTTCTCGTTTCCTTCCCTTTCTGAATGTGTGTGTGCGTTGTGTTTTGAGTTAGGGATTGGGGAATTAGGGTTTTATTTAGGAATTTTAGAGTAACAATTTTATAAAATATTTGTGATAGAATAATAATCTAGAATTTAAATATAATATTGTAAGGATTATTTTTAGAATAGATAAAATTTTATTTATTAAGATATCTTTGAGTTTAAATAATTATTTCTAATTTAAATTATAAAGTAAACATACTAATTATATTTTATAAACCACGGTTAAATTTAAAATTTCAATTACCTAAATTAAATTATATAACCTTTCATTATTTTTCTATCATAACTTTAATTTTGATTTATATAAAATAACTAATTAAAATAAAAGTTGTACATAAATGTTAATTAACTTAAATCTAAAGTATTTACAAAAATTCATTTAATCATTCCTAATCTCTAACTCTAAGAACTCAATTTAATAAATAAACCATAATTTATTCATAATAGAAATTTTTTAAATTTAATTATATAACACTTTCATTATTAAGTTATTAAATCATTTTTTATGTTATTAAGTTTTAAATCTTTTTTTAATTTAAAATTAATAGTATTCAACTTAATTTTTTATTTATAAAATTAAATTTAAAATTTTTTAATATTTAAAATAAATCATATAAAATTATTATTAGTTTTTAATTATTAAAATTTTTAAAAGATAAAATATTTAAAATTATAAAAAATACATAAAAATCTTAATTAATTTAAATTCAAATGATTAAAACTATGACCAAAGACCCTTTTAGGTCACCCCCCAAAACCGTGACCATAGACCTTTTTAGGTCACCCTTTTGAAAAACTGTGACCATAGACACTTTTTAGTCACTGTAAAGAATCGTGACCATAGAACCCTTTAGGTCACGCCCCAAAACCGTGACCATAGACCCTTTTAGGTCACCCTTCCAAAAAATCGTGACCATAGATCCTTTTTGGTCACTGTAAAAAACCGTGACTATAGATACCTTTAGGTCACCCCCAAAACTGTGACCATAGACCCTTTTAGGTCACACCCCAAAACCGTGACCATAGACCCCTTTAGGTCACCCTTTTTTGAAAAACCGTGACCATAGCCCTTTTTTGGTCACTG
Organism: Arachis stenosperma; assembly: GCF_014773155.1. NCBI lineage: Eukaryota > Viridiplantae > Streptophyta > Magnoliopsida > Fabales > Fabaceae > Arachis > Arachis stenosperma. Next base: position 69,625,933 of record NC_080377.1, on the reverse strand, counting down.
TAAAAAACCGTGACCATAGACCCTTTTAGGTCACCCCTAAAACCGTGACCATAGACTCTTTTAGGCCACCCTCCAAAACCGTGACCATAGACCCCTTTAGGCCACCCCCCGAAACCGTGACCATAGACCCTTTTAGGCCACTCTCAAAACCGTGACCATAGACCCCTTTAGGTCACCCCCCAAAACCGTGACCATAGACCCCTTTAGGTCACCCTTTTTTTAAAACCGTGACCATAGCCCTTTTTTGGTCACTGTAAAAAACCGTGACCATAGATCCTTTTAGGCCACCCCCCAAAACCGTGACCTTAGACCCTTTTAGGCCACCCCCCAAAACCGTGACCATAGACCCTTTTAGGCCACCCCCCAAAACCGTGACCATAGACCCTTTTAGGTCACCATTTTTTGAAAAACCGTGACTATAGACCCTTTTTGGTCACTGTAAAAAACCGTGACCATAGACCCCTTTAGGTTACCCCTTAAAACCGTGACCATAGACCCTTTTAGGCCACCATTTTTTAACAAACCGTGACCATAGGTACTCTATAGTCACTCTTTCCAAAAAAACCGTGACCATAGCTTTTTTTTTGGGTCACCCTAAAAAACTGTGACCATAAAGGGTCTATGGTCACGGTTTTTTACCGTGACCAAAAAAACCGTGGCCATAGACCCAAAATGTTGTAGTGAAATGGACTTTTTAATAGTAAGAGGTAATCAATAGCTAAAAATTATAATGAGTAGTCAAATAATTGTTTAAGAACCTAAAATTTAATCACTACAAGAGAGGTGCAAAATACTGACAGTTTTTTTCTTGATTATTGGCGGTTTTAAACCGCAAAATCAAAGGCCGGCGGTTCACGAAATCACCATGGTTATAATGGGCGCCGGCATTAGGTTTGGCGGCGGTTTTAAACCGCCGCTATTTACTTAGACGTTTTCAAGTGGATATGTATTTTGCGGTGGTCTTAAAACCGCCGCTAAATTAAGAAAAATTAAAAAAAACAAAATTTTTTATTTCTCTAAAATAATCGTTCAATTTTTTTTAAATATTATAGAACTATTTTTTTTGCATTTTTTATTATTAAGAGTTAATATTTTCAATCTTATAATCTAAACTTGTATAAAAAACAAAAAAAATATCTGCAAAACAAAATAATATATTCATGAAAGTACAAAGAAAACAATTCTTTTGCAAAGAGTTGCATAGTCTAATAAAAAAAAGTGTGCTTCAAACCAAAATATGTCTAATCTTAATACACTATTCTTCACTCTATCATTCCACGGAACTCATCCCTGCAGCGATTTCTGGTGGGAGTTCCTCACCTTGCCATTGATACAGATAAATCAAAGCACTCTCCATCTCCTGCCTCTTTTTCTTCTCTGTTGCTGCCTCACTCTCCATCTCCTTCCTCTTCAACTTCTTGCTTTCCAGCTCTGCCTGCAGTTCTAGTAGCTTTCTCTGGGTCTCTTTTACTTGGACTCTATTGACCGCCGCATGTGAATTCGGACCGAAGAGTTGACTATGAGTCGGTCCGGAACCCACAACACATACTCTACCTGGTCTCTCTTTTCCGAAAACCTGAGCAATGGAATCATTTTGAGACAACACTCTAGAAGACTCATCCTGTTGCTCCATCTCCTCAATTCTTTCCTGCAGACACAAATTAGCATATACAATCATTTTGATCATGGGTCTATCTCATGTCAAGAACACGCCAAACAGAATGATTAACTGTATCACTTTCATCACAGTAAAATAACACACAAATATAAATGAAAAAATTGGTTTCAAAAGTAATTTACATAAAACTCCCAGAATAAAGATCACAATTTTATTGATTAATTTTAAAAGGTAGTACTTACACCAATTGCTCTTGCTTCATCATTGATATAGGAGTCTGACGCGAGGATAAGTGTCGGTTAAGAATTACCAAAGAAGTTTTCCAATTCAACGTCGCGTAGTATAGTCCCAACCAACAAGATATCCTCTAGCTAAAGTTAGAAAGTGTGTCACAACAAGATAACCGGGAGTAGAATCCCGGGTTGTTCTCCCTAGGAGTTGACATAAGATGCATATCATTGGTTAGGGGTTTCTTGGGGATGTTTGGAGTTGAATGCAAGAAAAGTAAATGACTAAATTAAAGCAATGAACACTAACGACTAAATTAAGGAAGCTAAAAGATCAAGCTAGCAAAGGTGAATAACAATCAATCAATGTAAAAGCCTTGGCTAGGGGTGAGAATTAGAATTCCTATCCTCATTATCATCATCAATTGTGATCAGAATTGTCCATTGCTCCCACTTAGTTAATCTCTAACAATGAAAGAAAGTCAAGTAGTATAATTGACTCTAATCCACACATCCTAGTCAAATCCTAGTGAAAGACTAGCTTTGGTGGAATTCAACTCAACTAGCAACTTTCAATTATCAATCAACAAAAGACTTTGACAATTCAAGAGTCTCTAATTACTCAACCCCTCAAGCCAAGAGTAGAAATCTACTCCATAGCCATAAGTGACATTATCTCAAACACTTGGTGGGCAAGAATGAAAGACATTATAAAATTGAGAAGATAATTCAAATTAAAGCTATCCACTACAAACAACTAACAATAACAAGCAATTAACAACAATGAACATGAAATTTCTCAATGCACTAATAGAAATCAATCTCAACAAGATCTAAATTCAAGATCCAAAATAACTAGAATAACAACATTAAATGAAATTAGAGGAGGGAAACTACAAATTAAAGCAATCTAAAATTGGAATTAACACAGATCTAACCAAAAGATCCAAGTGAAATTGAATTGAGAAACTAAAACATAGAGAGAAGTGAGAGTTTCTCTCTCTAGAATTCAAACTAAAACTAAAATTAAAGTGTGTAATGTTTCCACCATTCTCCTTCATTCCCAGCCTCTTATCCTTGAATTGGGCTCGAAACTGGGCTAAAAATCAGCTCAGAAATCACCCCAAGCATTTTCTCTTTAATGAGGCATGTGATGATTGTCGCGCGTACGCGTCAGTCACGCGTACGCGTCATCTGGAAGATGCACTGGCCACGCGTACGCATCAGTTACGCATATGCGTCGGTTGAAAGATGGCTTGGTCATGCACACGCTTCAGCCACGCGTACGCGTCGTCACCAACTTCTCAAATCTTCAATCCTTTATGTTCCTTCCACTTTTACATACTTCCTTTCCGTCCTCTATACCATTCCTGCACTATAAACTTGAGATCACTCAACCAACACATCACAGCATCGAATGGTAATAAGAGAGGATTAAGAATCAGCATTTTTAAGGCTTAAGAAGCATGTTTTCATTCTTAAGCACAAATCAGGAACGAATCTCGAAAACATGCAATTTACATGAATAAGTGTGAGAATAGTTGACAAAATCTACTCAATTCAATCCAAAATATACCATAAAATAATGATTTATTAGAGCCATTTTTTGGTGCACTGTGATCCATAACTCTCCTCTACCGACTCTCCTCCCTTGTTGTTCTGACTATGATAACAAATTTTATGCCATTACCGTATTCCACACAATCAAGGAAACTTAAGAAACAGAGATAGTCCAAAGAGTGACTAAAAAAGTAAAGTATCTCTTCTTCCATCCGTCGCACGAAGCTTTCAAACCGCCAGTGTGGGTATATAGTTATTTTGATCGATTAATCGTGTTTTTCCTGCACTTCTCCTATTGGTCCATCAGAGACAACGGCCGATTAGAAATTCATTTAAAAAGACTCAATGCAACATAAATGGTACTGTTGTGTACCAATGATATACTAGATTACCTTCGTCTCAGCTTTGGCGTGATAGTCAAGGAACCATCTCCAATGCTCTCGATCAATTCCCAGCAGACGGTGCTCAATATTTTGTTCAGTCGTGAATGTTGGCTCGTAAAAATCATCATACAACCCCAGCCTTGTTTCCTTCCAAGACTTCCCCATACTTTTCAAAATATTTTTCTTGATAGTTCCTTCACTATTTTCATCAAAGTGGAAAATTTGCTATACAGATAATACATTTTGTCAATAATGGACAAAATAAGTAGATTTGATTTAATATGGATATATACTTTTACGTTGACACATTCGTTAGAAACCTTGTCTTTAGTGGTAATCTTACGCCAACGTTTCTCACAGATAAGAAAATTTTCATAGTCAGATCCCAGCAAACCGAGCACGCCACTCAACAATCCGGCTTCATCTCCATTGCTTGCTTTGTGTTGTTGAACCTGAGCATGATCCTTCTACTGTTAGGCCGTTCCATAGCCTCTCTCACGCTTAGTTTTGCCGGCTTGATTGTGCCGTCGGAATCTAAAAAAAAAACTACCTTATTCTTGTATCCGTTGTGGACATCATGCAAGAAAATTAATATATAACATCATAATACTAACAGGATATCTTATAATACGCTTAACAAAAGAAGCATGATGGGTCACACGAGCATAAAACATGCATATATTGGAATATAATTGGAATACTTGGGAAAAAATTAAAAAAATAAGGAACTGACTTCTAATATGTAAAGGAAATAATATGTATAAATCTAAAATTTATTTCAAATGTTGGAGACAAAATTAAAATAATTTAACAATTCAGAATTTTTTAAAATATTTTAACTTTTTTAGAATACACTTTAGCCAATTAAAAAATAGAAAACAAGAAAAAAAACATGACTTAGATTAAGGATGGGTTTGATGCTCTTCTTATAGTTGGAACTTAAAAGCTTAATATATAATGGAGTCTAAATCATGTTGAACAAAGAAAAACAATTAAATATGTCACCGATGATCTTAACTGTCCAAAACTTTATAGTCTTGCGTCCTTTGCTACTCTGAGCTCCAGAGGCATCAATGAGGTCATCAACTTCTTCATCAAGAGAATCTACCTCATTCGCATTAGTGCTCAAGTTTACGTGGCCAGGCAGCGAGTTTTGGGAACTATCTGTGCTGTGGAGCAGGCCTTCGTTTGTTGCACGGTGGACAGAACGAGCGTGAAGTTACGGGGACACTATCACCAGTGGCCAAGGGAATTTGAGAGTCATCGTGGAGGGAAGCCGAAGCCGCAGTCGCTCCCATTTGAGGTTGCTGAACTCCTAGTCCCAATTTTTCCTTTTTCGTGTAACGATTGATGAACGAATTTTCATACGCTTTCGCATCATTTTCATATAGTTTTTAGTATGTTTTGTTCAATTTTTATTAAGTTTTTATAGGTTTTAGTGTTAAATTAACATTTTTGGATTTTACTATGAGTTTTTGTATTTTTGTACAATTTCAGGTATTTTCTGGACAAAAGTCTTATTCAGGGACAGAGAAAGCACTGTAGATGCTGTCCGGATCTGACCTCCTTGCACTTGGAAAAACATTTCTAGAGCTAAAGAAGTCCAAATTAAGCATTCTCAATGGCTATTGAAAGCTGAATTTCAGAGCTTTCCAGAAATATATAATAGTCTATACTTTGCTTCAGATTAGAAGGCCCAAAACTGGCGTCCAACGCCAGCTTCCTGCCCTCTTCCAGGAGTCCAGCGCTCAAAGAGCAGAGACCAGCATCCAAACGCCCAAAGAGGACCCTCTAGCTAGCGTTCAACGCCCTAGGAGCCTCATAGCATGTGGATATCATCAAAGCTCAGCCCAAACACTCACCAAGTAGACCCCAAAAGTGGATTTTAGCACTAAATAGACTATTTTACCCTTACTAGTCATCTGTTTAGTATTTAAAGTGTATTTTACATTCTCCATGGAGGAGGATGCACACTTTTACACACCATATTCGAGTTTTACATTGTATTTTTCTTTCAGTATGAGTTTCTAAACCTCCTAGGTTGAGGGGAGGAGCCCTGCAGAGTCCTATGAATTAATAAAAGTATTACTGTTTCTTCTTCGATCCGTGTGTGATTAATTCTAAGATGTATATTCGTACTTCAATATAGTGAATAGGATGATCAGTGACAATCAGCTCTGTTCATCATACTAAGACAAACGTCCCTGACAAACACCCGCGTCTACTTGGGTTTGTGTGAATACTTCAGTAGAAAGCACGTACCACCAGCTTGACTCATACATCTCTCAGACGGCTAATTCACAACTTCGTTGGGAACTTCTTGAGACACCAGTTTAGCCGATATACGGGGAGATTAGGGTCTCTGTGGTAGAGGCTAGAATCCTATGATGCAGTATTCTCTGATCCGGAAGATCCGACATTGTGTGTGGCGTTTTGAGTAGGATCATTAAGGAGAATGGACTGTACGCGCTTCACCCTCAAGCAGAAATGGATCCACACTAACCCTGGGGTTTAAATCCAGAGGAGTATTAACGACCTCACAATAAAGGCGTTAATCACATATAGCCTGCCATTGAAGAGATCACTCACAAGCAAAGAAGACAGTAATGCCAAAGTTAATTCAGAAAGACAAAGCAACTCCAATCCTCAACTATATTCCTATTACTGATTCCAATAAATCCTAAATTCTGTAATCCAACAACCTCTTGATCCATCTGACTAAGACCTGCAAGATAATCATAGCTTGCTTCAAACCACAATCCTCATGGGATCGACCCTGACTCACTCAGGTATTACTTGGATGACACATTGCATTTGCTAGTACAGCTGTACCAAAGTGTGGGGATTCATGCACCAATTTTTGGCACCGTTGCCCGAGATTGTTGAGTTTGGATAAACTGACGGATTGTCTTGCTCCCTAGATTAGGTAATTTATTCTATTTGAGTCTTTTGATTTTTGTTTTCTTCTTCCTTATTTTTTTCGAAAATTTTAAAACCTTTTGCACAAAAAAAATATATTTTTCTTTTCTTTGTTTAATCTTTGTTCTTAGTTTGAGACTTTCTTGTTTTCTGTCTTTCAATTACAAAAATTTTAAAACTTCTTCAAAAAAAAACTTTTTCAAACAGTTTATTTTCAAGCATCTTTAGCTTTCTGTTTGAGTCTTTGTTCATGTTCTTGTGAGTCAATTTTCAAAAATCTTGAGTCCTTTTTCTAAAACTTTTCAAAATTAGTGTCTTTTTGTTTGAGTCTTGTTTCAATTTTTAGTTTAGTGTTTGAGTCTTTGTTTTTGTTTTTACAACATTGTTCGATTTTTTTTGTATCTTCCTTTCAAAAGTTTTTCAAAAAAAGTTTTTCTTTGGTTAAATCTTTTGTCAAATCCTTAAGTTTAGTGTTTTCTTGTTATTTTTCTTTCAATTTTTGAAAATTTATGTTTTGTTATCTAAAAATTTTAAGTTTGGTGTTTTTTGTTTGTTCTTGTTCTTTAAATTTCTTGAGTCTTGTTCTTTGTGTTCTTGTTAGTCTTCAAACTTTTCTTGAGTTTTTTTTATGTTTGATCTTAAAATTTTAAAATTTGGTGTCCCTTTGTGTTTCCCTAAAAAATTTTCAAAAATTAGGGGCATTAGATCTAAAAATTTTAAGTCTTGTGTCTTTTACTTGTTTTTCTCTTTCATCTTTAAATTCATAAATAAAAAATATATTCTATTTTATCTTCTACTTAATTTTCAAAAATATCTTGAAAATTTAGATTTTAATTTCAAAATTTTTATCTTATATTATCTTAGTTGTCAATTTTCAAAAATCAAATCTTTTCAAAAATAAAAGTAATATCTTTTTCAAAAATCCTATCTCATCTTTTTCAATTTTCAAAGTTTAATAATTCAACTTTCAAATTTCAAAATTAAAAATCTTATCTTTTTCAAATTTCAATTTTTAAAAACTAAAACTTTTTCAAAATGAAATTTCAAATCTTATCTTTTTAAAATTTTTTTAAAATCATTTCAATTTCTTATCTTATCTTTTCTAACTTCCAATTTCAAAATTAAATCTTTTTCAAATCTTTTTAATTTCTCATCTTATCTTTTCTTATCTTTTTAGTTTCAAAGTTTTAAAATTCAAATCTTTTCTTATCTTATCTTCTATCTTATTTTAAATTCAAATCTCTTTTAATTAATTAACTATCTTCTCTCTCTTCTTTTTCAAAACTTCCTAACTAACTCTTCTCTTTCTTAATTTTCGAAAACTCTCTCCTTCTTCTCTCTCTTCTTTTTCAAAACTACCTAACTAACTTTTTCCTCTCTCAATTTTCAAAAATTACTTCTTCTATTTCTCTTTCCTCTTTTTCGAAAAATAGTAATTAAAATTCAAATCTTTTTTTAAATTAATTAACTTAATTTTTGAAAATTAATTAATTAATAAAATAAAAATAAAAATATTTTAATTCTTATTTATCTCTTTTATTTCTAATTCTTCTCTTGTCACTTCTTTTTATTCGAATTACTCTCCCTCTCTCATCTTCTATCTTCACTTTTATTTTTCTCTTCTTCTTCTCTCTTCACATCTAACTAGAAGCTCTTTGGTCCAAGTAGTACAAAAAGCTTTTTTCTTTTATTTTCTTCTTCTTTTCTTGTTTATGGCCAGGAATAGGGATAAAGAACCCATCCTGACTCCTGATCCGGAATTTGAGAAGACTCTAAGGAGGTATTTACAACATGCTAAAGCACAACACTCCGGAAGAGACCTTTCAGAAAGTTTTGAACAAGAAAGGGAAGACATGGCAGAACCTCAAGAGGAAGTAAGAAAGGTTCTAGGTGACTTCACCATGCCTACCTCAGACTTTTATGGCAGAAGCATCTATGTACCTACCATTGGAGCTAACAATTTTGGGTTTAAGCCTCAGTTAGTCTCTCTTCTGCAGCAGAACTGCAAGTTCCATGGACTTCCAATGGAAGATCCACATTACTTTTTAGCTGAGTTCTTACAGATCTGTGATACTGTAAAGACTAATAGAGTTAATCTTGAAGTCTACAGGCTTTTCTGTAAGAGATAGAGCTAAGCTATGGTTGGATGCCTAACCTAAAGAGAGTCTTGACTCTTGGAAAAAGCTGTTTAATGCTTTTCTGGCTAAATTCTTTCCTCCTCAAAGGATGAGCAAGATTAGAGTAGAAGTTTAAACCTTCAGATAAAGAGAAGGTGAATCCCTCTATGAAGCTTGGAAAAGATACAAGCAATTGATCGGGAGATGTCCTCCTGACATGCTCTCAGAATGGTCCATCATAGGCGTGTTCTATGATGGCTTGTCTGAGATATCCAAGACTTCATTGGACAGCTCTGCAGGTGGATCCCTCCACTTGAAGAAAACACCTGCAGGAGTTATTGAACTCATTGAGGTAGAGGAATCCTGTAAACCATGGGATCTCTTAGAAGAAAGGAGTTCATGAAGTTGAAACTCTGAATGTCATATTGGCTCAGAATAAGATCTTGACCCAACAGGTCAACATGATCTCTCAGCATCTGACTAAGATGCAAACTGTAGCTGGAAGTACTCATGAAGCTTCTTTTGAAGTAGAAACTTATGATCCTGATCAACCCACCATGGAGGAGGTGAATTACATGGGAGAAACCTATGGATAGACCAATAACCCTTTATAAAGGAACCATCCTAACCTTTCATAGAAGGATTAACAGAAACCTCAGCAAAGTTTCAATAACAATCAAGGTGGAAGGAACCAGAATAGGTTCAATAATAGACCACCATTCCCATCATCTCAGGGAAACATGGAAACCTCTAAGCAGAGCATTTCTGACTTAGTTACTCTGGTTTCTAACCTCTCTAAGACCAGTCTTAGTTTCATGAATGAAACAAGGTCCTCCATTAGAAATTTGGAGGTACAGGTGGGTCAACTGAGCAAGAGAATCCCTAAGACTCCTCTTGACACTCGTCCTAGTAACACTGAGGTGAATCTAAAAGAGTGTAAGTCCATAACCATGGAGGTGGAGGCCAAATCAGAGGAGAATGGAGTGGCATTAAACGCCAGTGAAGGACATATCACTGGGCGTTCAACACCCAATATGGTAGCAAGCCTGGTGCTGAACGCTAGTGAGAAACCACTGACTGTGCGTTCAACGCCCATCTTGGTACCAGAGCTGGTGTTGAATGCTAGCGAGGGAGCATTGGCTGGGCGTTCAACACCCAAACACACAAGCTTTCTAGCGTTGAATGCAAGTGAGAAACCGCTCACTAGGCGTTCAACGCCCAACCAGGCAGGCTTTCTGGCGTTGAACACCAGTGAGGAACCCTTCACTGGGCATTCAACGCCCAACCATGCAACCATTCTGGCGTTGAACGCCAGTGAGGAAGTGGTTGTTAGGCACGCATTCATAAGGACGGATGATGATGAGTGTCACGGATCATCACATCCATCAGGTTGAAGTGCAGTAAATATCTTAGAATAAGAATAAGCATGAATTGAATAGAAGAATAATAGTAATTGCATTAATACTCGAGGAACAGCAGAGCTCCACACCTTAATCTATGGTGTGTAGAAACTCCACCGTTGAAAATACAAAAGTGATAGTGGTCCAGGCATGGTCGAGAGGCCAGCCTCCAAAACGTGATCAATAGTCTCCTAAGATGAACAATCGATTAAAACTGAGACCAAAGATGTCTAATACAATAGTAAAATGTCCTATTTATACTAGACTAGTTACTAGTGTTTACAGAAATAAGTCTTAGTGCATAAATCCACTTCTGAGGCCCACTTTGGTGTGTGCTTGGGCTGAACATGAGCTTTACACGTGCAAAGGCTTCTCTTGGGATTAAACGCCAAGTTGTAACGTCTGTTTGGTGTTTAACTCTGGTTTGTGACGTGTTTCTGGCGTTTTACTCCAGAATGCAGCATGGAGCTGGCGTTGAACGCCAGTTTGCATCATCTAAACTCGAATAAAGTATGGACTATTATATATTGCTGGAAAGACCTGGATGTCTACTTTCCAACGCAGTTGAGAGCGCGCCAATTGGAGTTCTCTAGATCCAGAAAATCCATTTTGAGTGCAGGGATGTCAGAATCCAACAGCATCAGCAATCCTTTGTTAGCCTCCTATCAGATTTTTGCTCAGGTCCCTCAATTTCAGCCAGAAAATACCTGAAATCACAGAAAAACACACAAACTCATCGTAAAGTCCAGAAATGTGAATTTTTCATAAAAACTAATAAAAAATCCCTAAAAGTAGCTAGATCCTACTAAAAACTACCTAAAAACAATGCCAAAAAGCGTATAAATTATCCGCTCATCACAACACCAAACTTAAATTGTTGCTTGTCCCCAAGCAACTGAAAATCAAATAGGATAAAAAGAAGAGAATATACTATAAATCTCAAAATATCAATGAATATTAGTTCTAATTAGATGAGCGGGACTTATAGCTTTTTTGCTTATGAATAGTTTTGGCATCTCACTTTATCCTTTGAAGTTTAGAATGATTGGCATCTATAGGAACTCAGAGTTCAGATAGTGTTATTGATTTTCCTAGTTAAGTATGTTGATTCTTGAACACAGCTACTTTTATGAGTCTTGGCCGTGGCCCTAAGCACTTTGCTTTCCAGTATTACCACCGGATACATAAACGCCACAGACACATGACTGGGTGAACCTTTTCAGATTGTGACTCAGCTTTGCTAAAGTCCCCAGTTAGAGGTGTCCAGAGCTCTTAAGCACACTCTTTTTGCTTTGGATCACGACTTTAACCACTCAGTCTCAAGCTTTTCACTTGGACCTGCATGCCACAAGCACATGGTTAGGGACAGCTTGATTTAGCCGCTTAGGCCTGGATTTTATTCCTTGGGCCCTCCTATCCATTGATGCTCAAAGCTTTGGATCCTTTTTACCCTTGCCTTTTAGTTTTAAGGGCTATTGGCTTTTTCTGCCTGCTTTTTCTTTTTCTTTCTTAAAAAAAAAATTTTTTTGCCACTTTTTTTTCCGCAAACTTTGTTCTTCACTGCTTTTTCTTGCTTCAAGAATCAATTTTATGATTTTTCAGATCATCAATAACATTTCTCTTATTCATCATTCTTTCAAAAGTCAACAATTTTAACATTCATAAACAATAAGATAAAAAATATGCACTATTCAAGCATTCATTCAGAGAACAAAAAGTATTGTCACCACATCAATATAATTAAACTAATTTCAAGGATGAATTCGAAACTCATGTACTTCTTGTTCTTTTGTATTAAAAACATTTTTTATTTAAGAAATGTGAAGGATTCATGGAATTATTCATAGCCTTAAGACATAGTTACTAAATACTAATGATCATGTAGTAAAGACACAAACACAGGCAAATATGAAGCTTAAAAACCGAAAAACAGAGAGATAAGAACGAGGAAGTTAAGGAATGAGTCCACCTTAGTGATGGTGGCACCTTCTCCTTGAAGGACCAATGGTGTTCTTGAGCTCCTCTATGTCTTTTCCTTGCCTTTGTTGCTCCCTCCTCATAGCTCTTTGATCTTCTCTAATCTCATTGAGAATGATAGAGTGTTCTTGGTGTTTCACCCTTAATTGGTTCATGTCATGACTCAATCCTTCTAGAGAAATGTTGAGTTGTTCCCAATAGTTGTTTGGAGGAAATTGCATCCCTTGAGGCATCTCAGGGATTTCTTGATGATGAGCTTCCTCATGCGTCTCTTGAGATCCATGAATGGGCTCTCTTGTTTGCTCTATCCTCTTCTTAGTGATGGGCTTGTCCTCTTCAATGAGGATGTCTCCTTCTATGACAACTCCAGCTAAGTAGCATAGATGGCAAATGAGATGAGGAAAAGCTAGCCTTGCCAAGGTGGAGGGATTTTCGGCTACTTTGTAGAGTTCTAGAGAGATGACTTCATGAACATCTACTTCCTCTCCAATCATGATGCTATGGATCATGATTGCCTGATCCACAGTTACTTCGGATCGGTTGCTAGTGGGGATGATGGAGCGTTGGATAAACTCCAACCATCCTCTAGCCACAGGCTTAAGGTCCAGTCTTCTCAATTGAACTGGCTTGCCTTTTGAGTCTCTTTTCCATTGAGCTCCTTCCAAACATATGTCCATGAGGACTTGGTCCAACCTTTGATCAAAGTTGACCCTTCAAGTGTAGGGGCGTGCGTCTTCTTGCATCATAGGCAAGTTGAACGCCAACCTTACGTTCTCCAGACTGAAATCTAAGCATTTCCCCTGAACCATTGTAAGCCAATTCTTTGGGTTTGGGTTCATGCTTTGATCATGGTTTCTAGTGATCCATGCGTTTGCATAGAACTCTTAAACCATTAAGATTCCGACTTGTTGAATGGGGTTGGTGAGAACTTCCCAACCTCTTCTTTGGATCTCATGTCGAATCTCCGGATACTCATTTTTCTTGAGCATGAAAGGGACTGATAAACCACTATTTTATGGTTTATCTTGTGCTCAATTGAGTGGATTTTATCAACTCTTTATCCACTTATTCATACTATTTGCATGTTTTACATTTCCCTTCCTAATTATGTACTTTGATTGAAAACATGCTTCTTTGGACTTATATTTGCTTATTATTAATCCTCTCTTATTACCATTAGATGCCTTGATATGTGTGTTAAGTGTTTTCAGAGATTACAAAGCAGGAATGACTCAGAGGATGGAAAGGAAGCGTGCAAAAGTGGAAGGAATACAAGAAGTTGGAGAAACTGCTAAGCTGTCCAGCCTGACCTCTTCGCACTCAAACGGCTATAACTTTAGCTACAGAGGTCCAAACGACGCGGTTCTAGTTGTGTTGGAAAGCTAACGTCCGGGGCTTCGATTTGATATATAATATGCCATAGTGGCCCTGACGCTAGGCGACGCGACCGCGTGCCCCATGCGGCCGCGTCGCAAGTGACGGAAATCAGCGAATTTGAATTCGCAACCAGTGAATTCTGGGCTGTTTCTGACCCAGTTCTCGACCCAGAAAACACAGATTAGATGCTATAAAGTAGAGGGATTGCATCCATTCAGATCATGCACTCATAATTCACTTTCCATGTTTTTGATGTAGTTTTAGAGAGAGAGAGGTTCTCTCCTCTCTCTCTTTTAGGATTAGGACTTCTCTTAGTTTTAGGAGTGACTCTCAATCCCAGGTTCTTTATTTTTATTTATTTTCAATGTTCCATGTTTAGATTGATTTTCTTAATTAATGTTATTTGAGATATTTCAGATTGATGATTGCTGTCTTTTATTTATATAAATAATTTGGATTTTCCTATTGCCCAACTGGCTTATGAGCCTTTCCATGTTATGACTTGAATTTATGTTTAGACGTAGTTTAATTGCTTTATTTACATGAATGCTTTTAATTTAATTTAGATATTCTTCCTTTTGGCTTTTGTTGATTACTTGGTGACCCTTGAATTATCCAACTCATTGTTGATTGAAAATTGGAATTAATTCATCCACTTAACTTACCTTCATAGTTAAAGGTTAACAAAGGGGGATTAAAAATCCAATTCTCATCACAATTGATAAGGATAACTAGGATAGGACTTCCAGTTTTTATATCTTGCCAAGAGTTTATTTTACAGTTATTTATTTATTTCGCTTATTATTTATCATACTTTCTCCTTATTCCAAAACCCCTAATTTTACCTTTTTCGTAGCCAATAATAAGAACATACCTCCCTGCAATTCCTTGAGAAGACGACCCGAGGTTTAAATACTCGGTTAACAATTTTTAAAGGGGTTTGTTACTTCTGACACCCAAAACGTTTGTACGAAGGAATTTTTGTCGGTTTAGAGACTATATCTACAACGCGACTATTTTTATGACATTCTTCACTGGCAAAAATCCCAACGTCAAAATGGCGCCGTTGCCGGGGAATTGCAAACGTGTGCCTTATTTTTGGTTATTGCAAATATTAAAAAAAAAATTTATTTTGCTTGTTTATTTATTTTTGTTTTTAATTTTTATTAATTACTATGAATTCTCACCCCTCTCGCTTTGAGTTTGGTTCTAACTTTGTTGAAGGAAATAGAAACCACAGCAGGAATATGCATCAAGGTCAGACCAATCAAGGATGGATGGAGCCAAGAGGATCTAATCAACCCTTTAGGCAACAACACCATCCTAGATATCATGGACAAAGACCAGGCTACAATGCATCCCAAGCTGATAGATATGGTGGACCACCTTGTAGCTACCAACAAGCCCCACCCTATGCTCAGAGATCATCCTTTCAACACAACCTCAACCCACCACACTCACAAGCCCCTTTCCGCCATTCACCTCCATATGACCCTAACCCTCAACCACCATACCAACCACCTTATGAGCCATATGAACCATATATAGAACCACCCCAATTCCAACCCAATTACTCACAAGAACTACCACTTCAAAATTCACCATCTCCATATCCATCAATCCAAGAGAATTATGATCCCATTTATGAAAATCGAGTGCATCAAGAGGCAAAGGATCGTCTCAAGGAAATAGTGGATCGATGTCAGGCAACCCTTCATCAATTGGGGCAACTCCTAATGAGTCAATTAGCCTCCCGACGTTCGGACACTCAAGGAACCCACATGGCTTCATGTGGACAATCTAATAAAGAACGTAGTGTGAAGGAGATACTAGAAACTCCAGTGAACAGTACAGAGCATGAATTCATACTAGAACAAGTAGAAGAAGCTATCATTGTTCAAGAAGAAGAGTTGGTTCAAGACTTAGGAGACACAGAACCTCCATGGGAAAGACAAGACATAGAGCCTCCTTCCAAGACGGTTGAAATTGATGCTGAAGAGGGTGTACAACCTCCAAAGCATATCATAGTTGAAGATTTGGAAGAGGTTGATCAAGTGATGGAGATTCAAGAAGAAGAAGCACAACCTCCCATGCCCTTGGAAAGCAATAAAAAGGAGATTGAATTGAAAGAGAGCTACCAAGAGGAAGAGGTTGAAATTGAAGAAGTTTGCAAAGAGGTGGTAATTATCAGAGAAGAGCACAAGGGAGTGGAGCTTGCAATTTCATTAAAGATACCTCCCCCTAAGTCGCCATCATCCTTCACAACATTCGAGTGGGTAAAATTCATATCCCATAGCTTTCTAATCCCACTTGAATATGGGCTACTGGAGACGGATGGTCAACTTAGAGCTCTTTGTGGCATTAAGAGTAAGAGGAAAATGGTCAGTGGTAAGAATTGTCCTGCAAGGTTCATCATGGTTGGAAGCTTTAAGCTTAAATGTAAAGGTTGGTATAGAGCTCAACTGAATGGGTCTAGGAAGTTGTTTGGCCGCTTTAGTGAGAATCCAGATTGCTTGCTACCCGGATGGAATCATGATAATCAACAAGAAGACGGGTGCAAAGGCAAGGTCTGGGACCCCGGAATTCAATCTAGAAATCAGCACTCTTGGGGCCTTGTCACATGCTTTAACTTACTTGAAGGCTTTCTGTGCCTAGTTTGGGATCCCGGAGGTTACTGAAAATACAAACATTGGTGGGGATTCCTGGATTAGTACAAGCACAAGCCACCATAGCAGGAATATCATCAAATGTCCAACTTAAGGACTATAACTAAAAGTGCTAGGTGGGAGACAACCCACCATGGTATAATCATTCCTTTCTCAATTTTAATTTTATTTATTTTTGTTTGTTTTTGAATTTTATTTTATTTTGTTATATTGAACCTGGAGTTTTGCATCACATTCATATTAACACTGCATTCTGCATGTTTCAGATTACAAAAAAAAAAAATTCGCTACGCGACGCGATCGCATCAGCGACGCGTCCGCGTCGCAAGGAGATGAGAGAATAATAAATTGAACAGAAAGTTACGCAGGAGCAGCGCTGGAGGCGTGCCAGTGGCACAATTCGTCCCACGCGACCGCGTCGCTGACGCGTCCGCGTCATTTTTAAAAGATGGCCACTCACGCGATCGCGTCGACCACGCGATCGCGTCACCCAGAATTTTGGCAAAAAGAGTTTCAAACAGAGAGTTGCGCGACCGCGAGGCTGCACTCACGCTAATCGCACAAAACAGGCCACGCGATCGCGTGACCCACGCGATCGCGTGACCCACGCGTCCGCGTCACCTGACCTTCTTGCGCACCACGCGACCGTGTCACTCATGCGACCGCGTCACAAGCGGCGCACAGAATATCCAGATTAGCCAAATTTTCTTATTCTTTCTTCTCTATTCCTTATTTTTCTTCTCTTTTCTTATTTCTTTCTTCTTCCTTCCTTATTTTCCTTCACCTCTATTCTATTTGCATATTTCATTCATTGCATCTTAATTTTGTGCATATTTTTATTTTATTTTCTAAAATTAATTATTTTTCTCTTGGTGTTAAAATTTTCTTATTTCACTGTTGCAATTTTCTCTTGAATTAATTTGGGTGCTTCATAACTTGTTTTATTTTGATTGGGTAATATTATTTAAATCAATGCTAATTTTTATATCACTGCTATTCCTTTTGCATTGACATAAACTTACATTGTCTTTCATTACCCACTCTCTTCCCTATGTTGCAAATTTTTTGATCGGCCATGTACTTCTATTATTTTCTCAATTGCATGTTGTAGCTACCATGTAATTGAGACCCTTATTATCTGGCATTAACACCCATATTTTATTTATTTTCTATCTTTATTTTTGGGTTACTTTTTCTTTTCCCTCTTCTTTCAGGATGGCCACCACAAAGGAAGAGGAAAAGCTTCTTAATGGGAGAGACAAACAAGCTCATCTGCACAATCCTTAGAGAAAAACAACAGTTGGAACAACCCGTCCACCTGCACATCTCAGCATGCATCGAGGACGGTGCAATCTTTAAGTGTGGGGAGGTCGACACCGATCTCCATGGGTTAGTACTTTCTTTTCAACACCAATAATCTTATTTTCTTTATTTGTTCATTGTTGCATCTACATATTTGATTGCATATTTATTTGATGATTTTGTGCATTTAGTTACTACTTGGTTAAAATAATAAATTTATTTTAAGATCCTATTTTTGAAAAATTTCACTAATTTAAATTGAAAATTTTTATGTTAAAAATTTGTTTGAAGTTGTAATTGGAACATGAATTATAGCTAAAGAACACACAACCTATGAGACTTTGAGCTTATTTACATGGTTACATTATTTAACCATAATTATTTTTGTGTGTTTCCTTCTCTAGAATTGCAATCTCTGCTTTGTTCCATTCTGTATGTCCATATTTAATATATCTACATGCTTGCATATGATTGAGGCCATTGTTTGATTCTTACTTACTTATCCCAAAATTAGCCTACCTTTTACATCACTCTTGTTAGCCCCCTTGAGCCTTTAATTCCCTCTTATTCTATAAATCACAACACTAGCCTTAAGCAGAAAAACAAAATTAAAATCCCAAGTTGAATCCTTGGTTAGCTTAAGATAGAAGTTGTGTAATTGTTTAAGTGTGGGAAACCTATTGGGAACATGGATGATAAAAACAAAGGGTAGGAAGTTGAAAAGAATGAAATAATTCAAAATAAAATTTTTGGGAAGCATGCTCATGTGAAGTCAAAATAATTAAATTACCATGTGCATTGAAAAAAAAATTATATTAAATAAGGGGATACAACAAAAAAAAAAAGAAAAAAAAGTAATATTACCCCCAATGCAAAATAAAAAAAAAAGGGACCAATGCACATGGGACGAAATTCAAAATTAAATTTGATACATGAGCATGTAATACAAAAGTAGGAAAAATTATGGGAAGCTAAGTATAATTTTAAATTTTTTATATAGTATGTATATGTTAGGTGAGATCTTAGACTACTCAAGGATTCACTTTACTAGCTCACTTAGCCTTATATATACCCTTACCTTCACCTTAGCCCCATTACAACCTTGAAAAGACCTCATGATATTTGCATTTGTATGTTAAATATTTGTTGATTGGTTAGATGAAGAACAAAGTTTAGAAAGCATGACTAGAGAATAGTAGAGAGATTGACCCTATACACTTGAGAGTTAGAGTGATATACACTACCAGTGAGGGTTCAATGCTTGATTCTATGTTCCCTGCTTTCATGAGCTATCTTCTTACAAGTTTACTTGTCTTTATTTTATATGATTTGAATTAGTGGAATTTGAATTATTTTTGTCTTTGAGAATTTATTTATTTTTAACCAAGTAGGTAGAAACATCTCAGCATGTAGTTGCATTCATATACATAGGTTGCATTTCATACATTTTACCATTCCTCTTCATCTTTATAGCTTCTCTTGAGCTTAGCATGAGGACATGCTTTTGTTTAAGTGTGGGGAGGTTGATAAACCACTATTTTATGGTTTATCTTGTGCTCAATTGAGTGGATTTTATCAACTCTTTACCCACTTATTCATACTATTTGCATGTTTTACATTTCCCTTCCTAATTATGTGCTTTGATTGAAAACATGCTTCTTTGGACTTATATTTGCTTATTATTAATCCTCTCTTATTACCATTAGATGCATTGATATGTGTGTTAAGTGTTTTCAGAGATTACAAGGCAGGAATGACTCAGAGGATGGAAAGGAAGCATGCAAAAGTGGAAGGAATACAAGAAGTTGGAGAAACTGCTAAGCTGTCCAGCCTGACCTCTTCGCACTCAAACGGCTATAACTTTAGCTACAGAGGTCCAAATGACGCGGTTCCAGTTTCGTTGGAAAGCTAACGTCCGGGGCTTCGATTTGATATATAATATGCCATAGTGGCCCTGACGCTAGGCGACGCGACCGCGTGCCCCATGCGGCCGCGTCGCAAGTGACGGAAATCAGCGAATTTGAATTCGCAACCAGTGAATTCTGGGCTGTTTCTGACCCAGTTCTCGGCCCAGAAAACACAGATTAGAGGCTATAAAGCAAAGGGATTGCATCCATTCAGATCATGCACTCATAATTCACTTTCCATGTTTTAGATGTAGTTTTAGAGAGAGGAGAGGTTCTCTCCTCTCTCTCGTTTAGGATTAGGACTTCTCTTAGTTTTAGGAGTGACTCTCAATTCCAGGTTCTTTATTTTTATTTATTTTCAATGTTTCATGTTTAGATTGATTTTCTTAATTAATGTTATTTGAGATATTTCAGATTGATGATTGCTGTCTTTTATTTATATAAATAATTTGGATTTTCCTATTGCCCAATTGGCTTATGAGCCTTTCCATGTTATGACTTGAATTTATTTTTAGACGTAGTTTAATTGCTTTATTTACATGAATGCTTTTAATTTAATTTAGATATTCTTCCTTTTGGCTTTTGTTGATTACTTGGTGACCCTTGAATTATCCAACTCATTGTTGATTGAAAATTAGAATTAATTCATCCACTTAACTTACCTTCATAGTTAGAGGTTAACAACGTGGGATTAAAAATCCAATTCTCATCACAATTGATAAGGATAACTAGGATAGGATTTCCAGTTTTTATATCTTGCCAAGAGTTTATTTTACAGTTATTTATTTATTTCGCTTATTATTTATCATACTTTCTCCTTATTCCAAAACCCCTAATTTTACCTTTTTCGTAGCCAATAATAAGAACATACCTCCCTGCAATTCCTTGAGAAGACGACCCGAGGTTTAAATACTCGGTTAACAATTTTTAAAGGGGTTTGTTACTTGTGACACCCAAAACGTTTGTACGAAGGGATTTTTGTCGGTTTAGAGACTATATCTACAACGCGACTATTTTTATGACATTCTTTACCGGCAAAAATTCCAACGTTAGGGACCTCAGGGATCACTGATGAGTGGATAATTTATACGCTTTTTGGCATTGTTTTTAGTATGTTTTAGTTAGTTTTTATTATATTTTTATTAGTTTTTAGTTAAAATTCAATTTTCTGGATTTTACTATGAGTTTGTGTATTTTTCTGTGATTTCAGGTATTTTCTGGCTGAAATTGAGGGACCTGAGCAAAAATCTGATTCAGAGGCTGAAAAGGACTGCAGATGCTGTTGGATTCTGACCTCCCTGCACTCGAAGCAGATTTTCTGGAGCTACGGAAGCCCAATTTGCGCGCTCTCAATTGTGTTGGAAAATAGACATCCTGGGCTTTCCATCAATGTATAATAGTCCATACTTTGCCCGAGATTTGATGGCCCAAACAGGCGTTCTAAGTCAGCTCAAGAATTCTGGCGTTAAACGCCGGAACAGGCACAAGAATGGGAGTTAAACGCCCAAACTGGCACAAAAGCTGGCGTTTAACTCCAAGACATGAAAGCTTCAATGCTCAGCCCAAGCACACACCAAATGGGCCCGGAAGTAGATTTTTATGTCATTTACTCATCTTTGTAAATCCTAAGCTACTAGTTCTCTACAAATAGGACCTTTTGCTATGGTATTAAAAAATCTTTTGATCATGTTTTTATGATTGAACCCTCTTTGGGAGGCTAGCCATTCGGCCATGCCTAGACCTTGTTCTTATGTAGAGTTTTTACACACCATAGATTAAGGTATGGAGCTTCTACACACCATAGATTAAGGTGTGGAGCTCTGCTGTACCTCGAGTATTAATGCAATTACTATTGTTCTTCTATTCAATTCAGCTTATTCTTGTTCTAAGATATTCATTCGTACCTAAGAACATGATGAATGTGATGATTATGTAACGCTCATCATCATTCTCACTTATGAACGTGTGCCTGACAACCACTTCCGTTCTACAAGCAAACAAGGTTTGAATGTTTATCTTTTGGATTCCTTAATCAGAATCTTCGTGGTATAAGCTAGAATTGATGGCGGCATTCTTGAGAATCTGGAAAGTCTAAACCTTGTCTGTGGTATTCCGAGTAGGATTCAAGGATTGAATGACTATGACGAGCTTCAAACTCGTGATTGTGGGGCGTTAGTGATAGACACAAAAGAATCACTGGATTCTATTCCGACATGATCGAGAACCGACAGATGAATAGCCGTGCTGTGACAGAGTGCGTTGAACATTTTCACTGAGAGGATGGGACTGTAGCCACTGACAACGGTGATGCCCAACATACAGCTTGCCATGGAAAGGAGTAAGAAGGATTGGATGAAGACAATAGGAAAGCAGATAGACGGAAGGGACAAAGCATCTCCATACGCTTATCTGAAGTTCTCACCAATGAATTACATAAGTATCTCTATCCTTATTTTATGTTTTATTTATCTTTTAATCATTAATCCTCCATAACCATTTGAATCCGCCTGACTGAGATTTACAAGATGACCATAGCTTGCTTCATACCAACAATCTCCGTGGGATCTACCCTTACTCGCGTAAGGTTTATTACTTGGACGACCCTGTGCACTTGCTGGTTAGTTGTGCGAAGTTGTGATAAAGAGTTGAGATTGCAATTGAGCGTACCATGTTGATGGCGCCATTGATGATCACAATTCCGTGCACCAAGTTTTTGGCGCCGTTGCCGGGGATTGTTCAAGTTTGGACAACTGACGGTTCATCTTGTTGCTTAGATTAGGTATTTTTCTTCAGAGTTCTTAAGAATGAATTCTAGAGTTTCAGATGATGTTTTCATCATCACCAAAGCTGATTGATTCTCATCAATTTAGCTCTTGAATGTAATGTCCTGCTGAAACTTGGCTAGCCATGTCTAATCTTTTTAGACTAAAGCTTTAGACTAACATTGCATGATTCCTGGAATTCTCATTAAGAATTTTGAATCCTTTATTTTACTTCTCCATATAATTTTTGAAAAAGCACAAAAAAATTTATAAAATCTTAAAACCAAAAATATTTTATGTTTCTTGTTTGAGTCTAGTGTCTAATTTTAAGTTTGGTGTCAATTGCATATCTTTATTCTACTAATTTTCGAAAATTACATGCATTATGTTCTTCATTGATCTTCAAGTTGTTCTTGATGATTTCCTTGCTCTGATCTTTAAATTCTCTTATCTTGAGTTTTGTTGTTTCTCATATGCATTCTCAATTTGTTAGCGTCAATAGTATACAAACTTCTAAGTTTAGTGTCTTGCATGCATTGTTTATTTGATCTTAGTTTCATTTTGATTATTCCTCATCATTAAAAATTCAATTTTTTTTTTTAATTTGTGTCTTTTCAAGTCAATAATACAGAGAATTGAAGATTCAGAACATACAGCAGAGGAATTACACAGAAAAAGCTGGGCGTTCAAAACGCCCAGTGAAGAAGGAAAACTCGCGTTTAAACGCCAGCCAGGGTACCTGGCTGGGTGTTTAACGCCCAAAAGGGTAGCATTCTGGGTGTTAAACGCCAAAATGTATACCATTCTGGGCGTTTAATGCCAGGATGGCACAAGAGGGAAGATTTTGTTTTTAATTCAAATTTTTTTCAAGTTTTCATAATTTTTCAAAATCAAATCTTTTTCAAATCATATCTTTTCAATCATATATTTTCAAAATCAATTTCTTTCCACTTTTCAAAAATACTTGCTAACAATTAATGATTTGATTCAACATTTCAAGTATGTTGCCTTTTCTGTTGAGAAAGGTTTAATGTCTGAATCATATCTTTTAAATTTCTTGTTAGCCAAGTCATTAATTTTAAAAAATCAAATCTTTTTAAATTGTTTTTCCATCATATCTTTTCAATCATATCTTTTCAATCACATCTTTTTCAAAATTAATTTTCAATCATATCTTTTTTATTTCTACTTTCAAAAAATCTTTTTCAAAAATCACTTTATTTCTTTTCCAACTTTAGTTTTCGAAAATCATCAATCAAATTTTCAAAATTTCTTTTAATTATTTTAAAATCTTTTACTTTAATTTCAAAAATTCTTCCCCTCTTCTCACATCCTTCTATTTATGGACTAACACTCCTCCTCAATGCACAATTCGAACCCTATCTCTCTTGATAAGTTCGAATTTTTCTACCTCCTCCTTCTATTCTTCTTTTCCTCTGACATCTCAAGGAATCTCTATACTGTGACATATAGGATTCCATATTTTCTTGTTCTCTTCTCTTTCATATGAGCAGGAGCAAAGACAAAAGCATTCTTGTTGAGGCTGACCCTGAACCTGAAAGGACCTTGAAGCGAAAGCTAAGAGAAGCTAAAGCACTACTCTCTGTAGAGGACCTAACAGAAATCTTCAAACAAGAAGAAGACATGGCAGCCAAAAACAACAACAATGCCAACAATGCAAGGAAGGTGCTGGGTAACTTTATTGCACCTACTTCCAACTTCTATGGGAGAAGCATTTCTATCCCTGCCATTGGAGCAAACAACTTTGAGCTTAAGCCTCAATTAGTTTCTCTAATGCAACAGAATTGCAAGTTCCATGGACTTCCATTGGAAGATCCTCATCAGTTTTTAGCTGAATTCTTGCAAATCTGTGATACTGTCAAGACCAATGGGGTTGACCCTGAGGTCTACAGACTTACGCTATTCCCTTTTGCTGTAAGAGACAGAGCTAGGATATGGTTGAACTCACAACCTAAAGAAAGCCTGAACTCTTGGGAAAAGCTAGTCAATGCCTTCTTGGCAAAGTTCTTTCCACCTCAAAAATTGAGTAAGCTTAGAGTGGAAGTCCAAACCTTCAGACAGAAGGAAGGTGAATCCCTCTATGAAGCTTGGGAAAGATACAAATAATTGATCAGAAAGTGTCCTTCTGACATGCTTTTTGAATGGAGCACCATAGGTATCTTCTATGATGGTCTGTCTGAACTGTCCAAGATATCATTGGATAGCTCTGCTGGAGGATCTCTTCATCTGAAGAAGACGCCTGCAGAAGCTCAAGAACTCATTGAAATGGTTGCAAATAACCAATTCATGTACACTTCTGAAAGGAATCCTGTGAACAATGGGACGAATCAGAAGAAAGGAGTTCTTGAGATTGATACTCTGAATGCCATATTGGCTCATAACAAAATATTGACTCAGCAAGTCAATATGATTTCTCAAAGTCTGTCTGGAATGCAAGCTGCACCAGGCAGTACTAAGGACGCTTCATCTGAAGAAGAAGCTTATGATCCTGAGAACTCATCAATGGAAGAGGTGAATTACATGGGAGAACCCTATGGAAACACCTATAATCCTTCATGGAGAAATCATCCAAATCTCTCATGGAAGGATCAACAGAGACCTCAACAAGGTTTCAACAACAATAATGGTGGAAGAAACAGGTTTAGCAATGGCAAGCCCTTTCCATCATCTTCTCAGCAACAGACAGAGAATTCTAAGCAGGGCCACTCTGACTTAGCAACCATGGTCTCTGATCTAATCAAAATCACTCAAAGTTTCATGACTAAAACAAGGTCCTCCATTAGAAACTTGGAGGCACAAGTGGGTCAGCTGAGTAAGAAAGTTACTGAACTCCCTCCTAGTACTCTTCCAAGCAATACAGACGAGAATCCAAAAGGAGAGTGTAAGGCCATCAACATGGCCGAATTTGGAGAGGAGGAAGAGGCAGTGATCGCCACTGAGAAAGACCTCAATGGACGTTCACTAGCCTCCAATGAGTTCCCTAATGAGGAACCATGGGAATCTGAGGCTCACACTGAGACCATAGAGATTCCATTAGAATTACTTCTGCCATTCATGAGCTCTGATGAGTATTCTTCCTCTGAAGAGGACGAAGATGTCACTGAAGAGCAAGTTGCTAAGTACCTTGGAGCAATCATGAAGCTAAATGACAAGTTATTTGGTAATAAAACTTGGGAGGATGAACCCCCTTTGCTCACCAAAGAACTGGATGACTTGACTAGGCAGAGATTACCTCAAAAGAGATAGGACCCTAGGAAGTTCTCAATACCTTGTACTATAGGCACCATGACCTTTGAGAAGGCTCTGTGTGACCTAGGGTCAAGCATAAACTTCATGCCTCTCTCTGTAATGGAGAAGCTAGGGATCTTTGAGGTGCAAGCTGCAAGAATCTCACTAGAGATGGCTGATAATTCAAGAAAACAAGCTTATGGACTTGTAGAGGATGTTCTGGTAAAGGTTGAAGACCATTACATCCCTGCTGATTTCATAGTCCTAGAGACTGGAAAGTGCATGGATGAATACATCATCCTTGGCAGACCCTTCCTAGCCACAACAAAGGCTGTGATTGATGTTGACAGAGGAGAATTGATCATTCAAGTGAATGAAGAATCCTTTGTGTTTAAGGCTCAAGGATACCCCTCTGTAACTATGGAGAGGAAGCATGAAGAGCTTCCCTCAAAACAGAGTAAAACAGAGCCTCCACGGTTAAACTCTAAGTTTGGTGTTGGAAGGCCACAACCAACTTCTAAGTTTGGTGTTGAACCCCCACATTCAAACTCTAAGTTTGGTGATGGGAGGTTCCAACATTGCTCTGAACATCTGTGAGGCTCCATGAGAGCCCACTGTCAAGCTACTGACATTAAAGAAGCGTTTGTTGGGAGGCAACCCAATGTTATATTTATCTATTTTCCTTTGTTATTTTATGTTTTCTATAGGTTGATGATCATGGGAAGTCACAAAATCAATTGAAAAAGCAAAAATAGAATGAAAAACAGAAAGAAAAAAACAGCACACCCTGGAAGAAAATCTGCTGGCGTTTAAACGCCAGTGAAGATAGCAGAATGGGTGTTTAACGCCCAGTCTGGCACCATTCTGGGCGTTTAACGCCAGAAAGGGGCACCAGACTGGCGTTTAACACCAGGAATGGGCAAGAAGCTGGCGTTAAACGCCAGAAATAGGCACCAGCTCGGCGTTTAACGCCAGGATTGGCAGAAGGAGCATTTTTGCTCGCCACTTGGTGCAGGGATGAATTATCCTTGACATCTCAGGATCTGTGGACCTCACAGGATCCCCACCTCCCCCACCACTCTCTCTCTTCTTTACCCATTCACCAATCACCTCAACACCTCTTCCCGAAAAACCCCTCACCTATCAAATCCTACCATTCTCTTCACCACTCACATCCATCCTTCATAAAACCCCACCTACCTCACCATTCAAATTCAAACCACTTTCCCTCCCAAACCCACCCATAATGGCTGAACCTTACCCCTCTCTCCACCCCTATATAAACCCATCTTCACTTCTTCATTTTCACACAACCCACACACTACTTCTCTCCCTTGGCCGAAAAACAAAGCCACCTCCATCTCCTCTATTTCTTCTTCTTCTACTCTCTTCTTTCTTCTTTTGCTCAAGGACGAGCAAACCTTCTAAGTTTGGTGTGGTAAAGCATTGCATTTTGTTTTTCTATAACCATTTATGGCATCTAAGGCTGGAAAAACCTCTAGAAAGAGGAAAGGGAAGGCAAAAGCTTCCACCTCCGAGTCATGGGAGATGGAGAGATTCATCTCAAGGGTGCATCAAGACCACTTCTATGAAGTTGTGGCCATGAAGAAGGTGATCTCCGAGGTCCCTTTTAAACTCAAAAAGAGTGAATATCCGGAGATCCGACATGAGATCTAAAGAAGAGGTTGGGAAGTTCTTATCAACCCCATTCAATAAGTCGGAATCTTAATGGTTCAAGAGTTCTATGCTAATGCATGGATCACTAAGAACCATGATCAAAGTGTGAACCCGGACCCAAAGAATTGGCTTACAATGGTTCGGGGGAAATGCTTAGATTTTAGTCCGGAAAATGTAAGGTTGGCATTCAACTTGCCCATGATGCAATGAGATGAACACCCCTACACTAAAAGGGTCAACTTTGATCAAAGGTTGGACCAAGTCCTCATAAACATTTGTGAAGAGGGCGCTCAATGGAAGACGGATTCAAGAGGGAAGTCGGTTCAACTGAGAAGGCATGACCTCAAGCCCGTGGCTAGGGGATGGTTGGAGTTTATCCAACGCTCAATCATTCCAACTAGCAACCGGTCCGAAGTTACTATAGACCGGGCTATCATGATTCATAGCATCATGATTGGAGAGGAAGTAGAAGTTCATGAGGTTATATCCCAAGAACTTTATAAGGTGGCAGATAAGTCTTCTACCTTGGCAAGGTTAGCATAGAGGGAGACATCCTCATTGATGAGGACAAGCCCATCACTAAGAAGAAGATGGAGCAAACAAGAGATCCCACTCATGGACATGAGGAAATTCCTCATCATGAAATCCCTGAGATGCCTCAAGGGATGCACTTTTCTCCACAAAACTATTGGGAGCAAATCAACACCTCCCTATGAGAATTGAGTTTCAACATTGGACAACTAAGGGTGGAGCACCAAGAACATTCCATCCTCCTCCATGAAATTAGAGAAGGTCAAAGAATCATGAGAGAGGAGCAACAAAGGCAAAGAAGAGACATTGAGGAGCTCAAGCACTCCAAAAGATCTTCAAGAGGAAGAACAAGTCGCCATCACTAAGGTGGACCCGTTCTTTAATCACCTTGTTCTTTATTTTTCTGTTTTTTTTTCCAAAAATTATGCTTTATGTTTTATTTATGTATGTGTCTTATGATCATTAGTGTCTTAGTGTCTATGCCTTAAAGTTATGAATGTCCTATGAATCCATCACCTTTCTTAAATGAAAAATATTCTTAATTAAAAAAGAGAAGAATTGGATGAATTTTGAATTTTATAACAGATTAATTATTTTGATGTGGTGGCAATACTTTGACTTCTGAATGTATGCTTGAACAGTGCATATGTCTTTTGAATTTGTTGTTCATGAATGTTGGCTGTTGAAAGAATGATGAAAAAGGGAGACATGTTACTGAGGATCTGAAAAATCATAAAAATGATTCTTGAAGCAAGAAAAAGCAGTGAATACAAAAAAAAAAGAGATTATGTGCGAAAAAAAAGAGAGAGAAAGCAAGCAGAAAAAGCCAACAGCCCTTTAAACCAAAAGGCAAGGGTAAAAATAAAGTCGTGATCCAAGGAAAAAAAAGAGTGTGCTTAAGAACCCTGGACACCTCTAATTGGGGACTCTAGCAAAGCTGAGTCACAATCTGAAAAGGTTCACCCAGTTATGTGTTTGTGGCATGTATGTATCCGGTGGTAATACTGGAAGACAGAGTGCTTTGGGCCACGGCCAAGACTCATAAAGTAGCTGTGTTCAAGAATCATCATACTTAACTAGGAGAATCAATAACACTATCTGGATTCTGAGTTCCTATAGAAGCCAATCATTCTGAATTTCAAAGGATAGAGTGAGATGCCAAAACTGTTCAGAGGCAAAAAGCTAAAAGCCCCACTCATCTAATTAATACTGATCTTCATAGATGTTTTTGGAATTCATTGCATATTCTCTTCTTTATATCTTATTTGATTTTCAGTTGCTTGGGGACAAGCAACAATTTAAGTTTGGTGTTGTGATGAGCGGATAATTTTTACGTTTTTTGGCATTGTTTTTAGTATGTTTTTAGTATGTTTTAGTTAGTTTTTATTATATTTTTATTAATTTTTAGTTAAAATTCACTTTTCTGGACTTTACTATGAGTTTGTGTGTTTTTCTGTGATTTCAGGTATTCTCTGGCTGAAATTGAGGGACCTGAGCAAAAATCTGATTCAGAGGCTGAAAAGGACTACAGATGCTGTTCGATTCTGACCTCCCTGCACTCGAAGTAGATTTTCTGGAGCTACAGAAGCCCAATTGGCGCGCTCTCAATTGCGTTGGAAAGTAGACATCCTGGGCTTTCCATCAATATATAATAGTCTATACTTTTCCTGAGATTTGATGGCCCAAACAGGCGTTCCAACTCAGCTCAAGAATTCTGGCGTTAAACGCCGGAACTGGCACAAGAATGGGAGTTAAACGCCCAAACTGGCACAAAAGCTGGCGTTTAACTCTAAAAAAAGTCTCTACATATGAAAGCTTCAATGCTCAGCCCAAGCACACACCAAGTGGGCCCAGAAGTGGATTTTTATGTCTTTTACTCATCTTTGTAAACCCTAAGCTACTAGTTCTCTACAAATAGGACCTTTTGCTATGGTATTAAAAAATCTTTTGATCATGTTTTATGATTGAACCCTCTTTGGGAGGCTGGCCATTCGGCCATGCCTAGACCTTGTTCTTATGTATTTTCAACGGTGGAGTTTCTACACACCATAGATTAAGGTGTGGAGCTCTGCTGTACCTCAAATATTAATGCAATTACTATTGTTCTTCTATTCAATTCAGCTTATTCTTGTTCTAAGATATTCATTCGTACCCAAGAACATGATGAATGTGATGATTATGTGACGCTCATCATCATTCTCACTTATGAACGTGTGCCTGACAACCACTTCCGTTCTACAAGCAAACAAGGCTTGAATGTTTATCTCTTGGATTCCTTAATCAGAATCTTCGTGGTATAAGCTAGAATTGATGGTGGCATTCTTGAGAATCCGAAAAGTCTAAACCTTGTCTGTGGTATTCCGAGTAGGATTCAAGGATTGAATGACTGTGACGAGCTTCAAACTCGCGATTGTGGGGAGTTAGTGACAGACGCAAAAGAATCACTGGATTCTATTCCGACATGATCTAGAACCGACAGATGAATAGCCGTGCTGTGACAGAGCGCCTTGAACATTTTCACTGAGAGGACGGGACTGTAGCCACTGACAACGGTGATGCCCAACATACAGCTTGCCATGGAAAGGAGTAAGAAGGATTGGATGAAGACAGTAGGAAAGCAGAGAGACGGAAGGGACAAAGCATCTCCATACGCTTATTTGAAGTTCTCACCAATGAATTACATAAGTATCTCTATACTTATTTTATGTTTTATTTATCTTTTAATCATTAATCCTCCATAACCATTTGAATCCGCCTGACTGAGATTTACAAGATGACCATAGCTTGCTTCATACCAACAATCTCCGTGGGATCGACCCTTACTCGCGTAAGGTTTATTACTTGGACGACCCAGTGCACTTGCTGGTTAGTTGTGCGAAGTTGTGATAAAGAGTTGAGATTGCAATTGAGCGTACCATGTTGATGGTGCCATTGATGATCACAATTCCGCGCACTAATCACCTTCTTCTTGGCCACAACTTCATAGAAGTGGTCTTGATGGGCTTTTGAGATGAATCTCTACATCTTCCATGACTCGGAGGTGGAAGCTTTTGTCTTCCCTTTCCTCTTTCTAGAGGTTTCTCCGGTCTTAGGTGCCATCAATGGTTATGGAAAAACAAAAAAAGCTATGCTTTTACAACACCAAACTTAGAATGTTGCTCGCCCTCGAGCAAAAGAAGAAAGAATAGATGAAGAAGAAGAAGATATGGAGGAGAGGGAGAGAGGTTAGGGTTCGGTCATGTAGGGTGGGTTTGGATGGGAAAGAGATTTTGAATTTGAAGGTAGGTGGGGAAGAGTGGATGGATGTTAGTGGTGAAAAGGTTATGGGGAAGAGAGATTGAGGTGGTTGGTGAAGGGTGTTTGGGGAAGAGCGTTATTGGATTGTGTGAGAGAGATGGAGAAGGTAGGTGGGGATCCTGTAGGGTCCACAGATCCTGAGGTGTCAAGGATTTCTCATCCCTGCACCCTTTAGGCGTGTAAAATGCCCTCTGTACGCAATCCTGGCATTTAACGCCAGACTGCATCATGTTTTTGGCGTTAAACGCCACTTCCATGCTTGTTTTGGGCATTCAACGCCAATTTGTAGCATGTTTCTGGCGTTGAATGCCACTTCCATGCTTGTTTCTGGCGTTTAACGCCAGCTCTCCTCAGGGTGTAATCCTGGCGTTTAAACGCCAGACTGCTACTTGTTTCTGGCGTTCAACACCAACTTCATGCTCTGTTCTGGCGTTAAACGCCAGCCAGATGCTCCTTACTGGCGTTTAAACGCCAGTAAGCTCTTCCTCTAG
Organism: Arachis stenosperma; assembly: GCF_014773155.1. NCBI lineage: Eukaryota > Viridiplantae > Streptophyta > Magnoliopsida > Fabales > Fabaceae > Arachis > Arachis stenosperma. The sequence goes on along the minus strand of NC_080377.1, from coordinate 69,594,473 downwards.
GGTGTGCTGTTTCTTCTGCTATTTTTTATTTTGTTTTTAATTTTTGCAGTTGTTTTGTGAATCCACATGATCATAAACCTAATAAAACATAAAAGAATAATATATATATATATATATATATATATATATATATATATATATATATATATATTGGGTTGCCTCCCAATAAGCGCTTCTTTAATGTCAATAGCTTGACAATGAGCTCTCATGGAGCTTCACAGATCATCAGAGCATTGTTGGGACCTCCCAACACCAAACTTAGAGTTTGAATATGGGTGTTCAACACCAAACTTAGAGTTTGGTTGTGGCCTCCCAACACCAAACTTAGAGTTTGACTGTGGGGGCTTTGTTTGACTCTGTGTTGAGAGAAGCTTTTCATGCTTCCTCTCCATGGTTGCAGAGGAAGATCCTTGAGCTTTAAACACAAGGTAGTCCCCATTCAATTGAAGGACTAGCTCTATTCTGTCAATATCAATCACAGCTCCTATTGTGGCTAGGAAGGGTCTTCCAAGAATGATGGATTCATTCTCATCCTTTCCAGTGTCTAAGATTATGAAATCAGCAGGGATGTAAAGGCCTTTAACCTTTACCAACACGTCCTCTACTAATCCATAAGCTTGTTTTATTGACTTGTCTGCCATCTCTAATGAGATTCTTGCAACTTGTACCTCAAAGATCCCTAGTTTCTCCATTACAGAGAGTGGCATAAGATTTATACCTGACCCTAGGTCACACAGAGCCTTCTCAAAGGTCATGGTGCCTATGGTACAGGATATTAAGAATTTACCAGGATCTTGTTTCTTTTGAGGTAGAGTTTGCTGAACCCATGTATCTAGTTCACTAATGAGCAAGGGAGGTTCACCTTCCCAAGTCTTATTACCAAACAACTTGGCATTCAGCTTCACTTGTTCTTCAGTTACATCTTCATCCTCTTCAGAGGAAGAATAGTTCTCAGAGCTCATGAATGGTAAAAGGAGGTTCAATAGAATCTCAATGGTCTCTAGGTGAGCCTCAGATTCCTTAGGTTCCTCAGTTTAGAACTCCTTTTTGTTCAGAGGACGTCCCAGGAGGTATTTGATGAGCGGATAATTTATACGCTTTTTGGCATTGTTTTTAGGTAGTTTTTAGTGAGTTTAAGCTACTTTTAGGGATGTTTTCATTAGTTTTTATGTTAAATTCACATTTCTGGACTTTACTATGAGTTTGTGTGTTTTTCTGTGATTTCAGGTAATTTCTGGCTGAAATTGAGGGACTTGAGCAAAACTCTGAAAAAGGCTGACAAAAAGGACTGCTGATGCTGTTGGAATCTGACCTCCCTGCACTCAAAATGGATTTTCCGGAGCTACAGAACTCCAATTGGCGCGCTCTCAATGGTGTTGGAAAGTAGACATCCAGGGCTTTCCAGCAATATAATAGTCTATACTTTATTCGGAAATTGAAACGTAACTTGGCGTTGAACGCCAAGTTCTGCTGCTGTCTGGAGTTTAAACGCCAGAAAAACGTCATGATCCGGAGTTGAACGCCCCAAACACGTCATAACTCGGAGTTCAACTCCAAGAGAAGCCTCAGCTCGTGGATCGATCAAGCTCAGCCCAAGCATACACCAAGTGGGCCCCGGAAGTGGATTTATGCATCAATTACTTACTCATGTAAACCCTAGGAGCTAGTTTATTATAAATAGAACATTTAACTAATGTATTTGACATCTTTTGATCACTTTAGATCTTAGGATCAGATCTTTGAACGCATAGTTCTCAGACCATGGGGGCTGGCCATTCGGCCATGCCTGAACCTTTCACTTATGTATTTTCAACGGTTGAATTTCTACACACCATAGATTAAGGGTGTGGAGCTCTGCTGTACCTCAAGTTTCAATGCCATTAAGATGATATCCTATCCAATTCTATTTATTCCTATTTCAAGATATACGTTGCACTTCAACTTGATGAATGTGATGATCCGTGACACTCATCATCATTCTCACCTATGAACGCGCGTGATTGACAACCACTTTCGTTCTACCTTAGGCCGGGCGCATATCTCTTAGATTCCCTAACAGAATCTTCGTGGTATAAGCTAGATAGATGGCGGCATTCATGAGGATCCGGAAAGTCTAAATCTTGTCTATGGTATTCCGAGTAGGATTCTGGGATTGAATGACTGTGACGAGCTTCAAACTCCTGAAGGATGGGCGTGATGACAAGCGCAAAAGAATCAATGGATTCTATTCCAACCTGATTGAGAACCGACAGATGATTAGCCATGCGAGTGACAGCCGCAGAGGACCATTTTCACTGAGAGGATGGGATGTAGCCACTGAAAACGGTGATGCCCTACATACAGCTTGCTAAGGAAAGGAGTAAGAAGAATTGGATGAAAGCAACAGGAAAGCAGAGATTCAAGAGGAGCACAGCATCTTCACACGCTTATCTGAAATTCCCACCATTGAATTACATGAGTACTCCTATCCCTTTTTATTTATTTTATTTATCCAATTTAATTACATTTGACCCTATGATTCCACTCACTAACTGAGATCTACAAGATGACCATAGCTTGCTTCATACCAACAATCTCCGTGGGATCGACCCTTACTCACGTAAGGTATTACTTGGACGACCCAGTGCACTTGCTGGTTAGTTGAGCGAGACTGTGAAGTTGATTTTAGACCATGGTATTGTGCACCAAGTTCTTGGAGCCATTACCGAGGAATATTATTCGAGTTGTGTGAAAGTATAAATCACAATTTCGCCCACCAAGTTTTTGGCGCCGTTGCCGGGGATTGTTCGAGTATGGACAACTGACGGTTCATCTTGTTGCTCAGATTAGGTAATTTTTATTTTATTTTAAAAAAAATTTTTTTTTCGAAAAACTTTTCAAAATCTTCTCCCTATTTTCGAAAATTATTCAAAAATTTTTTTTTTACTATGCATTCTGGAGCTTCATGAAGCATGTTGAAGCCTGGCTGGCTGTAAAGCCATGTCTAAATTCTTTTGGACTGAGGCTTCCTCTTCACATGCTTGAACTATGTATTCTAAAGCTTCACTGGCCATTGGCCATGTCTAGTGTTTTGGACTGGAGCTTTCATTGAAAGCTTGGCTGGCTTAAGCCATGTCTAATTCCTGGACCGGAGCTTTAGACTAACATTGCATGATTCCTGGAATTGATATTAAAAATTTTGAATTTTTTATTTTCCTTTTCTTATATGTTTTTCGAAAAAATCAAATAAAATACAAAAAAATTAGAAAAATCATAAAAATCAAAAATATTTTGTGTTTCTTGTTTGAGTCTTGCGTCAAGTCATAAGTTTGGTGTCAATTGCATGTTCATCTTTTTCTTGCATAAAATTTTCGAAAAATTCATGCATTCATAGTGTTCATCATGATCTTCAAGTTGTTCTTGATAAACTTTCTTGTTTGATCTTCATATTTTCTTGTTTTGTGTTGTATGGTGTTTTTCATATGCATTCTTGCATTCATAGAGTCTAAACATGAAAAATTTCTAAGTTTGGTGTCTTGCATGTTTTCTTTGCATCAAAAATTTTTCAAAATTATGTTCTTAATGTTCATCATGATCTTCAAAGTGTTCTTGGTGTTCATCTTGACATTCATAGTGTTCTTGCATGCATCTTGTGTTTTGATCCAAAATTTTCATGTTTTGGGTCATTCTTGTGTTTTTCTATCTCATAATTAAAAAAAAATTCAAAAATAAAAAAAATTATCTTTTCCTTATTTTTCTCATAATTTTCAAAAATTTGAGTTGACTTAGTCAAAAATTTTCAAAATTAGTTGTTTCTTACAAGTCAAGTCAAAATTTCAACTTTAAAATTCTTATCTTTTCAAAATCTTTTTCAAAAATCATATCTTTCTCATTTTTTTTATATTTCTCAAAAATTTCAAAATTATTTTTCAAAATATTTTCAAAATCTTTTTCTTATCTTTCTATCATTTTTTCGAAAATATGCTAACAATTAATGTGATTGATTCAAAAATTTGAAGTTTGTTACTTTCTTGTTAAGAAAGGTTCAATCTTTAATTTCTAGAATCTTATCTTGTAGTTTCTTGTTAGTTAAGTCATTTTAAAAATTAAATCTTTTTCAAAATATCTTTTTATTAAAATTTTTTATCTTATCTTTTTATCATATTTTTTTAAAAAAAAAAATTTATCTTTTTCAAAATTTGATTTCAAAATATCTTATCTAAACCTCTTACCTTCTTATCTTTTCAATCAACTAACTAACTTTTTGTTTGTTTCTTATCTTTTTCAAAACCACCTAACTACTTCTCCCTCTTCTATTTTCGAAAAATATTCAAAAATTCTTTTTAATTAATTAATTGTTTCAAATTTTAATTTCAATTACATTTATCTCTAATTTTCAAAAATCACTAAACCCTTTTTAAAATTATTTTCGAAATTCTCTTTCTTTTTTCTTCTTCTATTTAATTATTTGTTTACTAACACTTCTCTTCACCTCTCTTCATCTAAAAATCCGAATTCTTCTTCATTCTTCTACTCCCTTCTTTTTCTACTAACATAAAGGAATCTCTATATTGTGACATAGAGGATTCCTCTTTCTTTTCTTGTTTTCTTCTCTTTCATATGAGCAGGAACAGGGATAAAGGCTTTCCACCTCTGAGTCTTGGGAGATGGAAAGACTAATATAAGCCGTCATAGCTCAGTGGTAGAACATGTGGTTGCAAATCAAGAGATCCCTGAGATACCTCAGGGGATAAGTTGTCCTCCACACAAATATTGGAAGCAACTAAGGGTAGAAACACCAAAATTACTATGAATCATTCAACAGAAGCAAGGAAGAGACATAGAGGAGCTCAAAGAGCACCATTGGACCTTCAAGAAGGCGCCACCCTCACTCAGGAGGATTCATTCCTTGTTCTTTATTTCTTTCTGTTTTTCGGTTTTTAATATTGTGTTTATCTATGTTTTGTGTCTTTATTTCATGATCATTAGTATGTAACCATGCCTTAAAGCTATGAATAAATTCCATTAATCCTTCACCTCTCTTAAAAGAAAAATGTTTTAATTCAAAAGAACAACAAGTACATAAATTTCGAAATTATCCTTGAATTTAATTTAATTATATTGATGTGGTGACAATACTTTTTGTTTTCTGAATGAATGCTTGAACAGTGCATATGTCTTTTGATCTTGTTGTTTATGAATGTTAAAATTGTTGGCTCTTGAAAGAATGATGAACAAAGAGAAATGTTATTGATGATCTGAAAAATCATGAAATTGATTCTTGAAGCAAGAAAAAGCAGTGAAAAAGAAAGCTTGTGAAAAAAAAATTAGCGAAAAAAAAAAGAAGGAGCAGTAGAAAAAGCCAATAGCCCTTAAAACCAAAAGGCAAGGGTAAAAAGGATCCAAGGCTTTGAGCATCAATGGATAGGAGGGCCCAAGGAAATAAAATCCAAGCCTAAGCGGCTAAATCAAGCTGTCCCTAACCATGTGCTTGTGTCATGAAGGTCCAAGCAAAAAGCTTGAGACTAAGTGGTTAAAGTCGTGATCCAAAGCAAAAGAGTGTGCTTAAGAGCTCTGGACACCACTAACTGGGGACTCTAGCAAAGCTGAGTCACAATCTGAAAAGGTTCACCCAATTATGTGTCTGTGGCATTTATGTATCCGGTGGTAATACTAGAAAACAAAATGCTTAGGGCCACGGCCAAGACTCATTAGTAGCTGTGTTCAAGAATCAACATGCTTAACTAGGAAAGTCAATAACACTATCCAAAATTCTAAGTTCCTAGAGAAGCCAATCATTCTAAACTTCAAAGGAAAAAGTGAGATGCCAAAACTGTTCAGAAGCAAAAAGCTACAAGTCCCGCTCACTTAATTATAATTAATATTCATTGATATTTCTGAATTTATAGTATATTCTCTTCTTTTTATCCTAATTGATTTTCAGTTGCTTGGGGACAAGCAACAATTTAAGTTTGGTGTTGTGATGAGCGGATAATTTATACGCTTTTTGGCATTGTTTTTAGGTAGTTTTTAGTGAGTTTAAGCTACTTTTAGGGATGTTTTCATTAGTTTTTATGTTAAATTCACATTTCTGGACTTTACTATGAGTTTGTGTGTTTTTCTGTGATTTCAGGTAATTTCTGGCTGAAATTGAGGGACTTGAGCAAAACTCTGAAAAAGGCTGACAAAAAGGACTGCTGATGCTGTTGGAATCTGACCTCCCTGCACTCAAAATGGATTTTCCGGAGCTACAGAACTCCAATTGGCGCGCTCTCAACGGCGTTGGAAAGTAGACATCCAGGGCTTTCCAGCAATATATAATAGTTCATACTTTATTCGGAAATTGACAACGTAACTTGGCGTTGAACGCCAAGTTCATGCTGCTGTCTGGAGTTAAACGCCAGAAAAACGTCATGATCCGGAGTTGAACGCCCAAAACACGTCATAACTCGGAGTTCAACTCCAAGAGAAGCCTCAGCTCGTGGATCGATCAAGCTCAGCTCAAGCATACACCAAGTGGGCCCCGGAAGTGGATTTATGCATCAATTACTTACTCATGTAAACCCTAGGAGCTAGTTTATTATAAATAGAACATTTAACTAATGTATTTGACATCTTTTGATCACTTTAGATCTTAGGATCAGATCTTTGAACGCATAGTTCTCAGACCATGGGGGCTGGCCATTCGGCCATGCCTGAACCTTTCACTTATGTATTTTCAACGGTGGAGTTTCTACACACCATAGATTAAGGGTGTGGAGCTCTGCTGTACCTCAAGTTTCAATGCCATTAAGATGATATCCTATCCAATTCTATTTATTCCTATTTCAAGATATACGTTGCACTTCAACTTGATGAATGTGATGATCCGTGACACTCATCATCATTCTCACCTATGAACGCGCGTGATTGACAACCACTTCCGTTCTACCTTAGGCCGGGCGCATATCTCTTAGATTCCCCAACAGAATCTTCGTGGTATAAGCTAGATAGATGGCGGCATTCATGAGGATCCGGAAAGTCTAAACCTTGTCTATGGTATTCCGAGTAGGATTCTGGGATTGAATGACTGTGACGAGCTTCAAACTCCTGAAGGATGGGCGTGATGACAAGCGCAAAAGAATCAATGGATTCTATTCCAACCTGATTGAGAACCGACAGATGATTAGCCATGCGAGTGACAGCCGCAGAGGACCATTTTCACTGAGAGGATGGGATGTAGCCACTGACAACGGTGATGCCCTACATACAGCTTGCTATGGAAAGGAGTAAGAAGAATTGGATGAAAGCAACAGGAAAGCAGAGATTCAAGAGGAGCACAGCATCTTCACACGCTTATCTGAAATTCCCACCATTGAATTACATGAGTACTCCTATCCCTTTTATTTATTTTATTTATCCAATTTAATTACATTTGACCCTATGATTCCACTCACTAACTGAGATCTACAAGATGACCATAGCTTGCTTCATACCAACAATCTCCGTGGGATCGACCCTTACTCACGTAAGGTATTACTTGGACGACCCAGTGCACTTGCTGGTTAGTTGAGCGAGACTGTGAAGTTGATTTTAGACCATGGTATTGTGCACCAAGTTCTTGGAGCCATTACCGAGGAATATTATTCGAGTTGTGTGAAAGTATAAATCACAATTTCGCCCACCAGTATTCCTCACTGGGATTCACATCCTTCTCTTCCTCTTTGGATTCGGCCATGTTGATAATATCAATGGCCTTGCACTCTCTTTTTGGATTCTCTTATGTATTGCTTGGGAGAGTAGTAGGAGGAGTTTCAGTGATTTTCTTACTCAGCTGATCCACTTGTGCCTCCAAATTTCTAATAGAGGACCTTGTTTCACTCATGAAACTTAAAGTGGCCTTAGATAGATCAGAGACTATGTTTGCTAAGCTAGAGGGGCTCTGCTCAACATTCTCTGTCTGTTGCTGAGAAGATAATGGAAAAGGCTTGCTATTGCTAATCCTGTTCCTTCCACCATTATTAAAGCCTTGTTGAGGCTTTTGTTGATCCTTCTATGAGAAATTTGGATGATTTCTCCATAAGGAATTATAGGTGTTCCCATAGGGTTCACCCATGTAATTCGCCTCTGCTATTGTAGGGTTCTCAGGATCATAAGCTTCTTCTTCAGAAGATGCCTCTTTAGTACTGTTGGATGCATTTTGCCATCAATTCAGACTCTAAAAAATCATGTTGACTTGCTGAGTTAACATTTTATTCTGAGCCAATATGGCATTCAGAGCATCAATTTCAAGAACTCCCTTCCTCTGAGGTGTCCCATTATTCACAGGATTCCTTTCAAAAGTGTACATGAACTGGTTATTTGCATCCATGTCAATGAGTTCTTGAGCTTCTGCAGGCATTTTCTTTAGGTGAATGGATCCATCTACAGAATGGTCCAGTGACATCTTAGAAAGCTCAAATAGACCATCATAGAATATATCTAAGATGGTCCACTCTGAAAGCATGCCAGAAGGACACTTTTTGGTCAACTGCTTGTATCTTTCCCAAGCTTTATAGAGGGATTCACCATCTTTTTGCTTGAAGGTCTGAACATCCACTCTAAGCTTGCTCAGCTTTTGAGGAGGAAAGAACTTGGCCAAGAAGGCCGTGACCAGCTTATCCCAAGAGTCCAAGCTATCTTTAGGTTGTGAGTCCAACCATGTTTTAGCTCTGTCTCTTACAGCAAAAGGGAAAAGCATGAGCCTGTAGACTTCAGGATCTACTCCATTAGTCTTAATAGTCTCACAGATCTGCAAGAATTCAGTTAAAAACTAATAGGAATCTTCTGATAGAAGTCCATGAAACTTACAGTTCTGTTGCATTAGAGCAACTAGTTGAGGCTTCAGCTCAAAATTGTTTGCTCCAATGGCAGGGATTGAGATGCTTCTTCCATAAAAATTGGAAGTAGGTGTAATATAATCACCAAGCATCCTCCTTGCGCCTCCACCATTTTCATTGGGTTCGGCCATGTCTCTTTCTTTTTCGAGATTCTCTTTAAGGTTTTCTCTGGATTGTTGTGCTTTAGCTTCTCTTAGCTTGTTCTTCAGAGTCCTTTCAGGTTCAAGATCTGCTTCAACAAGAATGTCTTTGTCCTTGCTCCTGCTCATATGAAAAAGAAGAGAATAGAAAAGAAGAGGAATCCTCTATGTCACAGTATAGAGATTCCTTTATGTGAGTAGAAGAAGAAGAATAGAAGAAGGAGAAGAGAGAAATTCGAACACAAAAGAGAAGAGAGAGTTCGAATTTTAAGATGAAGAGAAGTGTTAGGAAATGAATAAATAAATAGAAAGAGATGAGAGGAAAGAATTTTCGAAAATTATTTTGAAAAAATAGTTAGTGATTTTCGAAAATTAAGAGAAGAAATAAAATTAAAATTAAAATTTGAAACAATTAGTTAAGTAAAAAGAATTTTGAAAAATAGGAAGGAATTTTCGAAAATTAGAGAGAGAAGTAGTTAGGTGGTTTTGAAAAAGATAAGAAACAAACAAAAAGTCAATTAGTTAGTGGTGCACGAAATTGCAATCACACTTTTGCAATTCCAAACAACTAACCAGCAAGTGCACTAGGTCGTCCAAGTAATACCTTACGTGAGTAAGGGTCGATCCCACGGAGATTGTCGGCTTGAAGCAAGCTATGGTTATCTTGTAACTCTTAGTCAGGATATCAATAATTATCAGGGTTGATTGTAAAAAGTAAAAGAACATGAAATAAATACTTGTTTTGCAGTAGTGGAGAACAGGTTGAGGTTTTGGAGATGCTCTATCTTCTGAATCTCTGCTTTCCTACTGTCTTCTTCTTCATGCACGCAAGACTCCTTCCATGGCAAGCTGTATGTAGGGTTTCACTGTTGTCAATGGCTACCTCCCATCCTCTCAGTGAAAATGTTCAACGTGCTCTGTCACAGCACGGCTAATCATCTGTCGGTTCTCAATCAGGTTGGAATAGCATCTAGTGATTCTTTTGCGTCTGTCACTAACGCCCAGCCTTCAGGAGTTTGAAGCTCGTCACAGTCATTCAATCCTTGAATCCTACTCAGAATACCATAGACAAGGTTTAGACCTTCCGGATTCTCTTGAATGCCGCCATCAATTCTAGCTTATACCACGAAGATTCTGATTAAGGAATCCAAGAGATATATACTCAATCTAAGGTAGAACGGAGGTGGTTGTCAGGCACACGTTCATAGGTGAGAATGATGATGAGTGTCACGGATCATCATATTCATCAGGTTTAGGAACAAGTGATATCTTAGAATAGAAGCAAGCGTGATTGAATGAAAAACAGTAGTAATTGCATTAATCCATCAAGACACAGCAGAGCTTCTCACCCCCAACCATGGGGTTTAGAGACTCATGCTGTAGAAGATACAATGAGAAACGTGTAAAGTGTCATGAGGTACAGATACAATATCAAAAGGTCCTATTGATAGTGAACTAGTAACCTAGGGTATACAGAAATGAGTAAATGATGTAAAAATCCACTTCCGGGGTCCACTTGGTGTGTGCTTGGGCTGAGCATTGAAGCTTTCATGTGTAGAGACTTTTCTGGAGTTAAACGCTAGCTTTTATGCCAGTTTGGGCGTTTAACTCCAATTTTTGTGCCAGTTCCGGCGTTAAATGCCGGGAATTCTGAAGCTGATTTGCAACGCCGGTTTGGGCCATCAAATATCGGGCAAAGTATGAACTATTATACATTGCTGGAAAGCCCAGGATGTCTACTTTCCAACGCCGTTGAAAGCGCGCCAATTGGGCTTCTGTAGCTCCAGAAAATCCACTTCGAGTGCAGGGAGGTCAGAATCCAACAGCATCTGCAGTCCTTTTCAGCCTCTAAATCAGATTTTTGCTCAGGTCCCTCAATTTCAGCCAGAAAATACCTGAAATCACAGAAAAACACACAAACTCATAGGAAAGCCCAGAAAAGTAAATTTTAACTAAAAAATAATAAAAACGTAATAAAACTAACTAAAATATACTCAAAACACACTAAAAACAATGCCACAAAGCGTATAAATTATCCGCTCATCACAACACCAAACTTAAATTGTTGCTTGTCCCCAAGCAACTGAAAATCAAAATAGAATAAAAGGAAGAGAATATACTATAGACTCCAAAATATCAAAGAAACTTAGCTCCAATTAGATGAGCGGGACTAGTAGCTTTTTGCTTCTGAACAGTTTTGGCATCTCACTTTATCCTTTGAAATTTTGAATGATTGGCATCTATAGGAACTCAGAACTCAGATAGTGTTATTGATTCTCCTAGTGAAGTATGATGATTCTTGAACATAGCTACTTTATGAGTCTTGGCTGTGGCCCAAAGCACTTTGTTTTTCAGTATTACCACCGAATACATTCATGCCACAGACACATACTTGGGTGAACCTTTTCAGATTGTGACTCAGCTTTGCTAGAGTCCCCAATTAGAGGTGTCCAGGGTTCTTAAGCACACTCTTTTTGCCTTGAATCACAACTTTATTATTATTTATTTATTTATTTATTTATTTTCGTTCTTTTTTTTTGTATTCACTGCTTTTTCTTGTTTCAAGAATCAATTTGATGATTTTTCAGATCCTCAATAACATTTCTCCTTTTCCATCATTCTTTCAAGAGCCAAAAATTTTAACATTCTTAAAGAAACAAATTCAAAAGACATATGCACTGTTCAAGCATTCATTCAAAAAACAAAAAGTATTGTCACCACATCAAACTAATTCAACTAGTTTCAAAGATGAATTCGAAATCCTGTACTTCTTGTTCTTTTGTGATTAGAGCATTTTTCATTTAAGAGAGGTGATGGACTAATAGGACATTCATAGCTTTAGGACATGAACCTTAAATTTTATTAATCATGAATTAAGAACAAGACTCAATAATAGATATAAGATAAGACTAATAGTAACATAAAACAAAAATTTAAATGGACTCCTAATGATAGAGGTTATCACAGAGTTAGGACTCAACAACCTTGATTTTGAGAAGTGGATGCTCCCTCAACTTGTGGGGTATCTGACCCTTCAAGGGAGAGCTTTTGGCGCTTCAACTCCTGTAGCTCACGCCCCTGCTTCTCTTGTTCCTTCATCAATTTACAGAGCATGCAGTTTTGATTCTGCTGTTCTTCCTTAATTTGTTCCATAGCTTCTTGTAGCTTGATAACAGATGCTTCTAGATGAGTCCAGTAGTCAATTTCAGGAAGTTCAGGGAGGAACTCCTGCGCCCTTCTTTTGATAGAGTTATCTTGCATTTGTCCTTCCATTGACCTCTTGGTGATTGGGTGCTCAATTGGGATGAATTCATCTACTCCCATCCTCACCCCAGCATCTTTACATAGCAAAGAGATTAAGCTTGGGTAAGCCAGTTTGGCTTCAGTGGAATTCTTGTTTGCAATTGTGTAGATCTCACAAGCAATCAGATGATGAACCTCCACTTCTCTTTCCAGCATAATACAATGAATCATCACTGCTCTCTTGATAGTAACCTCAGAACGGTTGCTAGTGGGCAATATGGAATGCCCTATGAAGTCCAACCAGCCTCTTGCAACTGGTTTGAGATCTCCCCTCTTGAGTTGGTTTGGGACACCTTTTGAATTGGTTGTCCACTTAGTTCCAGGGAGGCATATGTCCTCTAGAACTTGATCCAACCCCTTATCTGCTCTCACCATTCTCCTATTAAAGGATTCAGGATCATCTTGTAGTTGAGGCAATTTGAAGATCTCTCTTATTTTGTCCAGATGGAAGTAGATAACTTTCCCTCTGACCATGGTTCTGTAAGTATGGAAAGCGGTTCCAGTCATTCTCTGCTTATCTGTCAGCCACAGATTTGAGTAGAATTCCTGAACCATATTTCTTCCAACCTTTATCTCAGGATTGGTTAGAACTTCCCATCCTCTATTTCGAATTTGCTCTTGGATCCCCGGATATTCATCTTTTTTTAGATCGAATTTGACTTCCGGGATCACTGACCTCAGACCCATTATTTTGTGATAATGGTCTTCATGTACTTTGGTTAAGAACTTCTCTTGATTCCAAAGACTCTTTGGATTATTCTCTATCTTGCCTCTTGAATTGGTTTGTTTTCCCTTAGGAGCCATGATCTTAATGATTCTTAGCTTAGTGATCACGGAAAAGCACACCAAACTTAGAGGTTTGCTTGCCCTCAAGCAAAAGAAAGGAAAGAGAGGAGAGAGGAGGAGAGCAAATTCGAATGGTGGGGAGAAAGGGATGGCCGAACATGTATTTATAAGGGAGGGGGAGAGATTTCGAAAATTTTGAAGGATATTTGAGAAGATATGGAAAGAATTTGAGAAATATTTGAGTTTTTGAAGAAGATTTGGGAAGGATTTGAGAGAGATTTGAAGAATGATTTTAATTTTTGAAGATTTGAAGGTGAATGATGAAAGTTTGAAATGTGTTTATGTAGAAAATTATGGATCAAAACAAGAAAGTTTGAAACAATTTTAATTAGAAAGCAAAATCTCTGTCCCCCACCTTTCTGGCGTTAAACGCCCAGAATGGTATCCATTCTGGCGTTTAACGCCCAAATGTTGGCCATTGTGGGCGTTTAACGCCCAGCCAGGTACCCTGGCTGGCGTTAAACGCCAGAATTCCCTTCATCACTAGGCGTTTTGCTAAACGCCCAGGATGCTGCACACCTGGCGTTAAACGCCCAGAATGGTGCCCATTCTGGCGTTTAACGCCCAAAATGGCATCTTTACTGGCGTTAAACGCCCAGAATGGTGCCCATTCTGGCGTTTAACACCCAAAGTACCCCTTACTGGCGTTTTTTCGCCAGCAAGCTCTTTTTCTCTGCTTTTTGCACTGAATCCTTCTGTAACTCTGTGAATTCCTTCAATTTTGATAATTGCCCTTTGAGAATATGTATCAAACTTTGATTAAACAAAACAGATAACCTGCTAATGACTGGGTTGCCTCCCAGCAAGCGCTTCTTTATTGTCTTTAGCTGGACCTTCACTGAGAATCATTCAAACCTCAGTTTTGAGCATTCCTGCTCAAAATTACTTTCAAGATAATGCTTGATCCTCTGTCCATTAACAATGAACTTTTTGTCAGAATCATTATCATGAAGCTCAACATATCCATATGGTGATACTCCTGTAATCACATACGGACCCCTCTAGCGGGATTTAAGTTTTCCTGGGAACAGTCTGAGCCTAGAGTTGAAGAGCAGAACTTTTTGTCCTGGCTCAAAGACTCTGGATGACAACTTCTTGTCATGCCACTTCTTTGCCTTTTCCTTATAAATTTTTGCATTTTCAAAGGCACTGAGTCTAAATTCATCTAGCTCATTTAGCTGGAGCAATCTTTTTTCACCAGCTAACTTAGCATCCAGGTTTAGGAATCTGGTTGCCCAGTAGGCTTTATGTTCCAGTTTCACGGGCAGATGACAGGCCTTACCATACACAAGTTGGTATGGAGAGGTTCCTATTGGAGTCTTGAATGCTGTTCTGTATGCCCACAGAGTATCATCCAAGCTCTTTGCCCAATCCTTTCTACGGGCAATTACAGTCCGTTCTAGGATTCTTTTTAGCTCTCTGTTAGAGACTTCAGCTTGCCCATTTGTCTGTGGATGATATGGGGTTGCCACTTTGTGGCTAATTCCATATCGGACCATAGCAGAGTACAGCTGTTTATTGCAGAAATGAGTGCCCCCATCACTGATTAGTACTCTGGGAACACCAAACCTGCTGAAGATGTGTTTCTGGAGGAATTTCAACATGGTCTTAGTATCATTAGTGGGTGTAGCAATTGCTTCTACCCATTTAGATACATAGTCCACTGCCACCAGAATGTAAGTGTTTGAGTTTGATGGTGGGAATGGACCCATAAAGTCAATGCCCTATACATCAAATAATTCAATCTCTAGGATCCCTTGTTGAGGCATGGCGTATCCATGAGGCAAGTTACCAGCTCTTTGGCAACTGTCACAGTTACGCACAAACTCCCGGGCATTTTTATAGAGAGTAGGCCAGTAGAAGCCACATTGGAGGACCTTAGTGGCTGTTCGCTCACTTCCGAAATGTCCCCCATACTGTGATCCATGGCAATGCTACAGGATCCTTTGTGCTTCCTCTCTGGGTACACATATGCCGATCATTCCGTCTGCACATCTCTTAAAGAGATATGGCTCATCCCATAGGTAGTACTTGGCATCTGAAATTAATTTCTTTCTTTGCACACTGCTGTACTCCTGGGGTATGAACCTCACAGCTTTATAATTTGCAATATCTGCAAACCATGGAGCTTCCTAAATAGCAAAGAGTTGCTCATCCGGAAAAGTCTCAGAGATCTCAGTAGAAGGGAGGGACGCCCCAGCTACTGGTTCTATTCGGGACAGATGATCTGCTACTTGGTTCTCTGTCCCTTTTCTGTCTCTTATTTCTATATCAAACTCTTACAGAAGCAACATCCATCTTATGAGCCTGGGTTTTTAATCCTGCTTTGTGAGTAAGTACTTAAGAGCAGCATGGTCAGTGTACACAATCACCTTTGATCCTACTAGATAGGATCTAAACTTGTCAATGGCATAGACCACTGTGAGTAACTCTTTTTCTGTGGTTGTATAATTCTTCTGTGCATCATTTAGAACATGGCTGGCATAATAAATGATGTGCAGAAGCTTGTTATGCCTCTGTCCCAACACTGCACCAATGGCATGGTCACTGGCATCACACATTAGTTCAAATGGTAATGTCCAGTCTGGTGCAGAGATGACTGGTGCTGTGACCAGCTTGGCTTTTAGGGTCTCAAATGCCTGCAGACACTGTGTGTCAAACACAAATGGTGTGTCAGCAGCTAGCAGGTTGCTCAGAGGTTTTGCAATTTTCGAAAAATCCTTTATAAACCTTCTGTAGAATCCTGCATGCCCCAGAAAGCTTCTGATTGCCTTAACATTGGCAGGTGGTGGTAATTTTTCAATTACCTCTACCTTTGCCTTATCCACCTCTATTCCCTTGCTTGAAATTTTGTGCCCAAGGACAATTCCTTCAGTCACCGTAAAGTGACATTTCTCCCAGTTTAAAACCAGGTTAGTCTCTTGGCACCTTTTCAGGACAAGTGCTAGGTGGTTAAGACAGGAGCTGAATGAGTCTCCATATACTGAGAAGTCATCCATGAAGACTTCCAGGAATTTCTCCACCATATCAGAGAAGATGAATAGCATGCATTTCTGAAAGGTTGCAGGAGCATTACACAGACCAAAAGGCATCCTCCTGTAGGCAAACACGCCAGAAGGGCAAGTGAATGCTGTTTTCTCTTGGTCTTGAGGATCTACTGCAATTTGGTTGTAACCTGAGTAACCATCCAAAAAGCAGTAATAATCATGACCAACTAGTCTTTCTAGCATTTGGTCTATGAATGGTAAAGGAAAATGATCCTTTCTGGTGGCTGTATTGAGCCTTCTGTAGTCAATACACATACGCCACCCTGTGACTGTTCTTGTAGGAACCAGTTCATTTTTTTCATTATGAACTACTGTCATGCCTCCCTTCTTGGGGACAACTTGGACAGGGCTCACCCAGGGGCTATCAGAAATAGGATAAATAATCTCAGCCTCTAGTAATTTAGTGACCTCTTTCTGCACCACCTCCTTCATGGCAGGATTTAGCCGCCTTTGTGGTTGAACCACTGGTTTGGCATTATCCTCCAATAGGATCTTGTGCATGCATCTTGCTGGGCTAATGCCCTTAAGATCACTTATGGACCACCCAAGAGCTGTCTTGTGTGTCCTTAGCACTTGAATCAGTGCTTCCTTCTCCTGTGGATTTAAAGCAGAGCTTATGATCACTGGAAAAGTGTCACCCTCTCCCAGAAATGCATACTTCAGGGATGGTGGTAGTGGTTTGAGCTCAGGTTTGGGAGGCTTATCCTCCTCCTGAGGAATTTTCAAAAATTCTTTTGTTTCCTCTGGTTCTCCCTGATCAGGCTGAACATCCTTGAAGATGTCCTCTAGCTCTGATTCTATATTTTCAGTCATATTGATCTCTTCCACCAAAGAGTCAATAATGTCAGCGCCCATGCAGTCATTTGGTGTGTCTGGATGCTGCATAGCTTTTACAGCATTCAACTTGAACTCATCCTCATTGACTCTCAGGGTTACTTCCCCTTTTTGTACATCAATGAGAGTTCATCCAGTTACTAGGAAAGGTCTTCCTAGAATGAGAGTTACACTCTTGTGCTCCTCCATTTCCAACACTACAAAGTCAGTTGGAAAGGCGAATGGCCCAACCTCGACAATCATGTCCTCAATTATGCCTGATGGATATTTAATGGAGCCATCAGCAAGTTGGAGGCATATCCGGGTTGGTTTGACTTCTTCAGTCAACCCAAGCTTTCTGATAGTGGATGCAGGTATTAGATTGATACTTGCTCCAAGGTCACACAGGGCTGTCTTGGTGCAAGCACCTTCTAATGTGCATGGTATCATAAAGCTTCCTGGATCTTGAAGCTTTTCTGGTAAGCTTTTCAGAATGACTGCACTGCATTCTTCAGTGAGAAACACTTTTTCAGTTTTTCTCCAATCCTTCTTATGACTTAAGATCTCTTTCATGAACTTAGCATAAGAAGGTATTTGCTCAAGTGCCTCTGCAAATGGAATCTTTATTTCAAGAGTCCTTAGATAGTCTGCAAAGCGGGCAAATTGCTTATCCTGTTCCGCTTGGCGGAGTTTCTGAGGATAAGGCATCTTGGCTTTATATTCCTCAACCTTAGTTGCTGTAGGTTTATTCCTTACAGAGGTGGTTGGAGAAGCCTTTTTAGAGGGGTTACTATCAGCACTCTCAGGTATCTGATTCCCCATTGGCGTTTGAACGCCTGGATTGGGTGAAGAATGGGCGTTTAACGCCAACTTTTCCCCCTTTTCTGGCGTTTGAACGCCAGAACTGGGTAGGGAATGGGCGTTTAACGCCAGCTTTTCCCCCTTTTCTGGCGTTTGGACGCCAAGAGTATTCCTCTCTGGGCTCTTACTGTCCTCAGAGGGATTTTGGACAGTGGTTTGGTTATCCACTGTCAATTGTTCCTTTATTGGCTTTTTGCTACTTAGAGCAGTGTTATTCAATGTCTTCCCACTCCTCAGTTGAACTGCTTGGCATTCTTCTGTTATCTGTTTAGATAACTGCTGTTTTGCCTGATTCAAATGTGATTCTATGTTCTTGTTAGCAATTTTAGTTTCTTGGAGCATCTCTTTAAATTCTGCTAACTGTTTTGTCATCAGGTGTAATTGCTGATTAAGCTCAACCATCTGTTCTTGAGGATTAGGATCAGTGGCTACTGCCATAACTTCTTCTTTTGTAGAGAACTCATTGCTAGAGTACAAATGTTGATTTCTAGCAACAGTATCTATAAGCTCTTGAGCCTCTTCAATCGTCTTCCTCATATGTATAGATCCACCAGCTGAGTGGTCTAGAGACATCTGAGCTTTTTCTATAAGCCCATAGTAGAAGATGTCTAACTATACCCACTCTGAAAACATTTCAGAGGGGCATTTTCTTAGCATACCTCTATACCTCTCCCAGGCATTATAAAGGGATTCATTATCCTCTTGTTTAAAGCCTTGGATGTCTAGCCTTAGCTGTGTCATCCTTTTTGGAGGGTAAAATTGATTCAGGAATTTTTCTGATAACTATTTCCATGTCTTTATGCTTGCTGTAGGTTGATTATTCAACCACCTCTTAGCTTGATCTTTTACAGCAAATGGAAACAGTAATAGTCTGTAGACATCCTGATCCACCTCTTTATCACGTACTGTGTCAGCAATTTATAAGAATTGTGCCAGAAACTCAGTAGGTTCTTCCTGTGGAAGACCGAAATACTGGCAATTTTGCTGCACTATGATAATGAGTTGAGGATTTAGCTCAAAGCTGCTTGCTTTAATGGGAGGTATACAGATGCTACTCCCATATGCAGCTGTAATGGGGTTAGCATATGACCCCAGAGTCCTTCTGGACTGTTCAATTCCACTTAGGTCCATGATGGAGAAAGGGAATATGATATGGATTCACAAGTAAAGTATTATTTTTTTTTATTTGACCGAAAATAATAAAATAAAATAAATGGAAAATAAAATCAAATTTCGAAAGCTAAAAGAAAATAAGATCAAAGCAAATTGAAAGCTAAATCAATTAGTTAATTAAAAAGATTTTGAAATTAGCAATTGAAAATATATGATTGAAAATTATTTTGAAAAAGATTTGATTTTTTTAAATGAGGAAAGAGAAAAATAACAAAATGACACCAAACTTAAAATTTTTAGAAAATCAAACACAAATTTTCGAAAATTTTAAAGGAGAAACACAAAGAAGACACCAAACTTAGAATTTTTTAAAGAACAAGAAAGAACTAAAAACATGCAAATTCGAAAAATTAAAAGAAAACAAAAGCATGCAATTGACACCAAACTTAAAATATGAAACTAAACTCAAATAAAAGACTCTAAACCAACAAAAATAAAACAGTCCTAATCTAAGCAACAAGATAGACCGTCAGTTGTCCAAACTCGAAACAATCCCCGGCAACGGCGCCAAAAACTTGGTGCACGAAATTGCAATTACACTTTTGCAATTCCACACAACTAACCAGCAAGTGCACTAGGTCGTCTAAGTAATACTTTACGTGAGTAAGGGTCGATCCCACGGAGATTGTCGGCTTGAAGCAAGCTATGGTTATCTTGTAACTCTTAGTCAGGATATCAATAATTATCAGGGTTGATTGTAAAAAGTAAAAGAACATGAAATAAATACTTGTTTTGCAGTAGTGGAGAACAGGTTGAGGTTTTGGAGATGCTCTATCTTCTGAATCTCTGCTTTCCTACTGTCTTCTTCTTCATGCACGCAAGACTCCTTCCATGGCAAGCTGTATGTAGGGTTTCACTGTTGTCAATGGCTACCTCCCATCCTCTCAGTGAAAATGTTCAACGTGCTCTGTCACAGCACGGCTAATCATCTGTCGGTTCTCAATCAGGTTGGAATAGAATCCAGTGATTCTTTTGCGTCTGTCACTAACGCCCAGCCTTCAGGAGTTTGAAGCTCGTCACAGTCATTCAATCCTTGAATCCTACTCAGAATACCACAGACAAGGTTTAGACCTTCCGGATTCTCTTGAATGCCGCCATCAATTCTAGCTTATACCACGAAGATTCTGATTAAGAAATCCAAGAGATATCTACTCAATCTAAGGTAGAACGGAGGTGGTTGTTGATGACATGTCATCATATACCCATTTTCTATGCTTTTTCATACAAGAAATTGATGATTTGTGCTTAAATATTGAATGCTTTTTGTACTTAAATGATATATTTTCTTGATATTTTAATTTTATAAATCTTGTAGGAAATAAGAAGAAAAAGAAGCAAAGAAGCACAAAAAAAGGAGAAAAAAAGAGCTTTGGGGTACACTTTGAAGTTGGGGTACACTTTGGAGCCTTAGGCCACGCTTTTAAAAGCGTGGCCCATGACCAAATCAAGGAAGGAAGCAGCCAGCACGCACACTGCCCTGCCCTTGCCAAGGGCAGGGCAGAATCGTGATGCACATTGAGGATTGGAAGCAAGAATTTCGCTAAGGTAAAATCTGGGCGCTCACAACATGACCATGCCTCCTTCAAAGGGCTATAACTTGAGCTACAGACGTCCAATTGATGTGCTTCCAGTTGCGTTGGAAAGCTGACATTCAGAGCTTTCCAACGATATATAGCAATCCATATTTGGCGAACAATTGAGGCAGGAACGAGAGGCATCTTTAAGGGCCAAAAATAAGCAAAAATAAACCAAGGAAAAGAAGTAGCGTGTGCATCCACCAAGTATCGAACGCGGAGCTTCATTTTTTGGAAACATTGCCCTGCCCTCCGCAAGGGCAGGGCAGCATTTTGTGGTGCACACAGGCGCACCATTCTGGCGCACCAAGGAGCTTCGGCCAGCACCAGCAGCACACACGGGGCACCATTCTGGCGCACCAAAAATTTCCGCCCTGCCCTCCGCGAGGGCAGGGCAGCATCCTGCAGCATCAACTCGTGCACCACGCTCGCACCAAGGCCGCACTCATCAAATCCTGCCCTGCCCTCCACAAGGGCAGGGCAGCCTCCTGGAAGCAATTTTCCTTCATGGGCTGAAATTGAATTAAAAACCCAATTTAATTCATTTCTTCACCAAATCAAAAGCCCATCCAAACCCCAAAATCCAAGAATAGAAAGTGTATAAATAGGAGCTAGTTTTATGTAATTGGGGAGCTTGAGACTTTATTTTTGAATTTTCCTTTCTACTTGCATTTTAATTTTGAACTTTGGAATTTCTTAGAGAATTAGGAAGGAGAATTGATCTCTCTTCCTCCTGGTTCCTTCTTGAGCACTCTTTACTTTTCTTGCTTTGGATCTTGGGTGAAGAATTGAAGAACTTCTGTTTCAATCTCACCTTGAGATCTCTTCTTTAATTTTCTGCATAATTGAATTTTACTTTCTGTTCATTTCTTCTTCTGCAATTTCTGCAATTTGCTTTCTTTTACTTCTTCTGCAATTGTTCTTGTTGGATCAAGGAAGGATTTGAGATCTAGACTTGTTATCTAGTCTCCTCCAATCCTGAGATCTTCAACATTCTTTTAAATTGCTGCAAATTAAGCACTGCTTTTCTGTTTAGAATTCTTCAAGCAATTTCCATTTTTTGTTTAGATCTATTGCATGATTTTGCACCTTTTACTTCTCTGTTTGATTGCTATTTACACTTTCCTGTTGAATTTTAATTTCCAGCACCCAACCCCCTTTACTTTTCATGCAATTTACATTTCTTGCAATTTAAGTTTCAGTTATTTTACTTTCTTGTTATTTAAGTTACTTGCAATTTTATTTTCTGCAACTTTAAATTTCCTGTCATTTACAATTCTGTTGGCTACATTTCATCCAAATTCACTTAAATGTTAGCTTGACTAAACTAATCACCCACTAAAATTGCTTGATCCATCAATCCCTGTGGGATCGACCTCACTCTAAGTGAGTTATTACTACTTGATGCGACCCGGTATACTTGCCGGTTGGATATGTGTGTTGGAAATTCGTTTTTCCACAAAAACACCATCAAGTTTTTGGCGCCGTTGTCGGGGATTGATTAGATCAACAATGATTAAGTGGGTGAGAAGTCTAGATCAAGCATTTTCTTTTTTTGGTTCTCTGTTTTAAAGTTGAAATCAAGGTGTTTGTGTTTTTACCTCACTAAGCAAAACTCATATCTGATATGAGTAATTTCAATTTTCATTGGTGTTGTGTTCTACAAAATTCAAATGGAGTTCACCTCATCTTTTAATCAAACAAACTTCATGGGATATTACCCACCATCACAATATGATTCAAGTCATTATTCTAATGATGATTGGGAATATCACCAAGAGAATACACATTCTGAGCACTCCAACTCATGGAGATTTGCTTCAGAATCCCAAGATGAGCAAGAGAATTATGAGGGATACCAACCACCACCACAAAATGATTCATATCATTATCCTCATGGTGGATGGGAGTATCACCAAGAAACTGCAAATTCTGAGCAGTCAAATCACATGAAAAATTATCCACCCTCACTTCCCAGTTTCTCATTTGAAAATTCTTCATCAATTAACTATGCCTCAACACAAAATCCATCCCATGACTCACAACCAACACAAACTTCCACAAGTCAAGGACTCTCAAGGATTGAGTCCATGCTCAAAAGATGTTGGGAGGAGGAAAAGAAATTATGGAAAAGAAAAGAGAACTTCTTCACAAACATGGAAGTGCACACAACTCAATTGTTGAGAGCAACGAAGAAAGTGGAAAGGCAAGATGAGGAAGCCTCTGTGTCAAGCAAAATTTTAATGAAAAATGAGGTGGAGGAGGCATTTGATCCTGAACTTTTACATTCACAAGAGCCACTTGAGGTGACAATGAAACATAAAGATTCCCTCCCAGAGGCATTAATGGAAAATCATGAAGAAGAAAGGGAGGAAGACACTCAAGAGAAGTCAAACTCAAGTGAAGCAGAAAATCACATGAAGGAAGGGGTCATTGAACCATCACTGCAAGGAACTCTTGATGAAGACAAAACTCCAACAATTACACAACCACCAAGACTTGGACTCAAGGAAGTGAAGGCAATTGACAAAAACACCAAGAAGAGGATTGTGACCAAGATATCAAGGACAATATTCAAGAAAAGGTCAACTACAAACAATCCTCCCCCTGATCAAGCAAGCAAGCTCAATCAAGCCAATTTCAAAAGAAAGCTTGCTGAAAGGAGACCAAGACAGGGGATAATAGCTGAAACTTCTCCTTCCTTGAAGTCATTCCTCTTAACCAATTGGAAGAAGAGGAAGAAAGTGAAGAACAACATGTCAAGCTAATGACACTAAAAGAGCACTTGTTGGGAGGTAACCCAACCGTAGGTAACATTTCTTCTCTGCTTTGTTTTCTTTTTGTGGTTTGTTTAAATTTCAATAAATTGGCATATGATTACATTCTAAGTTTGGTGTTGCCTTGCAACAAATTGTTTTCAATCTTTTTGGATGATTGCATCAAATCAAAAATGAAAGTGACGCACCAAGATTCTAAGTTTGGTGTGCCACTTATTTTTCTATGCAATTCATTCAAGCAACACCACTTGTTTACATAATCATAATGCCGCTGCAGTGTTATTTTTTTTAGTTAGACAATTTTAGTTTTCTTGATTGTTTTAGTCATTTCCTTGTTTTTAATGCTTTCTTTTATTAACTGTGTTTGTTAATACATCACCCAAACATCCTTACTCATGATAGATTCTTCACTTGGTGATTGTATTCAACAAATAACAGTTTCTTTTGTTTAGTTTTAGTTCAAATAAATTCACATATGGTTGCATTCTAAGTTTGGTGTTGCTATGCAACAAAATTTGGTTCCAATGCTTACTAGATACTTGCATTAATTTCAAGTGAAAGTGTCACACTAAGTTTGGTGTGCCACTTATTTTTTATGCAATGTATCATGCACACCCTCTTATGTTTGCAATCAAAATGTCTTTGTCTCTTGTGCCTTGATTGTTA
This sequence comes from Arachis stenosperma, assembly GCF_014773155.1. Lineage (NCBI taxonomy): Eukaryota > Viridiplantae > Streptophyta > Magnoliopsida > Fabales > Fabaceae > Arachis > Arachis stenosperma. The sequence continues at coordinate 69,570,436 of NC_080377.1, read as the reverse complement.
TCTTTCATTTTGCTTGCTTAAAACACATATGCTACTAACATTTCATTGTGTAAGACACTCATGATCCATCTTAGCCCCATAGCCATTGTTCTAATTGTTGCTGGAGGATGAGCAAGCACTCTAAGTTGGCAAGGGAAATGGAAGAATTGGAGAAAAAGGACAACAATAATGAAGATGAACTACAAGGTTGTAAAGTTCCTTTTCCTCTCCTTTGTTTCCAGCACTTTAAATTGCATGATTGTCTTTATATTCTCTGTATGCATGTGTGGTATGACTAAGCATAGCTTGAATTTTGATTGAAACATGGTGCTGTGACATTATAACTATCAACTTGAATCCTGTGAATTCAAAAGCAGTAAAGCATCATGATCATAAACAAACAAGGAATTAAAGAAGAATTTAGCATGTGCATACAAGTATTGGAAAGCTAGTATGATTGATTGTTGCTCAATTGCATTGGATTTTATTTAATTGAAGTTTTTCATCTAGTACATTTTGTGAAATCTTTTGAAATCATGAAAACCTTGAAGAAGCAAATACAATTAAAGCAAGAAAAGAAAAAGGGAAAGAATGAGAAAGCTGAAGGCTTTGAGTACCAATGGCAATTTATTTGCTAAGTGCTTGTGGTGTTTATGTATCAAGCTAAATGCTTGAAAACAAAACACTTAGAAGTCAAGGCTAGGCTCAAGTGCAAAAGCACTCCCTCAAAGCTCAAGGCTCTGAGCATCAATGATTAGAGAGTCAAGAAAAGAAAAGAAAAATGAGCTTAATGAAGTCCTCTAATTAAATGCTTGTGGTGCTTATGTATCAAGTGGTAATACTTGAAAACAAAGCATTTAGAAGTCGTAGCTTTGTTATTAACTCATGGGGCAAAGCACCCAAAAGAAAAAAAAAATCAAAAGCTTGTTTCAAGGAAGAATTATAAGAAAAAGATTTCATAAAATAAGCTAGATAGAAGCATCAATCATTTACATCTCTTTTGTAATTATAGCATGCATAGAAAACTAGCTTGCCATGAACATTGAGTTGCTATTCTTCTTACCTTGGATTGTCAATCTTTATTGCATGATTCTTTTCTTGCTTGGGGACAAGCAAGATTTAAGTTTGGTGTTGTGATGACATGTCATCATATACCCATTTTCTATGCTTTTTCATACAAGAAATTGATGATTTGTGCTTAAATATTGAATGCTTTTTGTACTTAAATGATATATTTTCTTGATATTTTAATTTTATAAATCTTGTAGGAAATAAGAAGAAAAAGAAGCAAAGAAGCACAAAAAAAGGAGAAAAAAAGAGATTTGGGGTACACTTTGAAGTTGGGGTACACTTTGGAGCCTTAGGCCACGCTTTTAAAAGCGTGGCCCATGACCAAATCAAGGAAGGAAGCAGCCAGCACGCACACTGCCCTGCCCTTGCCAAGGGCAGGGCAGAATCGTGATGCACATTGAGGATTGGAAGCAAGAATTTCGCTAAGGTAAAATCTGGGCGCTCACAGCATGACCATGCCTCCTTCAAAGGGCTATAACTTGAGCTACAGACGTCCAATTGATGTGCTTCCAGTTGCGTTGGAAAGCTGACATTCAGAGCTTTCCAACGATATATAGCAATCCATATTTGGCGAACAATTGAGGCAGGAACGAGAGGCATCTTTAAGGGCCAAAAATAAGCAAAAATAAACCAAGGAAAAGAAGTAGCGTGTGCATCCACCAAGTATCGAACGCGGAGCTTCATTTTTTGGAAACATTGCCCTGCCCTCCGCAAGGGCAGGGCAGCATTTTGTGGTGCACACAGGCGCACCATTCTGGCGCACCAAGGAGCTTCGGCCAGCACCAGCAGCACGCACGGGGCACCATTCTGGCGCACCAAAAATTTCCGCCCTGCCCTCCGCGAGGGCAGGGCAGCATCCTGCAGCATCAACTCGTGCACCACGCTCGCACCAAGGCCGCACTCATCAAATCCTGCCCTGCCCTCCACAAGGGCAGGGCAGCCTCCTGGAAGCAATTTTCCTTCATGGGCTGAAATTGAATTAAAAACCCAATTTAATTCATTTCTTCACCAAATCAAAAGCCCATCCAAACCCCAAAATCCAAGAATAGAAAGTGTATAAATAGGAGCTAGTTTTATGTAATTGGGGAGCTCGAGACTTTATTTTTGAATTTTCCTTTCTACTTGCATTTTAATTTTGAACTTTGGAATTTCTTAGAGAATTAGGAAGGAGAATTGATCTCTCTTCCTCCTGGTTCCTTCTTGAGCACTCTTTACTTTTCTTGCTTTGGATCTTGGGTGAAGAATTGAAGAACTTCTGTTTCAATCTCACCTTGAGATCTCTTCTTTAATTTTCTGCATAATTGAATTTTACTTTCTGTTCATTTCTTCTTCTGCAATTTCTGCAATTTGCTTTCTTTTACTTCTTCTGCAATTGTTCTTGTTGGATCAAGGAAGGATTTGAGATCTAGACTTGTTATCTAGTCTCCTCCAATCCTGAGATCTTCAACATTCTTTTAAATTGCTGCAAATTAAGCACTGCTTTTCTGTTTAGAATTCTTCAAGCAATTTCCATTTTCTGTTTAGATCTGTTGCATGATTTTGCACCTTTTACTTCTCTGTTTGATTGCTATTTACACTTTCCTGTTGAATTTTAATTTCCAGCACCCAACCCCCTTTACTTTTCATGCAATTTACATTTCTTGCAATTTAAGTTTCAGTTATTTTACTTTCTTGTTATTTAAGTTACTTGCAATTTTATTTTCTGCAACTTTAAATTTCCTGTCATTTACAATTCTGTTGGCTACATTTCATCCAAATTCACTTAAATGTTAGCTTGACTAAACTAATCACCCACTAAAATTGCTTGATCCATCAATCCCTGTGGGATCGACCTCACTCTAAGTGAGTTATTACTACTTGATGCGACCCGGTATACTTGCCGGTTGGATATGTGTGTTGGAAATTCGTTTTTCCACAAAAACACCATCAGTTGTCAGGCACACGTTCATAGGTGAGAATGATGATGAGTGTCACGGATCATCACATTCATCAGGTTTAGGAACAAGTGATATCTTAGAATAGAAGCAAGCGTGATTGAATGAAAAACAGTAGTAATTGCATTAATCCATCAAGACACAGCAGAGCTCCTCACCCCCAACCATGGGGTTTAGAGACTCATGCTGTAGAAGATACAATGAGAAACGTGTAAAGTGTCATGAGGTACAGATAAAATATCAAAAGGTCCTATTAATAGTGAACTAGTAACCTAGGGTATACAGAAATGAGTAAATGACGTAAAAATCCACTTCCGGGGTCCACTTAGTGTGTACTTGGGCTGAGCATTGAAGCTTTCATGTGTAGAGACTTTTTCTGGAGTTAAACGCCAGCTTTTATGCCAGTTTGGGCGTTTAACTCCAATTTTTGTGCCAGTTCCGGCGTTAAACGCCGGGAATTCTGAAGCTGATTTGCAACGCCGGTTTGGGCCATCAAATCTCGAGCAAAGTATAGACTATTATACATTGCTGGAAAGCCTAGGATGTCTACTTTCCAACGCCGTTAAAAGCGCGCCAATTGGGCTTCTGTAGCTCCAGAAAATCCACTTTGAGTGCAAGGAGGTCAGAATCCAACAGCATCTGCAGTCCTTTTCAGCCTCTAAATCAGATTTTTGCTCAGGTCCCTCAATTTCAGCCAGAAAATACCTGAAATCACAGAAAAATACACAAACTCATAGTAAAGCCCAGAAAAGTGAATTTTAACTAAAAACTAATAAAAACATAATAAAACTAACTAAAATATACTCAAAACACACTAAAAACAATGCCACAAAGCGTATAAATTATCCGCTCATCAGTTAGTTGAGAAAGATTTGAAAATTTTGAAAAGATAAGAAGTTAGAAAAGATTTTAAAATTGATTTTGAAAAAGATATAATTTGAAAAGATATGGTTGAAAAAGATTTGATTTTTAAAATTAAAATTGATTACTTGACTAACAAGAAACTAAAAGATATGACTTTAGAATTTAAAGATTGAACCTTTCTTAACAAGAAAGTAACAAACTTCAAATTTTTGAATCAATCACATTAATTGTTAGTAAAGTTTTTGAAATTTTGAAATAAAGATAAGAAAAAGATTTTGAAAATAAAAAAAAATTTCGAAAAATAATAAGAAAAATGAAAAAGATTTGATTTTTGAAAAAGATTTTGAAAAGATGGGATTTTTAAAATTGAAATCTTGACTTGACTAACAAGAAACAACTTATTTTAAAAATTTTTGACTAAGTCAACCCAAAGATTTCGAATTTTTGAGAGAAATAAGGAAAAGATATTTTTTTATTTTTTTTAATTTTTAATGATGAGAGAAAAACACAAATATGACCCAAAACATGAAAATTTTGGATCAAAACCAATGATGCATGCAAGAACACTAATAATGTCAAGATGAACACCAAGAACACTTTGAAGATCATGATGAACATCAAGACTTATTTTTGAAAAATTTTCAAGAAAAGAAAAATATGCAAGACACCAAACTTAGAAATTTTCAATGCTTAGACACTATGAATGCAAAAATGCACATGAAAAACAACAAAAGACACAAAACAAGAAAATATGAAGATCAAACAAGAAGACTTATCAAGAACAACTTGAAGATCATGAAGAACACCATGCATGAATTTTTCGAAAATATGCATAAATTTTAAAAACATGCAATTGACACCAAACTTAAAAATTAACTCAAGACTCAAACAAGAAACACAAAAATATATTTTTTTGATTTTATGATTTTATTAATTTTTTTGGATTTTTCGAAAATAATCTTTAGAAAAACGAAAAAGAAAAAATTTTGAAAGATTTTTGAAAACTTTTTGAAAAAAAAATAAAGATTGAAACAAAAAGAAAATTACCTAATCTGAGCAACAAGATGAACCGTCAGTTGTCCAAACTCAAGCAATCCCCGGCAACGGTGCAAAAAACTTGGTGCATGAAATTGTGATCATCAACAATGGTGCCAATGGACTTGGAGCTCTCAAACGTGAATCACACTTTCTCACAACTTCGCACAACTAACCAGCAAGTGTACTGGGTCGTCCAAGTAATGCCTTACGTGAGTAAGGGTCGATCCCACGGAGATTGTTGGTATGAAGCAAGCTATGGTCATCTTGTAAATCTCAGTCAGGAAGATTATAATGGTTATAATGGTTTTTGAATATAATAATAAATAAAGCATAAAATAAAGATAGAGATACTTATGTAATTCATTGGTGGGAATTTCAGATAAGTGCATGAAGGTGGTGTGTTCCTTTTGAATCTCTGCTTTTCTACTGCTTCATCCAGTCATTCTTACTACTTTCTATGGCAAGCTGTATGTAAGGCATCACCGTTGTCAATGGCTACTTCCCATCCTCTCAGTGAAAATGGTCCAAATGCTCTGTCACAGCACGGCTAATCATCTATCGGTTCTCGATCATGTCGGAATAGAATCTAGTGATTCTTTTGCGTCTGTCACTACGCCCAACAATCGCGAGTTTGAAGCTCGTCACAGTCATTCAATCCCTGAATCCTACTCGGAATACCACAGACAAGGTTTAGACTTTTCAGATTCTCAAGAATGCTGCCAATGAATTCTAGCTTATACCACAAAGATTCTGATTAAGGAATCCAAGAGATATTCGTTCGTTCTGAGGTAGAACGAAAGTGGATGTCAGGCACGCGTTTATAAGGACGGATGATGATGAGTGTCACGGATCATCACATCCATCAGGTTGAAGTGCAGCGAATATCTTAGAATAAAAATAAGCATGAATTGAATAGAAGAATAATAGTAATTGCATTAATACTCGAGGAACAGCAGAGCTCCACACCTTAATCTATGGTGTGTAGAAACTCCACCGTTGAAAATACATAAGTGATAGTGGTCCAGGCATGGCCGAGAGGCCAGCCTCCAAAACGTGATCAATAGTCTCCTAAGATGAACAATCAATTAAAACTGAGACCAAAGATGTCTAATACAATAGTAAAATATCCTATTTATACTAGACTAGTTACTAGGGTTTACAGAAATAAGTCCACTTCCGGGGCCCACTTTGGTATGTGCTTAGGCTGAGCTTGAGCTTTACACGTGCAGAGGCTTCTCTTGGGGTTACACACTAAGTTGTAACGTCTGTTTGGCGTTTAACTCTGGTTTGTGACGTGTTTCTGGCGTTTTACTCCAGAATGCAGCATGGAGCTGGCGTTGAACGCCAGTTTGCATCATTTAAACTCGAATAAAGTATGGACTATTATATATTGCTGGAAGGCCCTGGATTTCTACTTTCGAACGCAGTTGAAAGCATGCCATTTGGAGTTCTGTAGCTCCAGAAAATTTATTTTGAGTGCAGGGAGGTCAGAATCCAACAGCATCAGCAGTCCTTTGTCAGTCTCCTATCAGATTTTTGCTCAGGTCCCTCAATTTCAGCCAGAAAATACCTGAAATCATAGAAAAATACACAAACTCATAGTAAAGTCCAGAAATGTGAATTTTGCATAAAAATAACCCTAAAAGTAGCTAGATCCTACTAAAACCTACCTAAAAATAATGCCAAAAAGTGTATAAATTATCCGCTCATCACCTATTGAAGCGGAGGCTCAGTCTGTAGAAGAATCTCTAGATTTGCAGCCTGTAGCTGGTGGTGCTCTTCATGGTGTGGTGCAGTGTGCTCAGGTCTCCCCTGCTCAGCCTGGGTAGGTGCCTCCTCCTCATGATCGCTTGCCTTCTCCTCAGATGTCTCTGATGGTGTGTCGGGATCAGAAGGGATGTCGCCACCAGATCGGATCATCAACTTGAGGTGCTCATAGCGTCACTTGTGGCGACGCTCAGACCTCTCATAACGTCGCCTGTTGCGACGCTCAGACCTCTCAAATTGCTGCTGGTGGCGGTGCTCCATCTGGTCTAAGCGGTCAAAGAGTCGGTGCACCAGAAGATAAATGGGCTCAGGAGCAGGTGGGGGCGCAGTGGATGGAGCTGGGGCAGTGGATGCTGAAGGGGCAACTAAAGACGTAGCTGCCTCAGCAGAGTCAGTGAGAAAAGGAGGTCGGTAGCCTAGAGCCTGAAACTTCCTACTGTGAGGGATGATCTTCCTGCAGTCCGCGGTGGATGGCTTTTCATCAGCAATTTCCCAAGGCAACTCAGCTCGACGACCCAACTGAGTAATCAGGAATGGAAACGGGAGTGTGCCACTGACATGGACCCTGGCCATGTAATACCGGATGAAGCGGGGCAGATATATGTCCTTACCCTCCATCACACACCAAATGAGGGTAATCATTAGCAACTGGCACCTCTGTCTCATGAGTGCTCGGCAATACATAGTTACTCAGAATCTGCTGCCAAAGTCGAGCCTCATCATTTAGATACATCTGCCTGATTCCTTTAGGTACAACTGTGCTCTTTCCCATGACCCATGGTACAGTAGGATCAAAAGCTATAGTCTGTTTTACTGTATCCCAGTCAAATCTCATGAATCTCATATCCTCTTCAGCCCTTTGATAACCGTCTGGCTGATCTGATTTAGGTGGGAGCTGGAGGATGTTTTCTTTGGCTTCCTCAGTAACCAGAATTTGTTTGCCTCTGAGCTATACTGCATCTAGGAATATTTTAAAGTAATTACAGAAGAATTCTCTAACCTAGGATGAGTTGATTTCAGTCAAGTTTCTCTCCAGGAAGAACCAGCCTCTCTATTTAATTTGGTCTGAAGTGTATTGCTTGAGTTCTTCTAGAATTTGGAGTGTCCTTTCCATGTATAGGTTCCTGGATATGGCAAAAACTGGGTACTTCAGCTCACAATATTTATTTGCAAAATTTACCAGGTCAGCCACAGGTACCAACTAATTAGCCTTTTCCTGCGGGGTAAAGTTCTTCTCCCGCCAGGAATCATCATGCAAAATGTCAAGGATGGTCATAGAGGATTTGCCTCTTTTCCTTTTACCAGTGGTTGCCTTACCTTTTCCTTTGCTTTAAGGGTCAGACATCCTGAAAAGCAGAAATTTCAGGATATAATTGAAGAACAAAAGCAGGAAAATAAGTAGGCAAATAGAATAATAGCAGTATAAGCACAGAGTGGCAAAAGAGCAAGAGAAGCATGAAATAAGTTAAATATATCTGCATTTTGGATTGTATTCGAGTGAAAAAGTTCTGAAAAGAAAAAGTACAATCCAAAATATATGATAAGCAGAATTCAAGTTAACTAGGAAAAACAATGATCATGCCCTGAGTTAGAAAGTTAAAGTAGTCAGGTAAAAAGAGAAGTCAGAAAGTTGAAATGGTTAATAGGTAAAAAGCTAGAAAGTGAAAGCAGTGAGTTAGTAAAAAGAAAGTTAAAGTAAGTGGCATGATAATGGGTTTCCTAGGTAACAAGAGATTCACAAATTTAAAGAATAATCAACTCATATTCAAGCAAAGATTTCAGTTTATTGATGATAATCCAGATAGATACAAGAGTTGCAAATTAAAATAAAATCATCAATAATGCAGTCTATTAACCAGGGAACCAGAAAGAAATAAGAATGTTAGTCCATGCATTCATGAATTGGTTTGGTTATAGCTAAGTAGTGCAAAATCTAAATCACCAAAACCAATACATGAATGGGGTAAAAATGAAAAAATTTGTAGAAAATTGGGCAGCATTCCGGCTAAAATTGGATGTTTCCGGGAAATAAACAGCAGAAAAAATCAGTTCATATGAGATTAAAAAGTGCTACAAAGAGTCACAAACAGTAGGAACATTAAAGAACAATCTAACAGCAGCATGAAACATGAAAGAACAGCATATGAACACCATCATCATTACAGCAAATTCAGAATTGCGAAATAGATAAAACAGGTAACAAGAACGGCACAATTATCAGGCCTAAATCCACTAACCACATCCTAGCTACCTAGCCACCTAGAATCCCTACAATCATGCATCTTTAACTATCCTAATTTGAACAGAATCTGAAAAATATGCAACTAACTAACTAACGATAGAGGAATCGGTGTTCGGCAGAACCTAGTATATGTATGAACAGAGGTATGGATCAGAGAGATGGTGGGAGTGTGGTGGTGGTGGCGGCGGCACGGCGGCGCATGTAAGCAGCGTGGCGGCGGTCCGTGGTGGAGGCAGGGGCAGTTCAGTGGTTGGGTTAGGGTCAAGGGAGGTATAGAGGGGAAAAGAAGGGGGTGACGGGTTGGGGGTGGTGGATTGTGGGTGACCAGCGGTGATGGGAGGCGGCTCGGGTAGTGGCGGCTTGGGTTGGGGCAGTGGCGGAGGGGGTGTGGAAGAGAAGGAAAGGAGGTGAGGGGAGAAGAAGAGAAGAAAGAAGAGAGAGGGGGTGTCGCGGTGGTGGCAAGGTGGTGCGGTGCGGTGGTCCGGTGGCTGGTAGGTGGTGGTTGGTTGCAGAGGAGGGGGGTGCAGAGGAGGAAGGAAGGGGGGGTTTGGGACGCGATGGGGTTAGGGTTTGCGTGATTTGGGTCTAGTGATTTCAAATCACGTAAAGCCCTTAGGTGAGTTCAAACAGGCTTCAAGGCTCCAGGGGTGTTGAATGTCAGAATAGATTCCAGGATCCCAAACTTTATTTTTACACCCGTTTTTGTTTTTATCTGCATTTTTCCAGCTGGGTGGTGAGCAATCTGAATTCTCACTACAGCGACCAAACAGCTTTCGAGACCCATTCAATTGAGCTTGACACCAATCCTTGCACTTCAGATTGAAGCGTGGAACCTTATTGGATTTTGCATACCAACTCTGAGTACGATCTAATTTCCTCTTACTCTTGAAGCCACAGAGAGCTCTAAGCTGGCCATCTGTTTCAAGCAAGCCATATTCAAGTGGAAAAGTGAAGATAAAAGTCAAGGATTTTACCCACTTAAAGTTGGAGTTGGGTGGTAGTGGCCTTGGGATAGGTGTTTCCAGTGGTTCTGTAAGCTCTACTCCCTTGTATTCTTCTATGAATTCCTCCACTTCTTTGCAAACTTCTTCAATTCCAACCATGTCTTGATCAAAGTCCTCGATTTCTTCCTCATCACTAAAGTCATAAGTTGGAGGTTGAGAAAAGTCTACCTCAGCATGTCTTCGTATTCACTTGGGGAAGGTTCTTCTGTCTCAAAGAAGTCACTTGCGGATGCAAGTTCATTACTAGGAGAACTTGACTCGGGATTATCATTGTCAAGGAAACTCGCGTCTTGGGTTGTTTCGTCCAGTTCTTCATAAGATACCTGCTTTGGGGGTTGTGCACTGTCCTCCTTAGCATCAACTGTAATTTCCTTGACGGGATTTTCCACAACTCTGGATTTCCATGGAGGTTCAGTATCTCCTAAGTCTTCAACTAATTCTGCTTCTTCTTGGATAATTTGGGCTTCCTCCAATTGTTCCAGTACAAATTCATGCTCCTTACTGTCCACTGGAGTTTTTAGGATCTCCTTCATGCTTTGTTCTTCATGAGATTGCCCACATGAAGCCATCGGGGTTCCTTGAGTATCCGAACGTCGGGGAGGTAATTGACTTATCGCTTGGTCCAGTTTGCAAAGGGTTGCATTAAGTTTTTCCACTATTTTCTTTAAGCGCTCCCTTGATTCTTGAGGTGATGGATATGGACATGGTACATAGGGAAGTGGTGGTTTTTGGGAGTAATTGGATTGGAATTGGGGTGGATAAGGGTCATACGGGGGTGAATGGTGAAGAGGGGCTTGTGAGTATGGTGGTCCAAAGCTATATTGAGGAGATGGTTTATAAATATAAGGTGAGGCTTGTTGGTAACTACAAGGGGGTCCACCATATCTATTGTCTTGGCATGCATTGTAGAATGGTCTTCGTCCATGGTGTCGTGGAAGGTGTTGTTGCCTAAAGGGTTGATCAGATCCTCGCGGCTCCGTCCATCTTTGATTGCTTTGACCTTGATGCATGTTCCTGTTATAGCTTCCATTCCTTTCAACAAAATTAGAACCAAACTCAAAGCGAGAGAGGTGAGAACTCATAGTAGCTAATAGAAATAAAAAGGGAAAACAAAAACAAATAAATAAGTAAAAGAAAAATATTTACAATAACCAATAATAAGGCACACGTTTGCAATTCCCCAGCAACGGTGCCATTTTGACGAACGGACTTTCTATCGGTAAAGAAATTCACAAATATAATCGCGTTGTAAGTATAGTTTCTAAACCAACAGAGAATCCTTTCGTACAAAAGTTTGGTTGTCACAAGTAACAAAACCCAATAAATTTATAAACCGAAGTATTCAAACCTCGGGTCATCTTCTCAAGGAATTGTAGGGAAGTATGATTTATTATTGGTTATGGAAAACAATATTTTTGGGTTTTTGAAATAAGGAGCAAGTAGTTTGAATGACAAGAAACATAAATTAATAATAATAAAATCTCTTGGCAAGGTATGGAAACTGGAAATCCTATCCTAGTTATCCTTATTAGGCGTGATGAGAATTGTTTATTGCTCCCACTTAGTCAACCTCTAACTATAAAAGTAAGTCAAGTGGATAAATTAATATGAATCTCAAGTCCTACTCAACTCCTGTGGAGAGACTAGCTTTAGAGGTATCCAAATTAATTAGCAACTCCCAATTTCAATCACTGCTTTATTTCGACAACTCAAGCATTACCAATTACTCAACCAAAGCCAAGAATATAGAAAGATAAATAAAAATCATATAACTGAAATACTTCAATTTGTATTAAAGAGAAAATCAATCTAAACATAATGAGTTCATAAACCAAGTTGAGAAAAGGAACATTGAACCTGTGATTTGAAAAGAAGAAATAATCCCAATAAGATAAATCATAATTCTAAGAGAGAGGAGAGAGCATCTCTCCCTAAATTACATCTAATCCTAAAATTGTGTGTTATTTATTCATTATTCGCTCATGCTAAGTATGGATGCATTCCCCCACTTTATAGCCTCTAATCTGTGTTTTCTAGGCTTGGATTTGGACCAAAAAAGGGTCCAGAAATCACTGGGGATGATTCCTGCAATTTTCTGCACGTGGGGTCCGTCACGCGTTCGCGTCATTTGGAGTTTGCTCTTCCGCGCGTCCGCGTTAGTCACACGTTCGCGTCAATTGCGTTCTGCTCAAGGCATGCGTCCGCGTCGTCCATGCGCTCGCATCGATGCTTTTTGCGCTAAGCACGTGTCTACGTCGTCCACGCGTTCGCGTCGCTGCTTTTCTTAAAAAACTTCATTTTGTGCATTCCTTCCATTTTTGTATGTTTCCTTTCTATCCTCTAAGTCATTCCTACCCTATAAAGCCTGAAAGTACTCAACACACAGATCACGGCATCGAATGGTAATAAAGGATAATTAAATTTAATATTTCTAAAGCATAGAAAACATGTTTTCACATATGTCATATCATAAGGAAGGAATTGTAAAACCATGCAAATTCATATGAATAAGTGGGTCAAGAATTGATAAAATCATTCAATTGAGCACAAGATAAATCATAAAATAGTGGTTTATTAGGATTCAACATCTAAAAATTAGAAGGTTGGTGACTCTATTAAAGAACAACTACATATTATTTGGACTAGCAAGCATATTAGAATGCAAGAAGACTTATTGAATTATTACTGAATGAGAATCTTTGAAAAACAAGAGTGACTGCATTAGCTACATACAAAAGCTTAGTGTGATAGAATCTGCTAAGAAGGTATAACAAAATGAGAAACTCCAAACTAGCTGATTATCACACTAATAATCCTACTCAACCTAATGGACTCTAACTGCAATAAGTATAATGCTATCCTATTAGTGCCATACTAGATTACTACCATTAGTGCAATGCGGCAAAGGTAACCTAACATAATTACATATCACAGAGACATTTGTACCTGTTTGCTTAGTTTCTGAAGTGCTAGAGAATATTACTTGTTACAATGGTGAAATAATTAAGAGCTGAAGAAGATATATTCAATGTAAAAATACCAAAGAACATATCTAACAGAGTGTGAAAGAGTTCTATCACAATATTACGTATTAGTTTTGGAGAATACTGAGAAGGGAACAAAGTTACATGGGTATTTTCACATCACATGCAAACTTTGCAGATTTTACATCATTGATCATAAACATCTCAGAGAAATTATTCGTTCTATTTTGAGCTTTATTCGCTCTGTTTTCCTTAAGGTTCGTCGTCATTCGTTCTGTTTTGAGTGTTATTCGTTCATTCTGGTTCGAGTTTCTACTTCTTGTTCATTTTGCTATTTCTTCTTTCTTCTGCTTCTGCTTCTGCTTCTTGCTTCTAATTCTTTTGTTATATGAAATATTATAATTCTGCTTTTGTTTCCTTCGTTATATGGATTTGGTTTAGGGCTTGGAAAAAGAGAAAATTTTTGAATTTTTTCTGATTTTTTCATAGGTTTTGAAATTTTAGGAATATGCATTTAATTGGATATATCTATAATTCAACCCGATCAAAAAAATTGCGGATCGAATCCGAGTATGAAAAATGCAAATATTGGATCCAAGCTCGATTCATTAACAATCGAGCCTATTTCTTAAACTCAATCTCGACTCACCGAAAGCTCACAAGCTGTCTCGAGCTCACGAGCTGGCTCAAATAACAGAAACATAATAATATATAATTCTATATCAATAAATTATAACTTATATATATTAAAAATATTAAAAAGATCAATTTTATATATTATCTATCTATCAATTATAAATCTTTTATTTTAAATTTATATATAAAAATGACTGTTAAATAATTAAGAACACACACATATTTATATATAAAAATGACTGTTAAATAATTAAGAACACACACACGCACACGCACACGCACACACACATAATATCAAATTAACTCATGAGTTAATGAATTGAGTTTATTCAAATTTAAGTTTGGCTTATTTAATTTATGAGCTTAATTTCATGCAGTTTTAAGTTCAACTCATTAACTCACGAGTTCAGCTTATCAAACTCTTAACAAATTAAATTTAAACTAATTTATAAATTGACTTGACTCACTTCCAATCCTAATCCTAGATATGTAAATTCTAGCCGTATACCCGTATAACACATACATATCGGGTATAAATACAGTTGGGTCGGATTGGGATACATTAGGATATGTACTTAATAGAAAAAGATGTTTTACAAAAAAATACATTTTAGATATAGCTAAGTATTTTGTTTTTAAATTAGTTTAAAATTACGTCGTTTTGAGTAAATTTTATTTATTTTTAAATTTTTTGTTGGCAAA